>NC_088345.1:6401500-6718500 GCF_036884655.1 Musa acuminata AAA Group | reverse complement strand
CTGTTTATGACCAAAATGTCTTGCTCCATTTTTATGCAGGTTTGGGACATAAGCACACTTTTGAATGCTTTAGCAGAATCTGTTTCAGACACAACCGTTGGAGGAAATAGCATACATCGACTCTCTCCCATTGTAAAGTTTGGTGGTCACAAAGATGAAGGCTATGCTATTGATTGGAGTCCTATTGTTCCTGGAAGGCTTGTCTCTGGTACCTCTAATGCATGCCAAAATTTGTGTGGTTACTTCATCTTAGGATTTCCTTTTAATGTGTGTTTTTCATCTACTATTGTTGCTCTAGGTGATTGCAATAGTTCTATTCACTTGTGGGAACCTTCTGCTGAAACATGGAATGTGGATTCATGTCCCTTTGTTGGACATGCTGCTAGCGTGGAAGATTTACAAGTAGGTTTCTTACTAACCTTGATATTTTATATTGTCAACCTTCAAAATATTCTGATTTATAAAATCTTAATTGATCCTGATTACCATTTTGCTATTCTTGCAGTGGAGTCCAACAGAAGCTGATGTTTTTGCTTCATGTTCGGTGGATGGAACTATAGCAATATGGGATACCAGACTGGGAAAGTCGCCAGCACTTTCTGTAAAGGCACACAACACTGATGTCAATGTTATCTCATGGAATCGGTATCGAATTTTATTTTTGTTTGAACATCTGCTTGTGATTCATCTTTTAATTCAGATTTCATTGCTTTTATTTTTTGATTAGACTAGCAAGCTGTATGATTGCTTCCGGAAGCGATGATGGTACCTTTTCTATTCGTGATCTTAGACTGATTAAGGTAATTCTTATATCTTTTTTCTGTTGTAATCTTGCTTCAATAAGATATGGAATGGATTCAGACAATTGGCCGATGCACTTTTACCTCTGATTCACCATTGAGCTTTGTTTCAAATGAAAAGTAATCTGATTTATCAAGTGTCGTTTCCTATTGTATTAATGAAGATGCATTGTCCAGGAGTTTGTGATACTTGTGTCATGTGCTACTTAAAATAGAACAATTTCCTGCACCATAACTTTTAGCCTATGGTGGACTTAGAAATGATGATACCTGCAGGGAAAAACTGTTGCCCAGGATTTTTTTTAATGATACTTTAATTTTACAAGTGATATTTCATTGTTAGTTTGTTTATGTATGTTGTAGAGATCCACATTATACATGTTATGGATTTGCTTTTCTTCCTTGGATAGGAACTTTTGTCCCTCTTTTGTTTATAATTTTTCATATTACTCATGATGTCGGTTACATTTGTGAGTTGATTTCATATTTTGCGTTGTCAAAATGACAGCAAAATCATTTTTATAGCAGTCTAGGGAATTATTTTTAAGTATTTTTTCAAATCTCTTTTAATCAATATATCTTTTTGCACTCACTTGGATCTTGTATCATTTGTTCAGTTTGATCTATCTGTCAAATAAGAAAGAAAACAAATGCTAGTTTATTTACTCTACAGTGTTGTTCCAGTGCACCAATAAAGCTAGTCATGTTGTGGAAAACTGTGATTGGAATTTGGGCATTTTATTCTTCTTGTTCATTTTGTTCTCTTAGCTCTATGGTGGTTGGAGCTGAAATTAGTTGTATGATTCATTAAACTTTTCACCATACAGGGTGACTCATTAGTGGCTCACTTTGAGTATCACAAACAACCCATCACATCCATTGAGTGGAGCCCACATGAAGCATCTACTTTAGCTGTTGCATCTGCAGATAATCAGTTGACGTGAGTATTCTATTCACAAAGGCCCAGTCTGAAGAACAACCCCCTTCCTCTCTCTTCCTCGCTTTTTATTTCTCCTAATTTTTCACTTTTGGTGGTTTACATGTGTGTTTATATTTCTGGAGGTCATTTGATATGTTGTCTCTTTTTCATATTCAGGATATGGGACCTTTCATTAGAAAAGGATGAAGAGGAGGAGGCAGAATTTAAAGCTAAGATGAAAGAGCAAGTGAATGTGGCCCAAGACTTACCACCACAACTGCTTTTTGTTCATCAGGTATTTATTATCTTCCAGCTATTTTGTGCTCGAGTTGTTGGTTTGCTAAATTAATGGATGTCAGTCTACATGTTGTATAGTTGGTGATTCTGATTTATGTTCGGTAGGTCTAGGCTGAATCTATAACTAATTCTTGTTCATTTATATGACTAGTTTGTACTGAGCTAGTTATATAAATAATTAGTCATCGGGAAACCATTACATTATGGATTAAAACACTTGTTAGTTGACTTGGAGAGTTTTGTTTTGGGATGAACAGGGTCAAAAGGATTTGAAGGAATTGCATTGGCACACACAGATTCCCGGAATGGTCACATCGACAGCAGCTGATGGCTTCAACATTTTGATGCCTGCAAATATTGACACTACGCTTCCTTCCACTGATGCCTAATCTATTTAGGCGAAGAGCATATCTGGACAATGCATCAGCAACTGCAGTCAAAATGCCGCAAGATCCAGTTCTCTAGCTGGCACCAGTTTTGATCTATGCTTTAATCAACTTTTGTTCTTATCTAAGTGTAACAGAATTTCTTTAAGCAGGTGTGCCTGTACTATTTCTACCGTGAATCAGTTATCGATCGCCCAAACATTCTAAGAACTGCAAAAAAAGGAAGAAGAAAAAACTGTCAAGATGTGTTGAGGGAAGAGCATAACGTTTTCCTTTTTCCTAACGAAGACACAACGAAGGTTGAAAACATTTTGTATGTTTGGTTAGCCAACATTGTATCTCATCTTTTGACTAAAACTTAAGGGTTAGAAATATTAATCAATTGTATGTCAATCTTATAAATATAAATATTAATCAACATTGTATGTCAATCTTATAAATATAAATATTAATCAACATTGTATGTCAATCTTATAAATATAAATATTAATCAACATTGTATGTCAATCTTATAAATATAAATATTAATCAATTTTAATATTAATCAATAGTGGGTTAGAAGGTTGTCCGGGAGTAACCTATCATATAAGTTAACTATAAAAATAATTTATTTATTAAGATAATTAATGAAAATGTATAGAGAGAAAAAGAAATATTCATATATGTTTTTTATTAACTTAGAAAAAATTGTATGATATGGTTCTTAAAGATATACTATGATTGATTTTAGAAAAGAAAGATATATTCACTAATTATATTGATGTTATTAAATATATATATATGATAATATAACTACTAGTGGTATAATTATACTGAGTGTTTAGTAAATTTTTTATTAACATAGGACTACATCAAGGATCTAAATTAAGTTACCATCTTTTCACATTGATAATAAATTAATTTATTAGTTACTTACATGATAGACATGTAAGTTATTTGTTGATATCATCTTAACTAATGAGAGTCTTAAATAAAATTAATTATAAACTTAAGTTATAGTGGTAAGCCTTAGAAAATAAAGGTCTTAGATTGAGTAGCACTATAATTGAATATATATATATATATTTTAGTGATTCTAAAAATAGATAAGAGAATATAATTAAATTGGATGAACAAGAAGTCATTTTAAGCAAAAGCTTTAGGTATCTTGGATCAATTATTCAATAAGATGAAGATATCGATGAAACTATTATTTATAGAATGAAAATAGTATGGTTAAGATTATAAGGCGAGTTAGGAGAAGAGTTAGGAGTCCTATGTGATCCTGGAATGATACTTTTGAGATTATATATATATATATATATATATATATATATATATATATATATATATATATATATATATATATAAAAGATAGTTGTGAGACCAATAACGCTTTATGGATTTAAGTATTGAACAGTCAAGAAAAAAATATATAATTTTTTTTTTATGTTGTCAAGATGATAAGGAAAAAAAAATAATTGGAAAGATAGATAAAAAAATATATTAATGTGTAAAGTTAATAGGAAAGATAGATAAAAAAAAATTATTAATGAACAAGATATGACTTCGATAAAGGATAAGATAAGAAAAAATAATTTAAGATAACATGAACATGTGATTTTAATAGACGTCAGAATGTAATAGTCAACAAAATCAAATAATTAATATTAATGATATAAAAAGAGATAACATGAAGACATAAATTTTTTAATAGAAATAATAAATAAAAATAAATATTTTTAAATTTAATTATATATATTATATATTTTAATGATAATAAAAAATCATGTAGCCATTCCGAAATAATTTAAACTTTCATTTTATTATTGTTGAAGGGTTTGACAGTTGCATGGAACCCACTTCATTATTAATTATGTATCTCAGCTCCTTTTTTAGGCAATTAGAGTCAAAGACAGCAGATGTGACCAAAGCCGAACGCTTCAGTCACGCATTGCCGCCTTTCCACATTGGCAATATGGACACCACGAGTTTTGCGTGGGACCAAAGGGAATATTGTAATTAGGAGAAGACCCAAACATGGCAGCCATGCAGAGAAATAAAAAGGAAGAATTACTTTGATCTGTCACATTTCGCAGCATTTCGATTCATTCCGCAGCGTTAATCTTCGTTATATCAAAATTTTATTATGACGTAATTAATTTATGTCACCTGCATCATTTAATTTTCCATCATTTGTTTCCTACAGGAAATTAGGCTTCATATGGGATCGGGCGACAACTACTGTCATGCCCTACTTATTGAAGGATCGCTCCAAATCGAGAAGATAGCAACAACGACAGGGAGGAACGAAGCAGCACCAGTACTCGATCACTCCAACTTAAGCGGGGAGAAGCTGTGATCCGAGGCCATCATTTAGATGGCGGCGGTAGAATCTGTCTGCAGGAGATTGATGGAAACTCCACCCACGGTGACGCTCCCGGTGCGGAGAACCAGGGTGACCACCAACTTGTCGGCGTCCTCAGCGTCGATGTCCTCAAGCAGCGCCGTAATACCCAGCTTGAGCTTTCCCTTCTTCTTGGGGCCCTGCTCTTCGGTCCCGTCGCTTCCCTTCTTCCTGTGCGCCAGCCTAACGAAGCTGCCCACGAACTCGCCGTAGTCCGGGCCGGCGAGGTCACCGTAAGGAACCGCGACGTAGACGTCGAAGCGAGCTGTCTCGTTGGTGGTCACCTTAATATCATTGATCTGAAGCACCTCCACCTTCTCTTGCTTCTCCTTCTTCTTGCGGTTCTTCTTCGGCCTTGCCACGGTCACCCGCAGCGGGTTGCTCGCGTCGAGCGCCTTGGGCGTCGTCCCGAATTCTCCCACGCGCGTCAGCGACATCTCTGTCGTGGACTTGGACTTCGTCTCTGTCGTCTTCTGGCAATTAATTTTGCCCAGCCATGGGAGAGGAACTTGCTCGAACGTATACCGAAGCTTGGTCGGGTTGAGGCAGTCCCCCATCTGCACAGTATACAACAGTTACGTATATATACATATATGTACGGTTCTGTTACATTTGCAGCGATGGGTATATTGTCGGAGCAGCATATGACTTGCCTTGACTTTGACGAGCTTCTCGTTCTCGTCGTAGAAGAGGAAGGTGCTGTCCAACCAGTCGTTGTCTTCGAACTCAATGCGGTTACCGCGGAGGTTCCGGTAGATTTCCCACAAGCGGTCGACATTGGAGTGGTGGCTGAAGAAAACAGAATCGCGGGCGGCGGTAGAGAAGTCGCCCATGTTTTCCTTGTATCCGCACGGCTCTCCGACCCACATGTGCACCGCATTGTGGATGACTTCCAGCTGCCCGTTAGCCTCCTGGATCTCCTTCTCCCCCGCGCGCACGGGATCCCCCATGAACAGCTCCGCCAGCGACAGGCTGTGCTTGAACGTCTTCTGTATGAAGCAGAGGTTCTCTCGAATGATCTCGCTGTCGGAGGCAGGGTTTTCGGTGTAGGCGTACTTGAGGTCGACGATCTTGCCGTCCTTGACGTGGCGTTGGTCGCGTTTCGTGTCATACAGCGGGGATGACGCTTCCTGGAAGATGGCGGGGAACGTCATGCCGTCCTTGGTGTCCCAGTTCCAGAAGGGGATGGTGAAGGTGTCGTCGTCGATGAGCTTGCCGAGGATCCGCTCGTAGAAGTGGAGGTAGTAGCGGTGCCAGGGGAGGAAGATCCAGCTGAAGTGGACCTGGACGGGCACGTCGTCGGTATTTTGCTGGTAGTAGGCGTAGTTGCAGTACTGGCAGTGGACGTTCGCCTGCTGGTAGTAGTTCCAAGGGTGGTCTGCCGGTAGATTCTTCATCCTCCTCACGGCCTCCTTGTACTTGTCCAAATACTCCTGATCGTCCTTCACGAGGTGGGCCGGCCGCCGCACCCGGAGGGGCGTAGCGGGGAAGCCGTACTCCGAGATCGTCTCGCTGGGGTTGTAAGGCGGGCAGCAGTGGTTGTCGAGGGCAGGTGCCTTGGCATCGTGGCACTTGGACAGATCAGGCGGCATTATCGGCTTCGCCAGAACTTTGGGTCCTGCGGTCAAGCCATAAAGCCCTCCTAACCCCAGCAGCATGTCGCGCCGATCCAGTAGTGACGGGGATTTCTGCTGGCGAGCGGCATCGCTGCGATCATCATTATTCCCCTGGCGGCATGTCACGACAGGGACGTTGAGGCGGCGGGACCTTTCCCGATGGAGGAGGCATGCAGAGGAAGCTCCGGTGAAGCTAGAGTTCAACTGGAGAGCCATGTCTACTAGCGTTCAGGAGGCCACAAAGAGAGAGAGAGAGAGAGAGAGAGAGAGAGAGAGAAGGCGCGAGCAAATGGATCGAACACTGGCCAAGGCGGGTGATGAGCAGCCCTTCACTGGTCCGCCTTAAATAGAACAGTGAGCTCGTGGACACGTCGACTGGATAATCAACATGCAGAGCGCACCTCCCCGTTGTTGAATAGCCTTCATGACGAAAGGACCAACACCGCTATTCCAATCGACACAAATACTTAAATTCGACCAACCATATTAATCCGTGTCTGCCGACGACGAATGTTTCTGATGATACATTGTCGACGTGTTCTCTCCCGATAGTCCTCCTTAAAAGTGTCCGTGTATCTACTACTCCATGTGATGCCTTGCCACGAGATAAACGAGGAATCTCATTAATTTGACAATTGTTCAACTACTCAAGAAGGCATTAAAATCCCTGTTTTTATCAAAATAAAAAATATACTTCTATTTTATTTTATCTTCAGTAGAAGATAAAAAAATATTATTTAAGATAATATGATAATTCAAATAGATGAAATGATTAATTTTAATATGATACATGTTTAAAAGAGCTTGAAATGTGATAATTAGAAGAGATAAAATGATTAATTTTAATAATATGAGAAGAGATAAATAAAAATTTAAAAGTACTTAATATAAATTATAAATATAAATATAAATATTCCAAACTTGTTTAAATATATAACATTTTATAAATCTTAATGATAACAAAAATTTTATAAAATCGATCTCAAATAATTAGAACCTAAGATTTTATGATTGTCAAAGGATTTATCCATTACTACGAACCCACTATACTAATTATGTAGCTCAGCTTCTTTTTGAGGTAATTATAGTCACACACGACAGATATGAACACGAAGGACGCTTCAGTCAAGCAATGCCTTCTATCCACATTGGAATTATCCACACTACGAGTATAGATAGCAAGATCTTCTCACAAATGAACCAAGATTGTTACTTGTGTTTCCTTAATCATTGCATAATGATGCTTCATACAAAATATATACGAATGGTTTTATACATTATATCTATAATAAAGAATATAAGATGCAAGAAAATGAAGCATCTTTCAAGAAATGTCCCCCCAATATATCCCAAGAATATTCTGTCTTTAAATTATTGTTTTAACCTTAAGTCAATTGTTCCACAACATACATAAGGACGCATCATATCTTAAAGTTGTATATAGAATAGAGAAGAGGTTAGTTTATGTCGTTATTGAACAGTTAAAAATATCGATGGATGTAGTATTATACTAACCATTCGACATAGTCAAAGATGCCTTGTACGTTGTCACATGTACAGCTGTTGATAGCAACACGTACATATGGGAACGGGCGACTGCTACTGTCATACCCTACTTGTTGAAAGAACGCAACAACGACAGGGAGGAAGGAAGAAGAACCAGTACACGATCACTCCAACTTAAGCGGGGAGAAGCTGTGATCCGAGGGCATCATTTAGATGACGGCGGGAGTATCTGTCTGCAGGAGTTTGATGGAAACTCCACCCACAGTGACGCTCCCGGTGCGGAGAACCAGGGTGACCACCAACTTGTCGGCGTCCTCAGCATCGATGTCCTCGAGCAGCGCCGTAATACCCAGCTTGAGCTTTCCCTTCTTCTTGGGGCCCTGCTCTTCGGTCCCGTCGCTTCCCTTCTTCCTATGCGCCAGCCTAACGAAGCTGCCCGCGAACTCGCCGTAGTCGGGTCCGGCGAGGTCACCGTAAGGAACGGCGACGTAGACGTCGAAGCGAGCTGTCTCGTTGGTGGTCACCTTAATATCCTTGATCTGGAGCACCTCCACCTTCTCTTGCTTCTCCTTCTTCTTGCGGTTCTTCTTCGGCCTTGCCACGATCACCCGCAGCGGGTTGCTCGCGTCGAGCGCCTTGGGTGTCGTCCCGAATTCGCCCACCCGCTTCAGCGACAGCTCTGCCGTGGACTTGGACTTCGTCTCTGCCGTCTTCTGGCAATTTATATTGCCCAGCCATGGGAGGGGAACTTGCTCGAACGTGTACCGAAGCTTGGTCGGGTCAAGGCAGTCCTGGATCTGCACAGTATACAACAGTTATGTGTACAACGTTTCTATTGCATTTGCAGGGATGGGTATATATTCGAGACAGCATCTGACTTGCCTTGACTTTGACGAGCTGCTCGTTCTCGTCATGGAAGAGGAAGGTGCTGTCCAACCAGTCTTTGTCTTTGAATTCGACGCTGTTGCCGCGGAGGTTGCGGTAGATGTCCCACATGCGGTCGACATTGGAATGGTGGCAGAAGAAAACAGAATCGCGGGCGGCGGTGGAGAAGTCGCCCATGTTTTCCTTGTATCCGCCCGGCTCTCCGACCCACATGTGCGCCGCATTGTGGATGACTTCCAGCTGCCCGTTTGCCTCCTGGATCTCCTTCTCCCCCGCGCGCACGGGATCCCCCATGAACAGCTCCGCCAGCGACAGGCTGTGCTTGAACGTCTTTCGTATGAAGCAGAGGTTCTCCCGTATGATCTCGCTGTCAGATGCAGTGTTTTCGGTGTAGGCGTACTTGAGGTCGAGGATAGCGCCGTCCTTGACGTGACGTTGGTCGCGTTTCGGGTCGTACAGCGGGGATGCCGCATCCTGGAAGATGGCGGGGAACGTCATGCCGTCCTTGGTGTCCCAGTTCCAGAAGGGGATGGTGAAGGTGTCGTCGTCGATGAGCTTGCCGAGGATCCGCTCGTAGAAGTGGAGGTAGTAGCGGTGCCAGGGGAGGAAGATCCAGCTGAAGTGGACCTGGACGGGCACGTCGTCGGTATTTTGCTGGTAGTAGGCGTCGTTGCAATACTGGCAGTGGATGTTCGCCTGCTGGTAGTAGTTCCAAGGGTGTTCTGCCGGCAGGTTCTTCATCCTCCTCACGGCCTCCTTGTACTTGTCCATATACTCCTGATCATCCTTCACGAGGTGGGCCGGTCGCCGCACCCGGAGGGGCGTAGCGGGGAAGTCGTACTCCAAGATCGTGTCGCTGCCGCTGTAAGGCGGGCAGCAGTGGTTGTCGAGGGCAGGTGCGTTGGCATCGTGGCACTTCGACAGATCAGGCGGCATTATCGGCTCCGCCAGAACTTTGGGCCCTGCGGTCACGCCGTAAAGCCCTCCTAACCCCCCCAACAGCATGTCGCGCCGATCCAGCAGCAACCGGGACCGCTGCTGCCGGGCGGCCTCTCTGCGGTCATCATTACCTCCCTGGCGGCATGTCACGCCGTGGACGTGACCGCGGCCGCGGCGGCGGCACTTTTCTCGATGGAGGAGGCATGCAGAGGAAGCTCCGGTGAGGCTAGAGTTCAACAGGAGAGACATATCTACTAGTGTTCAGTAGGCCACACAGAGAGAGAGAGAGAGAGAGAGAGAGAGAGAGAGAGAGTCTAAAGAGAAAGGAGGGGCCAGCAAATGTAGCGAGTACCGGCCATGGCGGGTGATGAGCAACCCTTTACTGGTACTCCTTAAATAGAACACTGAGCTCGTCGCGAGGGCGTCTGGATAAGCATCATGGAGGGCGTAGCTCCTCGTTTCATTCCCGTTGTTGACTAGCCTTCACAACGAAAGGACCACCATGGCTGTTTCTTCGCACCGCAGGAGATCTTCTCCTACATCGGGCCCACACACGAATATTTAAATACCGCCAACCATATCGTGACACGTTACCGTGTAAGCTAGTGTTGAATCGTTACTGTCGACGCATGCTGGACGTGTCCTCTCATAGTAGTCTTCTTAAGAGTGTCCGTATATCTACTAGTCCACGAGATACCGGGCCGCGAGATAAACGTGGAACGTCATCGTTCAGCTACTCTAGCGAAGGCAAAAATATCTCCCGCTATACCAACATGAAAAACAAAGAGTAAAATAATTCTGTCTTCGAAAAATGATAATATCGGAAAACTATGGAGTGGAGATTGTATTATGAAATCACATATTATAATCCAAAAAAAATTAACTAAAATTGATCGAGATATAAAAGATATAATTATATATGATGATACTAGCTATTCTAAACGATAGAGGTCCTGACTAACAAGGTCATGATGTTAACAATATATATATATATATATATATATATATATATATATATATATATATATATATATATATATATATATATATATATATATATATCTATAATAATTTTCTAATAATATTTTTGATTGTTTTTTACATTTTTCAAAGACCGTGCTATAATATTCAACAAAAATCTTCACCCAAATTATTATGTACCACAAAATTTAAAGGAAGAGAAAATTTTGAATCATATTAATTCTGTACAGTAAAATGACTATTTTTCTCAGAGTTATATGATCACACAAATTAGGCCTTCAATCTCATCTTAAATTCTTAACCCAACATACAGAGATCAACTTTTGATCGGTCTCCCAAATCATTTGCTTGGATTGTGCCATAATTTTTTTCAGGCTTTGCTCCCAATCAAGATGCAATCCACGTATTCCTCGACGTAGATTACTATATTTTAGCTTAATTATGCTTTATACTGTATAGAAATGAAGATGAGCAGACACCAAACCTATAATAAGAAAAGTTCCTGCGTTTAGAGGCTTGTGCGTAATAGATTATAGAAATTAAGGTAGCTAAGAACAATTAAATACATAGTTTCGGATATTAATGTTCTCATAGACATCATTATCAATTAAAATGCTAAGATATTTTGAATATTATTAGTGCTTATGTCCCTCAAATTAGATTAGATTATCAAATCAAAAAAATAATTTTGGGAAAGATTAGATGATATCATTTAGGGAATGTTTATAATTGAAAATTTTATAATTTAAGAAAATTTAAATAATCATGTAAGTACACCATATTATCAATATAAAATGATGCATAGATGCTTTAGTTATAGAGGGAAAAATGAAGATGATAATATGATCATAGATTTTATAAATTTGTATGATTTTATAATTATAAATACTCATTTTTCAAAAAGGAATGAATATATGATTACTTATAAGAGTGGTCACAACTGCAGTGAAACATATTTTTTTACTAAAAAAATTGATAAAGTTATTTATAACTATTGTAAAGTTTTACATGATAAAAATTTGATAAATCAATATAAGTTGATGGTATCAAACATTTACTATATAAAAAAGATAGTAAATTTACAAAGGCTAAATGGTAAAATTTTAAATATTGTAATATAAATATTTTTAAAAATAAAATGGAAAGAGAGATGATTTAAAATTTAGATAAAGATAATATTAATATTATTTGGCAAAGAGAGATGACGCTAATAATATTATAAGTTTAACAAAGAAGTTTTTTAGTGAAACTCAACGTAGAAGTGTAACTTTAAGATAGAGAGTGGTGGTGCTAGGAAATTAAAAAAAAAATCATATGTTAAAAATTAATAAATATTTTTTTTAAAAAAAATAGGAAAATAGTTTAAAAAATATAAAAAAAAATAAGAAAAGACTAAAAAAAATTAGTATGGTAAGATATAAACCTTATGATTTTTTTAATAATTAAGTACAAAATATGATTAAAAAAATATATATTGAATTGCTAAAGCTAGGAAAAGAAATTATAAGGATTTAGATAATATTATATACATTAAAGGCAAAAATCAAAAAATTATTATTAATGATAATGATATTAAAAGATAAAAAATATTTTTATAAATTAAATAATGAATATTCTACTAGAATGATAAATAATAGTGATAAAATTAATTATCATATATTTGTTCATAAAATTAAAGCTAATAAACTAAAAGATGCTTCAAGAAGAAATAAAAATAATGAGACTTGATAGTATCTCTATTAAGATTTAAAAAGTTTTCGGGGAAACAGTTTTTCGGTATCAATTAAAAGAAATAAGGATTACATACAAAATTATTCAAATTATAAAAGAATTAAAATAATGAGTCATGAAACTTTTGCTAGTTATATGTGCCCTACAAGTCAATCACACGTGAGTGATGACACGCGTGACTTGACACGCAGTCTTTTTGCTTGTTATTATTATTTGATATTTTATCACTTTATATTGTCTATTGCTAGAATATATTATGATGTCCATGGATGTATGCAATAAGAATCGGATCGTGATTAGATAATGATAATGAGACCGATTTATCTTTAAACACGAATCCTAAATAATCCCGATCATATGTTACTCGAGAGAGACATTGAGATAACTAGACAGACTAGTGTGCTGTATACCCGTCCATATGATGAATGCAACTGGTCTCATAGCTGCTCATGTGGGGACACTAGGGATATAGTGTAGGTGCTCATTGCTCAGATAAATCCTTGCCTATGGTCATTCGAATTGAGAGAGAAAAAGTTCTCCAAGAGAATCCGATTAGAACGAGACTCAAGTAGAAACTGTATGGGTCTGACAGCACCATACCCGCTATACGGTCTCTGGGATATTAGATGGATGAAGGACTATAGGTATACGATAACTAAAGATAGATAGGTCCAATGGATTGTATTCCCCTGTATCGTTTGGAGACTACGGCGTAGTGACATAGTACGTTTGCAATCGATAAGTCGAGTAAATTATTATGAAGATTCACTGAGTTAGAAGGAGTTCTGATAGGTATAACACATGACCAGCTCGATATTAGGCCTAAAAGGTCATACACATATGGTAGGCGTTGCGATGAGTAGAGGTTCGGATATGAGATATCTGTCGGAGCCCTTGTCTTATTAGATATCTAATAAGCCCCTAAATTATTGGATCCTATGGATGAGATCCAATAAGAGCTAATGAGAGATTATTGGATAGAGATCCACTAATCTAAAAGACTTGGATAGTTGGATGGAGACCTAATACTCAATAGGATAGAATCCATTAGGGTTAAGTAGACAAGAGACCTCTATAAATATGAGGGAACCAATGGTTCATAGGCTAGAGCATTTTTGGGTTGCCTCTCCTATTCTCCTCCCCTTCTCTACCTCAGATAGCAGGTTTGAATTTTTTAGGAGCATCGTCATAGCCCTGCTGTATGGATCACCGTTAGAGAGATGGATGCTTGACTTCATTCACCATCTTCTAGAAATCTGTAAGGGTTCAGGGATATACGATCTCCTTAGATAACACAATCTATCTTATACGCAGTTTTAAGTTTCGCGAATTTTGTGTATCAATCTTCGTACAACGATGAACACATCTTTAGAAAATTAGGGATTTTGTTTTGTGTTCGCGCATGCGATATCGCCCCTAAGATTTCTCAAAGTTAAGATTATCAAGTAGGATAAGATTTAAAATATGTATCTTTAAAAATTAATCTAGTTGTATACTTAGAAGATCAACCATAGAACTTATTTATTTATTAAGATAATTAATGAAAATGTAGTTGGAGAAAAAAGATTTATTCATAGTTTTTATTGACTTAGTAAAAGCGCTTCATAGTTATTATAGTGTGTTTTTAAAAAAGAAAGATGTATTCAATAATTAATGTTATTATTATTATTATTATTATTATTATTATTATTATATATATATATAATTACTATTTGTGTTATAATTATAGAGTGTATATTTAGTGAGTTTCTAATTAACATAATAGTATTACGTCAATGATTCCCATTAAATCATTAGCTTTTAAAATTAATAATAAATGAACTTACTAATTAATTATTTGATAAACCTCCCTAATATGTATTATTTGTTGATGATATTATCATAACTAATGAGTGCCTAAATGATATTAATTATAAATTTGAGTTATAGAAGCAAACATTAGAATCTAAAGGCTATAGTTTAAGTAGGACTATAACTAAATATATAAAATATAAATTTTAGTGATTTTAAAAGTAGACATGACAATATAGTTAAACTCGGTAGATAAGAAATTTCTTTAAATAAAAGCTTTTGGTACCTTAGATTAATTATTCAATAAGATAGAAACATAGATCAAAATATTATTTATAAAATAAAAATAAAATGATTAAAATGACGAGAGACATTAGGAGTCTTATGTGATTATGAATATATTTAATATTAAAAAAATTATGAAACTAATCATATTTAATGGATTTGGATTAGAGTCTTAAATAATGAAGAAATTATATATATATATATATATATATATATATATATATATATATATATATATAATCCAAATGAAAATATTGAGATGAATATGTAGAGTTAATAGAAAAATAAAAAAAATATTTTTATTTATGAACTATCAAGTATTATTTCGATAGATAATAAAATAAGAAAAAATCATTTAAAATGATACGAACATAATCTTAAAAGTCCTCTAGATGTGATATTCAATAAAGATGAAATAATTAATATTTATGATACGAGAAAAGATTAAAAAAACTCTAAAAATATTTTAATAGAAACTATAAATAAAAATTAAAATATTTTTAAATTTAATTAAATATATAAGTTTTACAAATTTTAATGATAAAAAAATTATATAATCAATCTCAAATAATTAAAATTTATGATTTTTTTTTATTGTTGAAGGGTTTGACCGTTGCTGGGAACCCACTTACTAATTATGCACCTCAGCTCTTTTTTGAGGCGACTATAGTCACAAACAGAAGATATTACCAAGCAGAACGCTTCAGTCACGCAATGCCTTCTTTCCTCATTGCAATTATCGATACCACGAGTTTTGCGTGGGACCAAATGGCATTTTAATTGCCATTAGGAGAAGACCAAACATGGCAGCTATGCAGAAAGAAAAAGAAAGAATCACTTTGGTCTGTCACATATCGCAGCATTTCGATTCACGCCGCAGCTTTAATCTTCTATATATCAAAATTTTATCATGACGTATTTAATTCGTGTCACCTGCATCATTTAATTTTCTATTGTTTAGTACCTATACAGGATTAGGTGTCTGCTACGAGTATGGATAGCAAGATCTTATCACATTGAACCCAGACTGTTGTCACTGCATGATGATGCTTCATACAAAATATATACGAATGGTTTTATACGTTATATCTATAAAAAACAATCGAAGATGCAAGAAAACGAAACTTCTTTCAAGAAATGTCCCAAGAATATTCTATCTATAAATTATTGTTTTAAAATGAAATATTTGAATGAACTATCTTATACGATCTGAAAAGTATCATACGAGTATGATGTTGGAGGTGTAGCTTACTACTGCTAACCTTTCAAGTCAATTGTTCCACAACATCTCCCATTATGTAACGTCAGGACGCATCATATCTTAAAGTTGTATATAGTTTGTCATTATTGAACAGTTTAATATTGATCAGTATTCTGTCATTATTGTTTGGTAGGATAGTTCATTCATTAACTTGAGTTTGACTAGTCAAATATGTCTTAAACTAAGTTATCAATTGTACAAAGTTCCGATGATGTAGGATTATATTAACCATTCGACATTACTCGCTACTGTAGTATTCCTCACCAACTCGGTCATCCATTTGGAGTGTTACGTGTTACTCTCACGAGCGTATTGAAAGTTGGAAATTCAAAATTATTTCTTCCCTTGTTTGTGGGATTTGAGTTTCATTTGTTTACCCTCTCCTTGAGCTCGGGTCGGGTCGGGTCGGGTAAGAATAACTTTTACTCATGAACGTATCAAAATTGGGTTGAGATGTATATCTTTTCATTTTATTTGTCACCGTTTCTGATGATTTAGGACTTCTATTGAGAAATAGTCAGATTATATATATATATATATATATATATATATATATATATATATATATATATATATATATATACGTATTATTTTATTTATCTCACATTTTTAGCAATCTAATTTTTAAGCCTTAGAACTAATACAAATAAAAGTCTTCTCTAAATCTATAAAATTACAAAAAAAAATATCTTGAAGTATTATAAAAAAAATTTCCTCGTTAATTTCCATCGTCCTCCCTTACTTTACTAGAATCCTTTCTAGTAATAATATTTTATTTTATCTCCGTTCAGAAATATATATATATATATATATATATATATATATATTTTTTTTATTTTTTTTATGTCATCATTGAACAGTTTAAAATATCGATGGATATTGATCAGTATTGTTTGGAAAGGACAGTTGATTCATTAACTTGAGTTTGACTAGTCAAAGATGCCTTACTCCAAGTTATCACTTGGACGAGTTCCGATGATGTAGGATTTATTATATTCACCGTTCCACGTTACTCGCTGTTGTAGTATTCCTTACCAACTCGGTCATGCATTTGGAGTGCAACGTGGGACTCTCACGAGCTATGTAGCTCGGTGATAGAAAATTCCTTAAACAACAATACATTTTATAATTAAAAAAAATAAATTAAGAGCTTATTGAAAGATGAAAATTCAAAATTATTTATTCTCTTGTTTGGGGGCGTTTCATTTGTTTAACCGCTCCTTCGCTCGGGTCGGAACTTTTACGCATGAGAACATGCCAAATTGGGGTTGAGATGTGTATCTTTTCATTTTAATGTAGTTTTTGATGATTTAGGACTTCTATTGAATTGAGAAATAGTTTGATTTTATATATGTTATTATATATAAGATATTCTTAGGATAATTCAAATGAAAACAATTTGATGTAGGAAGCCATAAATAAGAAAGAAACAACGATGACCGCAATAAAATATATAGTCACACCATAACGTCACATGTACAGCTGTTGAGACCAACACGTACATATGGGATCGGGCGACGACTACTGTCATGCCCTAATTATTGAAGGATCGTTCCAGATCAAGAAGATAGCAACAACGACAGGGAGGAAGGAAGCAGCACCAGTAATCGATCACTCCAACTTAAGCGGGGAGAAGCTGTGATCCGAGGCCATCATTTAGATGGCGGCGGTAGAATCTGTCTGCAGGAGATTGATGGAAACTCCGCCCACGGTGACGCTCCCGGTGCGGAGAACCAGGGTGACCACCAACTTGTCGGCGTCCTCAGCATCGATGTCCTCGAGCAGTGGCGTAATACCTAGCTTGAGCTTTCCCTTCTTCTTGGGGCCCTGCACTTCGGTCCCCTCGCTTCCCTTCATCCTATGCGCCAGCCTCACGTAGCTGCCCACGAACTCGCCGTAGTCGGGTCCGGCGAGGTCACCGTAAGGGACCGCGACGTAGACGTCGAAGCGAGTTGCCTCGTTGGTGGCCACCTTAATATCCTTGATCTGAATCACCTCCACCTTCTCTTGCTTCTCCTTCTTCTTGCGGTTCTTCTTCGGCCTTGCCACGATCACCCGCAGCGGGTTGCTCGCGTCGAGTGCCTGGGCCGTCGTCCCGAATTCGTTCACGCGATTCAGCGACAGCTCCGTCGTGGCCTTGGACTTCGTCTCTGCCGTCTTCTGGCAATTGATTTTGCCCAGCCATGGGAGGGGAACTTGCTCGAACGTGTACCGAAGCTTGGTCGGGTTGAGGCAGTCGCTCATCTGCACGGTATACGACAGTTTTGTATACAACGTTTCTATTGCATTTGCAGGGATGGGTATAAATTGGAGACAGCATCTGACTTGCCTTGACTTTGACGAGCTGTTCGTTCTCGTCGTGGAAGAGGAAGGTGCTGTCCAACCAGTCTTTGTCTTCGAACTCGACGCGGTTGCCGCGGAGGTTGCGGTAGATGTCCCACATGCGGTCGACATTGCAATGGTGGCAGAAGAAAACAGAATCGCGGGCGGCGGTGGAGAAGTCGCCCATGTTTTCATTGTATCCGCTCGGCTCTCCGACCCAACTGTGCACCGCATTGTGGATGACTTCCAGCTGCCCGTTAGCCTCCTGGATCTCCTTCTCCCCCGCGCGCACGGGATCCCCCATGAACAGCTCCGCCAGCGACAGGCTGTGCTTGAACGTCTTCTGTATGAAGCAGAGGTTCTCCCGTATGATCTCGCTGTCGGATGCAGTGCTTTCATTTTCGGTGATGGCGTACTTGAGGTCGAGGATCTTGCCGTCCTTGACGTGGCGTTGGTCGCGTCTCGGGTCGTACAGCGGGGATGCCGCATCCTGGAAGATGGCGGGGAACGTCATGCCGTCCTTGGTGTCCCAGTTCCAGAAGGGGATGGTGAAGGTGTCGTCGTCGATGAGCTTGCCGAGGATCCTTTCGTAGAAGTGGAGGTAGTAACGGTGCCATGGGAGGAAGATCCAGCTGAAGTGGACCTGGATGGGCACGTCGTCGGCATTTTGCTGGTGGTAGGCGTAGTTGCAATACTGGCAGTGGATGTTCGCCTGCTGGTAGTAGTTCCAAGGGTGGTCTGCCGGCAGATTCTTCATCCTCCTCACTGCCTCCTTGTACTTGTCCATATACTCCTGATCGTCCTTCACGATATGGGCCGGCCGCCGCACCCGGAGGTGCGTAGCAGGGAAGCTGTACTCCGAGATCGTCTCGCCGGGGTCGTAAGGCGGGCAGCATTTGTTGTCGAGGGCAGGTGCGGTGGCAGGGTAGCACTTGGACAGATCCGGCGGCATTATCGGCGCCGCCAGAACCTTGGGTCCTGCGGTCACGCCGTAAAGCCCTCCTAAACCCAACAGCATGTCGCGCCGATCCAGCAGCGGCGGCGACTGCTGCTGGGGGGCGGCATCTCTGCGGTCACCATTACTGCCCTGGCGGCATGTCACGCCAGGGACGTGGAGGCGGCGGCGGCGGGACCTTTCCCGTTGGAGGAGGCATGCAGAGGAAGCACCGGTGAAGCTAGAGTTCAACAGCAGGGACATGTCTATTACTGTTCAGTAGACCAGAGAGAGAGAGAGAGAGAAGGGTGGCGTGGGAGTCTACAGGGAAAGGAGGGGCCAGCAAATGGAGCGAGCACTGACCACTGGCCGGTGATGAGCAGCTCTTCACTGATACTCCTTAAATAGAACACTGAGCCCAGACAGAGGGCGTCTGGATAAGCATCATGTGGAGTGCACTTCCTCGTTTAACCCCCGTTGTTGAGTAGCCTTTACAACGAAAGGACCACCATGGCTGTTCCAATCCGCACAGCAGCAGACCTTCTCCTACATCATGCCCACACACGAATATTTAAACATCACCAACCATACCGTGACACGTATCCGTCTAAGCCGACGACGAATCATTTTTGCTGATACATGCTCGACGTGCGCTGTCTTGATTGTCCTCGTTAAGAGTGTCCGTATATCTCCCAGTCCATGTGATGCCGAGCCGCGAGATAAACGTGGAGTCCCATTGACCCGCAAATCGTTCATCGACTCTGAGGAAGACAATAATACCCCCCTCTTTACCAAAATAAAAAATAAGAGTAAAATATTGCTGTCTTCCAAAAATGATAATGTCAGAAAACTATAGAGTAGAAGTTCTAATATAAAACCACATAATACAATCCAAAAAAGGTTAATTAAGATTGATTAAGATATGAAATAAATAGCAAAGTTTTCATATATTAATAAATAAATTATATAAAATAAAATCATGAAATATCTCTAAAAATAATTTTCTAATAATATTTTAATTTCTTTTCATATTTGAAAAGGCCATGCTCTAATATCAAGCAAAAGTCTTCCCCCAAATTATTTTGTACCACAAACTTTAAAGGAAGAGAATAATTTTAATCATATTAATTCTGTACTGAAAGTGGTCATTTTTCTTGGACTTATATGGTCACACAAATTAGGCCTTCGATCATAACTTCAATTCTTAACCAAACATATAGAGATCAACTGTTGATCGGTCCCTCAAATTATTGACTTGGATTGTGCCATATTTTTGTTAGCTTTTGCTTCCTATTGAAGATGCAATCCACTTATGCCTCGATGTATATTATGATTTATACTGTTTAGTAATGAAGATGAGCAATCACCAAACCTTACAAAAGGAAAAGTTCATGTGTTTAGAGGCTTATGCATAATAGATTATAGAAATTAAAGTAGCCAAGAACAATTAAATCCATAATTCCTGAGATTAATGTTCTCATAGCCATTGTTAAAATCATCATCATTGTCAATTTAGTATTTTTAGCGAGGAATTATCCTCAAAAACTTTATTTTATTTGTCCAATTAAAATCCACTTTGCACATGTTGTTTGTTTTATGCTATATGTCATTGTTTCCATGTGCAATGCAATGTGGGACAGAAGATAAAGAGTGTGCAGAGAAAAGAAAATGGGACTTTGAGTGAGGACAAATTGAGGACAGTGATGAGAAGAATGAAAAGAAAAATCCATCAAGAAACAAACACAATGAATTATTAGCTTAGCTTTTCATAATTTGCAAAGTGTCTTAAAACAACAACAAGAAAGTCTTATTGTTTCAACTATTTTTTGGATTTCTACAAGACAATAACTTCTTTTAAATAAAGAGAAGTCAAATCTCACCTTCTTTCAATCAGAGAGTGAGGGAGAAAAGTGTTCTTCCTTTTTCTGACTGTACTTTGATTTCTTGTTATCTCTAAGATTCGAACTAATTGGAGTCGAGGAGGGAACATTTGTTACTTTGATTTCTTGAAGTTGCTGATCCTCTTATGGACCAATCTATCATTTGTATTGGTAGTCCCAATCTAATTATCTTAATATATTATGTATTATATTATGATTTTTTTAATATTAAATTATATTATGATTTAGGAGTCTTACTCACTAAAGATAAAAAAGTTCCTATCATAGTTAAAATTAAAATATTAGGTTTACCCCTTAAAAATGGACGACTCCTTCCAATAGTCAAAGTCAAAATATTGGATTTACCCCTCAATAAATGATTGGCTTAGAAACAACAAAAAGATATAATAGGAGGAGAGACCAATAATTAAGTTTCTCAAAGTTGGAGGTCCTCTTATGGACTAATGTATTATTTGTATTAGTAGATCCAATCTAATTTCTTTTACTATTAATTTTGAGATAATAAATGTAATTTGCGTCATATATATGTTTAGAAAAACAAGTCATCATCGATGGAATTTGATTCATTGAATAGAAATTAAATCAAATAAGATGAACTTTCCAACATCAAAATATTGAATCGGAGCCTATTGGATGTGATCATCACCTCTTCGGTCGGTGCCTCACCTATATGTGCTTTTAATGATAGACGTGCATGTTAAATGTGCGTCCAATATGAGCAAAAATATTATATTAAATTTTATAATTAGATATGATAGTTGTTTAAATTTTTTTCTTGAGATAGGAATTAATGTTAAAGTAAAAAAGTCAAAGTGTTAGGTATAGCTACAGAGAGTAATAATATAATACTTTAGAAGTCAAAAATAAATAATAATAGAAAGAAAAATTAATTATTAATTTCTTAAAGGTATTGGTTCTTCAATGGGCGATTCTATCATTTGTATTGGTAGATCCAACCAAGTTTTTTTTATCATTAATTTTGATATAATTAATATATTATGTGTTACATATATGTTTTAAAAAATAAGTCATCTTTGATTCGTCTAAAATTGAACACATGAGCATCAAATTATTGAATATGGTATTATTATATGTCTTTGTTATCACTTTAACCATATGTATTATCGTTTAGATGGGAGAGGATAATTTTAAAATTAAAAAATATTAATATTAATATAATTTAAAAAAATTAACATAAGATTTAATATGATTTAATAAATCTTACTTATATTCATAGATTAGGATCAAATTATTCACTATGTAGAATTAATTACAAATCTTGAACTATCCTCACTCAAGCATAATTTTTTTATACACCGTCTCAAAAATTTCGAAGAATTTACATCATCTTCTCTCATCCTCTTTAGAGTAATAAAAATTATCGTTTGGAGAGAAACTCAAATATACCAAAAGTATTTTTCATATTTTATTTTTTCCCTTGCTAAAACTTAAAGATATTGAGATATTTATAAAATAATCAAACCTTAATTGTCAAGTTTTCTTCTTTTTTTTTTTTTTGCAAGAACTCCTTATATTATGATTCTTTATCTCATTAGACACTGACTCAGATATTCTAAAATACTTATCAATCTTAATAATATTTTCTTTGAATAGAAAATATTCTCCAAGCTTTGTCACTCATCCTTGTATATAAATAATACTATAATATTAAATTAAGCTTAGGATTTAGGATCATATTTTTAAAATCTTAGATAAGATAGAAATTCCTATCATAATCAAAGTCAAAGTGTTGGATTTATCCCTTTATAAATAAAGGGATAATCTAATGATTTAGCAATCAAGAAAAAAATAATAAGTTTATGGATCTAAGATCTCATAGATTAAAGTTATTATTTTTCATATATTTTTTTTATTTGGAAGTCTATCCCTTCTTCTCCTCTTCTTTATGATAAGTAATTTTGTGATTCCCATAATATGCATGAGACCTATTTAATGCTGTAATTTCTCATCATCATCATCATCATCATCTAGAATCGGAAATAAAATCTTAAAAATGTAAAAACAAAAAGAAAAAGGAGCAAGAGTACGATAGACGTGCATGAGATGTAAATGTAACGAAGGCTTATGTGTGTGGTGTGTCGATTGTCGCGTTAGGATAACTTGAATCGATATTAATATGATTTGTACTCAATAAACAAAATTGAGTCATGTCGAGTCACCATCCGACCTATCGAAAAGGTCTTATCATGTCCTTCCACCTAATCAATTGGAGTACGATATCGATGTGATCACTAGATAATGACATGGAGGTTCATATATATATATATATATATATATATATATATATATAACCCAATCATTGTCTTCGTCCAACATCACCGTTCTCATCGGACCCCACAAGCGGTTATTAGCCGCCTTTGATGCTCGAAACTCTCCTTCTCGTCGATCTCGCCCTTGCTTATGCGATCACAATCTTATCCTTCCTCATCGACAACCTTCACATCCAATGAGATAGAGCGAGCCAACTGACAAGACAGAAACATGGTCATGTGCACAAATCAACCAATGCCTAAAGACATAAGTGGCCAATGGCTTACCTTCGCTTACGACTCCCTATCTTATTATCATCCTTGATAGAAGGAAGAAGAGGTAAGGTAGAGATAGACAAGGATAAAATAATCTTTTCGTGCTCGCAAAGGAGCTCTACAAAAAACTTTCAAATATAAGATTTTTTTCGAGAATTTATCCTTTCGTATTCGATTGCAGTGGTTAAAAAAAAAAAAGAAATCTTTGCATCATTTATACGAAGGACAAAAATGTCTTGAATTTAGATATAAAAGGACAACAATATCACCGACCTTTTTAAATTATTGTTCTCCATTGTTTTCTTATTCCAAAACGTGAGGCACGAAACCTCATGAGAGGGTAAAAAATAAAAAGAAAGAAGAAAGGAAACACTACTAGTACTAATACTACGAGAGGCTCAATCACATTCGCTGTGCTTCCACGTGATCCACGGTGACTGATAAATTATTTGAAAGATGGGACCCATTGCGTTGGTCCACCGTCGTGCTGCCAGTAACATGTCACCAGCAAATAAAAACATATAATGAACATAAAGAAATACATGGAGGCCTTAGTCACGGGGAGAAAAATGAAGATTATTATATCATTTTAAAATTTGTAGATTCATATGTTATAATTATAAATACTTACTTTAGAAAAAGAGATGAATATTTGATTACTTATAGGAGTAGTTGTGATAAAATAGATTTTTTACACTAGAATGATAGATAAAATTATTTTCAATAATTATAAAATTTTACTTGATAAAAGTTTGATGAATCAATATAAGTTGATGGTATCATATATTTGCTATAAAGAAAGAAAAAAAAAAAGATAGTAAAAGAATTTACTAGGGGTAGATAGTGAAATTTTTTAAAAGATAATGTAAACACTTTTAAAAATAAGATAAAAAAGAAGATGATTTGAAATTTACATAAGGATAATATTAATATTATTTGGAATATAATGGCTAATAAAATTATAAATTTAATAAAAAAAATTCTTAGTGAAACTAAAAGTAGAAGCGTAACTTTAAGATAGAGTTTGTGATGGTGTTAGGAAGTTCAAAAAATAAAAAATAATTATATTTTGAAAATAAAATAAAATTATAAAAATAAAAATATAAAAAATATGTAAAAATAAGAAAAGACTAAAAATGTTTAGTATGGTAAGAAATAAACCTTATGATAATTTTTTTAATAAATTAGATATTAAAGATGATGAAAAAGATATATTGAATTACTAAGGCTAGAGAAGGAAATTAAATTATTTATATAATATTAGATGCATTAAAGATTAAAAAAAAATCAAAGAATACTTATTAATGATAATGATATTTTAAAAATAAAAAATATTTTTATTAATTATTTTATTAATATTTCACTAGGATGATAAATAATAGTGATAAATTTAATAATAATAGATTTGTTCATGAAATTAAATCTAATGATGTAAAAGATATATTAAAGAAAATAAAAATAACTAAGAATGTGGAGCATGTTGGTATCTCTATTTATTAAAGTTTTAAAAATTTTAGGAGATAAGGGAGCAGTTTGGTTAACTAGTGTATTTAACAAAATCATGAGGTTCAAAAAAATATAATGAAAAGAGAAATTATTTTTTAGTGTCACCTTATAAAAATAAAGATTACATGTAAATTTATTCAAATTATAGAGGAATTAAATAATGAGCCATGAAACTTTGAGAAAAGATTATCGAAAGTGGAGAATAAGTTTTTTAATTAATTTTTAATTTTGTGTGAGAATTCATTATCATCGATTCAAGTGAAACAAGAACCTGGTACGCTAGAAAAGTCACAAGTAAATATTCTAAATTAACTAAGATTGATATTGAAAAAATTCAAAGATATCACCAAGTTACCATATAGAGTTTCACTCATAAAAGATATTTAGCATCAAATTGATTTTGCTTCAGGAGTAAGTTTACCAAATTTACCCTACTACCAAATGAACCTAAAAGAGAAGGAGATGCTGAGGGAGAAGGTAGAAGAGTTTGTTTAGAAGAGATATATTCGAGAAAGCATGAGTTCATGTGATTTTCGACTTTGTTAAAGCTCAAAGATAGAAGTTGGATGATGTACATAGATAGCAGAGTTATCAATGAAATTACAATCATGTATCGCTTTCTCATACATCAATCAAAAGATACGATGGATCAGTTTTCGAAGATGGCTCATTCCATACTATATCGGAAGTCTTTAGATGTAATAAGATATTACCAAACTATTCTTTCGAAAAATCATGTGCATATATAGGATAGTAAATTCAATCAATTACTTCTAATAGATAATGTAAATTTTTATCTCATTTTTGGTTGATCTTATGAAAAAGATTTGATGCAAGTTTGAAGTTTAGCAACAAAGCTCACGCACAAACTCAAGATTAAACGAAGATAACTAATAAAACTCCAGGAGACTTGATTCATTGCATTTGTGATAACAAACTAAGGCAATAAGATTTTGCATTCTCACAAATTGAATTTACCTATAATAGCACAATTCATAGTTTTACCAGAGCATTACTATTCTTTATTGTTTACAAGAAAATACCAAAACATGCTTTCGATTTAATTCACCTATCAAATACTCTTAGAATGAGTATAGCAGCCAATAACATGACTTAGTAAGTACAATCAACCCAAGATTAAGTGAAGAACTTGAAAGCGACTAGTCCATAATATAAGAAAGTAGCTGATAAACACAAGGGAGAGAATATATTCAATGATAAAGATATAGTTATAGTAAAAAGAGAGATTTCTTGTATGCACTTGCAATAAATTGAGCCGAAGAAATTTAGTCCTTACAAGGTCTTAAAGAAATTTAATAATAATATCTATATAATTGTTTTACTAAATGATTTGGAGATCTCAAGGACATTCAATGTTGTAAATTTATATAACTATTTTCTAAGTGAAAATTCATTATATTCAAACATAAACTCAAGCGGAAGGGGTTTAATGCAAAACAAGCAAAAGAAAACTATTCTAAAAGAACCTAAAAGTTATATACTTATTATTTTTATTTATCTCACATTTTTAACAATCTAATTTTTAAGCCTTAGAACTAATACAAATAAAAGTCTTCTCTAAATCTATAAAATTACAAAAAAATAATATCTTGAAGTATTATAAAAAAAATTTACTCGTTAATTTCCATCGTCCTCCCTTACTTTACTAGAATCCTTTCTAGTAATAATATTTTATTTTATCCCCGTTCAAAAAATAATAATTTATGTCATCATTGAACAGTTTAAAATATCGATGGATATTGATCAGTATTGTTTGGAAAGGACAGTTGATTCATTAACTTGAGTTTGACTAGTCAAAGATGCCTTACTCCAAGTTATCACTTGTACGAGTTCCGATGATGTAGGATTTATTATATTCATCGTTCCACGTTACTCGCTACTGTAGTATTCCTTACCAACTCGATCATGCATTTGGAGTGCTACGTGGTACTCTCACGAGCTATATAGCTCGGTGATAGAAAATTCCTTAAAAAACAATACATTTTATAATTAAAAAATAATAAATTAAGAGCTTATTGAAAGATGAAAATTTAAAATTATTTATTCTCTTGTTTAGGGGCTTTGGGTTTCATTTGTTTAGCCTCTCCTTTGCTCGGGTCGGGTAAGAATAACTTTTACACATGAACGTGCCAAATTGGGTTTGAGATGTGTATCTTTTCATTTTACGGTTGTTTTGACGATTTAGGACTTCTATTAAATTGAGAAATAGTTTGATTTTATATATGTTATTATATATAAGATATTCTTAGGATAATTCCAATGCAAACAATTTGATGTAAGAAGCCATAAGTAAGAAAGAAACAAGGATGACCGCAATAAAATATATAGTCACACCATAACGTCACATGTACAGCTGTTGAGACCAACACGTACATATGGGATCGGGCGACGACTACTGTCATGCCCTAATTATTGAAGGATCGTTCCAGATCAAGAAGATAGCAAGAACGACAGGGAGGAAGAAAGCAGCACCAGTAATCGATCACTCCAACTTAAGCGGGGAGAAGCTGTGATCCGAGGCCATCATTTAGATGGCGGCGGTAGAATCTGTCTGCAGGAGATTGATGGAAACTCCGCCCACGGTGACGCTCCCAGTGCGGAGAACCAGGGTGACCACCAACTTGTCGGCGTCCTCAGCATCGATGTCCTCGAGCAGCGGCGTAATACCCAGCTTGAGTTTTCCCTTCTTCTTGGGGCCCTGCTCTTCGGTCCCGTCGCTTCCCTTCATCCTATGCGCCAGCCTCACGTAGCTGCCCGCGAACTCGCCGTAGTCGGGTCCGGCGAGGTCACCGTAAGGAACCGCGACATAGACGTCGAAGCGAGCTGTCTCGTTGGTGGTCACCTTAATATCCTTGATCTGAATCACCTCCACCTTCTCTTGCTTCTCCTTCTTCTTGCGGTTCTTCTTCGGCCTTGCCACGATCACCCGCAGCGGGTTGCTCGCGTCGAGTGCCTGGGCCGTCGTCCCGAATTCGTTCACGCGCGTCAGCGACAGCTCCGTCGTGGCCTTGGACTTCGTCTCTGCCGTCTTCTGGCAATTGATTTTGCCCAGCCATGGGAGGGGAACTTGCTCGAACGTGTACCGAAGCTTGGTCGGGTTGAGGCAGTCGCTCATCTGCACGGTATACGACAGTTATGTATACAACGATTCTATTGCATTTGCAGGGATGGGTATAAATTGGAGACAGCATCTGACTTGCCTTGACTTTGACGAGCTGTTCGTTCTCGTCGTGGAAGAGGAAGGTGCTGTCCAACCAGTCGTTGTCTTCGAACTCGACGCGGTTGCCGCGGAGGTTGCGGTAGATGTCCCACATGCGGTCGACATTGCAATGGTGGCAGAAGAAAACAGAATCGCGGGCGGCTGTGGAGAAGTCCCCCATGTTTTCCTTGTATCCGTCCGGCTCTCCGACCCACATGTGCGCCGCATTGTGGATGACTTCCATCTGCCCATTAGCCTCCTGGATCTCCTTCTCCCCCGCGCGCACGGGATCCCCCATGAACAGTTCCGCCAGCGATAGGCTGTGCTTGAACGTCTTCTGTATGAAGCAGAGGTTCTCCCGTATGATCTCGCTGTCGGATGCAGTGTTTTCGGTGTAGGCGTACTTGAGGTCGAGGATCTTGCCGTCCTTGACGTGGCGTTGGTCGCGTCTCGGGTCGTACAGCGGGGATGCCGCATCCTGGAAGATGGCGGGGAACGTCATGCCGTCCTTGGTGTCCCAGTTCCAGAATGGGATGGTGAAGGTGTCGTCGTCGATGAGCTTGCCGAGGATCCTTTCGTAGAAGTGGAGGTAGTAGCGGTGCCATGGGAGGAAGATCCAGCTGAAGTGGACCTGGATGGGCACGTCGTCGGTATTTTGCTGGTGGTAGGCGTAGTTGCAATACTGGCAGTGGATGTTCGCCTGCTGGTAGTAGTTCCAAGGGTGGTCTGCCGGCAGATTCTTCATCCTCCTCACTGCTTCCTTGTACTTGTCCATATACTCCTGATCGTCCTTCACGATATGGGCCGGCCGCCGCACCCGGAGGGGCGTAGCTGGGAAGCTGTACTCCGAGATCGTCTCGCCGGGGTCGTAAGGCGGGCAGCATTTGTTGTCGAGGGCAGGTGCGGTGGCAGGGTAGCACTTGGACAGATCCGGCGGCATTATCGGCGCCGCCAGAACCTTGGGTCCTGCGGTCACGCCGTAAAGCCCTCCTAAACCCAACAGCATGTCGCGCCGATCCAGCAGCGGCGGCGACTGCTGCTGGCGGGCGGCATCGCTGCGGTCACCATTACTGCCCTGGCGGCATGTCACGCCAGGGACGTGGAGGCGGCGGCGGCGGGACCTTTCCCGTTGGAGGAGGCATGCAGAGGATGCACCGGTGAAGCTAGAGTTCAACAGCAGGGACATGTCTACTACTGTTCAGTAGACCAGAGAGAGAGAGAGAGAGTGAGGGGTGGCGTGGGAGTCTACAGGGAAAACCACTGGCCGGTGATGAGCAGCTCTTCACTGGTACTCCTTAAAAAGAACACTAAGCTCATACAGAGGGCGTCTGGATAAGCATCATGCAGAGCGCACTTCCTCGTTTAACCCCCGTCGTTGAGTGCCTTTACAACGAAAGGACCACCGTGGCTGTTCCAATCGGCACAGCAGGAGACCTTCTCCTATATCCTGTCCACACACGAATATTTAAATATAACCAACCATACCGTGACACGTATCAGTCTAAGCCGAGACGAATCAATTTTCCTTATACATACTCGACGTGCGCTGTCATGAGAGTCCTCGTTAAGAGTGTCCGTAAATCTCCTAGTCCACCTGATACCGAGCCGCGAGATAAACGTGGAGTCCCATTGACCCGCAAATCGTTCGTCTACTCTGAGGAAGACAATAATACCCCCCTCTTTACCAAAATAAAAAATAAGAGTAAAATATTGCTGTCTTCCAAAGATTGACTGAGATATGAAAAATATATTTATATATGACGATGCTAGCTAGTCTGTAAGAAGTCCTGACTATTAATAGCAAAGTTTTCATATATTAATAAATAAATTATATAAAATAAAATTATGAAATATCTCTAAAAATACTTTTCTAATAATATTTTTAATTTCTTTTCATATTTGAAAAGGACATGCTCTAATATTCAGCAAAAGTCTTCCCCCAAATTATTTTGTACCACAAACTTTAAAGGAAGAGAATAATTTTAATCATATTAATTCTGTACTGAAAGTGATCATTTTTCTTGGACTTATATGGTCACACAAATTAGGCCTTCGATCATATCTTCAATTCTTAACCAAACATATAGAGATCAACTGTTGATGGGTCCCTCAAATTATTGACTTGGATTGTGCCATATTTTTGTTAGCTTTTGCTCCCCATTGAAGATGCAATCCACTTATGCCTCGATGTATATTATGATTTATACTGTTTAGAAAAGTTCATGTGTTTAGAGGCTTATGCATAATAGATTATAGAAATTAAAGTAGCCAAGAACAATTAAATCCATAATTCCTGAGATTAATGTTCTCATAGCCATTGTTATAATCATCATCATTGTCAATTTAGTATTTTTAGCGAGGAATTGTCCTCAAAAACTTTATTTTATTTGTCCAATTAAAATCCACTTTGCACATGTTGTTTGTTTTATTCTATATGTCATTGTTTCCATGTGCAATGCAATGTGGGACAGAAGATAAAGAGTGTGCAGAGAAAAGAAAATTAATATATTATGTATTATATTATGATTTTCTTAATATTAAATTATATTATGATTTAAGAGTCTTACTCACTAAAGATAAAAAAAGTTCCTATCATAGTTAAAATTAAAATATTAGGTTTACCCCTTAAAAATGGACGACTCCTTTCAATAGTCAAAGTCAAAATATTGGATTTACCTCTCAATAAATGATTGGCTAATGTAATGCCTTAGAAACAACAAAAAGATATAATAGGAGGAGAGACAAATAATTAAGTTTCTCAAAGTTGGAGGTCCTCTTATGGACTAATGTATTATTTGTATTAGTAGGTCCAATCTGATTTCTTTCACTATTAATTTTGAGATAATAATTGTAATTTGCATCATATATATGTTTAGAAAAACAAGTCATCGATGGAATTTGATTCATTGAATATAAATTAAATCAAATAAGATGATCTTTCCAACATCAAAATATTGAATCGGAGCCTATTGGATGTGATCATCAGCTCTTCGGTCATGTGCCTCACCTATATGTGCTTTTAATGATAGACGTGCGTGTTAAATGTGCGTCCAATATGAGCAAATATATTATATTAAATTTTATAATTAGATATGATAGTTGTTTAAAATTTTTTCTTGAGATAGGAATTCTTGTTACAGTAAAAAATCAAAGTGTTAGGTTTACTATAGAAAGGAATAATACAATACTTTAGAAGTCAAAAATAAATAAATAATAGAAAGAAAAATTAATTATTAATTTCTTAAAGGTATTGGTTCCTCAATGGGCCAATATATCCTTTATATTGGTAGATTCAAACAAGTTTTCTTATCATTAATTTTGATATAATTAGTATATTATGTGTTACATATATGTTTTAAAAAATAAGTCATATTTCATTAGTCTAAAAATAAACACATAAACATCAAATTATTGAATATAGTATTATTATATGTCTTTGTTACCTCTTCAACCATCTGGATTATCGTTGGGGTGGGAGAGGATACTTTTAAAATTAAAAAATATGTAAAGATTATTAAATTAAAAAATATTTAACATAAGATTTAATATGATTTGATAAATCTTATATATATATATATATATTAACATATAAAGATTAAATTCTTCACTATGTAAAATTAATTACAAAATCTTGAGTTATCGAAGCATAATTTTTTTGTACACCCTCTCAAAAATTTGGAAGAATTTACATCATCTTCTCTCATTAAAAATTAGCATTTAGAGATAAACTCAAATACATCAAAAGTATTTTTCATATTTTACCGAGATATTTATACAAGAATCAAACCCTAATTGTCAAGTTTTTTTTTTCTTTTTTTTCACGAGAACTCCTTCTATTATGATTCTTTATCTCATTGGACACTGATACTCTAAAATACTTATCAATCCCAATAATATTTTCTTTGATAAATATTTTATTTATTTATTTCTCTTGGATAGAAAAAAATAAATAATATTATAATATTAAATTAAGCTTAGGATTTAGGATCATAGTTTTAAAATCTTAGATAAGATAGAAATTCCTATTATAATCAAAGTCAAAGTGTTGGATTTATCCCTTTATAAATAAAGGGCTAATCTAATGATTTAGCAATCAAGAAAAAAAAAAATAAGTTTATGGATCTAAGATCTCATAGATTAAAGTTATTCTTTTTAATATTTTTTTTTTTTAATTTGGAAGTTTATCCATTCTTCTCCTCTTCTTTATGATAAGCAATTTCGTGATTCCCATAATATGATGAGACCTATTTAATGTTGTAATTTCTCATCATCATCATCATCATCTTCTTCTTCTTCTTCTAGAATTGAAAATAAAATCTTAAAGATGAAAAAACAAAAAGAAAAAGGAGCGAGAGTATGATAGAGGGATGTAAATGTAACAAAGGTTTATGTGTGATGTGTCGATTATCGATAACTCGAATCCATAATAATATGATTCGTACCCGATAAACGAAATTGGGTCATGTCGAGTCACCACCCGATCCATCGAAAAAGTCAGTTGGAGTACGGCATCGATGCGGTTTACAATAGCACCTGTAGATGATATGACCAAACCCTCATGTGGGACGCAGTGATTATAATTATTATTAAGGTTTATGAAGGGTCGTTTCTCTTGTCATGGAGTCACTCGTGATCGAGTGCAGTCACTCCCCTCACACCGTCTTTGGTGGACAACATCGTACGCAGACTCTCTTGTCGCCACGAGATGCAATGAGCATTTTGAGTGGGACCCACGCACCGGACGTGTTTTAATTGATTGCATTGACTGTCGATAGGAGATGAGGAGATATGCCAGCCAAGGAGGGAAAGCAGGGAAAAGGCATCAAGTCATCACCGCATGCGTAGCATGTTGGAATGATCATGTCTTTTCTGAAATCACCGAGGCTGAAAACTTTCACTTCAATCATCGATGTGATGTGGTCGGGTTAGTCCCAATCTTCTCAATATTTCTTACCAAATTAATATTATTATTTTTTACTTGCATAGTGATCACTATATATATATATATATATATATATATATATATATATATATATATATATATATATATATATATATATATATATATATATATATATAATATAATTCAATCATTGTCGTCCAACATCATCGTTCTTATCAGACCTCAGGCCTTTGTTGCTCAAACTCTCTTTCTCATCGACCTCGCCCTTACGTCTACTATCACAATCTTATCGTAAAGCCTCGATCACTTTCACTAGTGACCTCGTTTGCACTATAAGCGATGAACGATAGTTCGAGATAGAACGAGCCAACTGACAAGACAAAAACATGACCATGTGCACAAACCAACCAGTGCCTAGAGGCATAAGTGGCTAAGGACTTACCTCTGCTCATGACTCCCCGCTCATGTAGAGGCATAAGGAGCTCTACCAAAAATTTTCAAATATAATATTTCTTTTCGAGAATTTATCGTTTCTTCTTCGATTGCTGTGGTAAAAAAAAAAAATCTTTGCATCATCTATATGAAGGACAAAAATGTCTTGAATTTAGATATAAAAGGACAACAATATCACCGACCTTTTTCAATTATTGTTCTCCATTATTTTCTTATTCTAAAACGTGACGCACGAATCCTCATGAGAGGGTAAAAATAAAAAGAAGAAGAAAGGAAACACTACTGGTACTACTACTTCGAGAGGCTCAATCACATTCGCTGTGCTTCCATGTGATCCACGGTGACTGATAAATTATTTGAAATATGGGACCCATTGCGTTGTCCACCGTCGTGCTGACAGTAACATGTCACCAGCAAACTATACCTCCACCTACCCCACCAACCCCCTCTTCCCCCTCCCCCCTCCCCCCACTTCCATTTGTTTTCTCATGCTAAAGAATCGTCGTGGTGTGATTGTGGGGAAGAGAAGGTGCTGTGCATTGACTCTCTCTGTCTCTCTCTCTCTCTCTCATGCAGGCGTGGTGGTGGTGGTGGTCGATGCATAGTGTCACCAGCAAAGCATTCTGGCACTGCAATAATGCCTGCGTGCCTTCATGTGCAAGGTGGTGGTGACTCGAGGACACTGTCACGAGATGTGGCATTTAGTGGATGGGTGGTGTGTTTGGGCAGCGATCCATTAAAGATTGCAGGCGCTCCTTTATTGCAGTTGTCGATGATGCATTACGTCGTCGATACGTAGGCGAAGCCATTGATGATGCTGTTTAGAAGCAATCTTTTAATCTCTGATACTAGTAATCTTTTCACACACAAACAATTTGCAGAATATAAAATGACATTATTGTGAATGCATGCCTTCCAATGACTATGATATCTCTATAGCTTCTGAATGGTTGGCAAACATAGAGGATAATATAGAAACACATCTAAGAAAGAGGATAATATAGTTAGATCTTAAACAACACACTCACGAAAAGCAAACATAGTGCCGAACGAATATGCTGCATCTATCACTGTCGACTGCAACGTGACACCAATTACATTATCTTGCAGCCCACGTTTTCCTCGTGCAATGCGAGGAGAAGAAGTTGGCAATGGTCATCCTCCGATGGTACGTATACGACTACTCGTGTATCTACGTACGTACGTACGTGGCTTCCTGTGCAGATACGTGCACACAATTGGATGTATTATTCACTGTGATCAAGTGAATGATGCATGGGAATGGGTTACTCGGTGACTGTTGAAGTTGCTTTCAAGGAGATTGGGAAGACATGAATGGATGTGCGATACATCCACCCTGCACAAACGAGTCACAGGACGGTGATGGGGTCGTGGGTGTTGACCGGACATTATGATCTAAGCGTTCGTCCAAATATAATAGTACAAACAAAGTATCCCTCTGTCCAATAATTAAGTGTGTTAAGTTGTCTGCCACCGGCACAAGATTTCATTGTCCTCTGCAGTTTTCTATTACGTAACGGAGGATGCAAAACTCTGCACGTGAAACATGCACAACAGAGACTTTCCGCCGGCGAAGACTAGCGTTTGGGTTGACATGCTGTAAGTAGTTGGATTAAAACCAGAATTATATGCTACCATATATATTTAAATTAGTTTCTCAAACCCATTAAAGTGACATAATTTACATGAGAGAGCGTAACGACGGTGAACGCGTCTAAGGAGATAAAAATACAGTGACAAAATTCAGGTGTGGAAACAAAGATAAAAGGATAGAAATATATATATATATATATATATATATATATATATATATATATATATATATATATGTAAGATTAATACTGTATGAAAAATTTGGAGTCGATATAATACAAGAGTGCTTCATCAAGAAATAAAATAGATAGACAAATACTAATAAGTTATGATATATAGCGGAATTAAATACTAGCATGCCATGATAACTTTTATATATGAACAAATACTAAGATGATATGCAACGGAATTAAATAAAATCATAATCAAATATAATATCAAAATATACGTGAAAAATCCCTCCAATGTGAAAGGTAAAAACTATTGGGCAAACTAGAGATAATATACTATGAGAATAATGAATATACAGATCTCAATCTCTTGCCCTAAACCCTAGCAATAATCACAAAAGAACAACTGGAATACAAGGATCACGTCACTGTCCACAATATCTAAAACCTCTCAAAGTAATCACAGTAAGAATCTACTAGATCTACCCTGAGATGAGAACGTTGCTAGATGATTGAGAACAGTCTCTCTACGTTGTCCTTATTCTTTTCCCTTTCTTTCTTTTATTTTTCTGCCTTTTTCTTCTCCTCTTTCAAAGATCTCTTTGTTGCTGCTCTCGTTAATGTTCTTTTATAGCCTTTTTCTGTCTTAAAATGTAGTCACCCATACCCTCTTAATATTAATTAGGGTTAGATTAAGAGGGGGTGAGATGTGGGCTGATAAAATCCACATTGGGTTGATTATGGGCTGTCAACCCAATACTCGAAGGAATAAATAATAAAAACAATCTTACTGTTATACCATAATAATGAAAAATATGGTATAATCCCAAAGAAACAACCAAAAGCAATAAGAAGCTTACTCTAGTCAATCATGTAAAGGTTAATATATATCAGGTCAGATATCTGTGCATACTCAGGTCAATAAGAAGCTTACTCTAGTCAGTTTTGTCTTAGACAATATATATATATATATATATATATATATATATATATATATATATATATATAATATACACTAATCGTGGACTCAAAAAGTCCTGATCCTTTATCTGTGCATACAATATGCTAAAGACAACATATTTGATTGACATTGTGTTTATCAACAAGTAAATTTTGATGATTTTATTTATTTATTTTTATTTTGTTAGGATCTAACAGATGAATGCTTCAACATTATGGCACATCTCGTCAGGCATGGCGTACATATTTGATGGAACGTCATATCAATATCGACTCGAAGCCACGTCGAACACCCAATCATCTCGACGCACCCTCCGCTTATTTACACGAACCCTACATCTATCGTAAAGCTTGAGGTTCAGTAAATCTCTTCGTGATTAAATAATGATCGATAATTTGACGTGATCTTCTCCACAGGTTGACACTCCCATGGGCTTCCTATAGAAAAAGTCTCCGATGCATTTCTATTACTGTGGAATAATTAGGATACACAACTCCATTCTCTTCCCCATTCCTTGACACCTTTAAAATGAGATATCTATGCCCGATTTTTCTTTGATCGTTGCAGAATTTGCTAAGCGGGTTGGAACCGAGCTTTCGTGATTGAGATCGATCCTTTGGTTTCTTGATCCTTGATACAAAGATCTTTGTTGTGATCAGATCACAACCTTGAAGTTAGACAACACCCAGCTGGAATCATTCAGGTACCTCACGTGAGTGAGCATCCTATACGAATTTCTTAATTCTTTTCAACACAAATAAAATATTTCCTAATATTTTTCTACATGTTATATTTTTTACATACCATATATTATATTTTTATAAGATTTTATTAAGCTTATAATTTTTACAAAGTATGCTGAAACATTTAAGCATATGCAAATCTCTAAATTTCTGCTGTGTTAACATAAAATTATAAACACGTCACAAATATAGCAACATAACGAGTTCATGTAAACAATATTCACCATTCACATTTTTCCTAATGAATGCAATATGATATCCGAATGGTAGAACACTAAAGTCAACTGAGTGATTCAACAACGCATGATCCATCCTAGGTTCATAATTTTGTGCGCAGGGACGATGCCACGTAAATCCAGTGAAGATCCTGGAACTAGGAACCAAGAAAGAAACACGATAAACTGGAAACAGCCAAATTTACCAAGACAAGCACACCTGCCTACTACAGCAACTTTCACTCTCTCGTGCAGAACCCAAAGAAGCAATCATATGTCTAAAGAAAGACATCCTTTTCAAGCAACTTCAGAACTTCATGTTGATCGTTCAACTTGGCGACATCAATCGGCGTCTTCTTGTCCAAATTCTGCAGAGTGCTGCACCCAGGAAGCATAGGGGTGAAACAAAAATGATCGTGAAAGGAGTCGAGCTTTTAATTGCTAGACTTACACAGCTGCACCATGCTCCAAAAGAAGTCCCACGCACTCCTTGCGCCCATAACCAGCAGCATAGTGAAGTGGAGTGTTCTTATTCTTGTCCAGTGCATCAACTGCAGCTCCTGCTTCAAGAAGGATCTGAGCACATTTCACCTGAGAAACAATAAACAAACACACAAGATAACTTGGATCTGATGTAAATTGGCTGGATAACAGCCAAGATTAGAAGGACCAGTCATTAATTGATTAAGATCAGTGACATCAATCTGAACCGGTGGTTCGATTAGTAATCCATTAACGTTGGCCACAAGTTAATCATGATAAACAGCATCAATGGAATCAGTCCAAGATTGACCTGTTTCGCACATATTATGATTTCACAAGTATCTTGACAATCCTACAGAAAATCCAGGTTGCAACAGCAGTGAATCACGATATTGGTAGAAGCTGGTCAAATTGCTAAGATCCAGTAGACCATGTTCACTCTACTAAACCTGATTTACTGCTTATGCTATTGTTCCAGCATATAGAAGAGAAAAATTAGATTAGGTCTCTTTAAAAGCCTATCCCATCGCCCCAACTTTCATAAGAAGTGGTAGCTAATTAATATGTTATGCCAAGGTTATATGTTTAACAGGGTTGTTTGTCATGCTCATCCGAGCAACTTGACTTTTTGTGGATATCACAAACTTCAAATGTGAAAAAGTCGAGGAGCTCAACATGATGGCATTGTTTTAAGCGCTCCAAACATTATCCTGCTCTTTGAAACAACAATTCAACTTTAAAGGTTATGAATAGCATCAATGATCCACTCTGGTTTAAACAAAATCAAAGTACAAAACCCTGAACAGCAGGACGCTTTGCAAGACGAGAATATTAAACATTTAGAGTAGGAACAATTGAACGACAGGATAATTAGTTTTCTAAATAATAAATCAACAAATATGTCAATCATACCTCACCATAGCCACATGCAAAATGCAAAGGTCTTCTTCCTTCAGAGTCCTCTTCATCCTTATCTGCCCCAGAATCTAAAGCCTTCTTCAAACCCTACATGGTTAGCAGAATTAAATATTTAAATTCACAAAAATGATAGAAACAATATAAGTACATCATACGTTCAAAATTGAATATAAAAAACGCCAAAAATAAATCAATCGGAATTTGCTTTAGATTTAAGCAAAAACAAGATAGCTATCCTATTCAATCCCCCAACTCCTGTAATGAAAGTCTTCAAAAAGCTGCAACAATAATTACAATAAGGACTATATGCCTAATACGAATAAATTCAGAGAACTTAGTGCACACTGCAATAATGACACAAGCAAAAGTAACGTGTATTTCCATCTATACCACACGTGTGAAAAAATACAATAAACATAAACAATGTATATAAGTACATATGCATAAACAATTATGCAGAGAGAGATGAACTACAATCATTTTAGGAGTACCAGAAATCCTGAAACAGATCTTTTCTCATTTCATATCATGACTGTTATACACCATCCTGATCACACATCATGTGCAGTGTACCTAAAATCCAGAATCAGAATCATTTACATATGATCAAACCTAGGCCTAGGCTTATCAACTCAAAGTCGGAAAAGGTAACCAAAATTCTAATCACAATTCTGAAACATTAAAACATTATGTAATAGTAGAACAACCTTAGCATGTGCTATTAATAGGATATCCTACATGTTTCTCACAGCACTAACCTACACAATATACATCCTCACAACCAAGACAGTTTAGGCCAAAGCTTAATCAATTTCAAATCTTCATACAACAATTAATTCAGTTGAGGTCCTCTTTGTAACAAGTTCTTCATTGACATCCATTCGGTATAAACTTGTGCATGTTGGTTATTTTTACAATCATAACGAAGTACCATTTATATGTATTGCTACATTATGATCCATTCTCCAACCAATCATTACTCAGTGCTGGCAGATCTCATTAATAGCAAAGAGTGAAGAACTAAGGTTGGAACTAATACACTTTAGATCCAAAACAATTCTTCTTTGATAGCTCATTCTTAACTTATGAGTCTTGTAGGTTTTTTGTTTCTCAGAGTCTTAATCAAAACCAGTGAAAGGCAAACAACAAAAACCACAAGAATATGTTCTTCAAAAGAAATATCATATCGCACCTCAACATCACCAATACTAGCTGTATGATGAACAACAGATTCTTCCTCATCATCCTCTGTTTCTTCAGGTCCGAACTGCTCGGTAGAGGTAGCACCATCACCTGAAGGTGCAATTCCCATAGCCGAACCAATCTTTTGTAGAACTTCGGGATCATTCCAGTACCTAAAAAAAAGGAATTAATAAAAGAAACATGGAAATAAAAATCTTTTGTAGTATTTTAACATCCAATACTTCATCATCGTAGATGGACCTCCGCTTTCTATCTCTTCAAGAATTGCCTTCAGAGATGGATCTTCCTTCATGTGAGCCATTCGTTCCTCCATTTGCTCTTTTTGAGCAGGATTTGACAAATTCTCAAGCACTGAAGACATAACAGGATCCTGCCAATAAATACAAATGACCTTAATCACTCAAAACAATTTCAATGTTTTCACATAAAGAACTTCTACTAAAAGTCGCACCACCTGCATGATTGCATTTCCAAGGTGTTCAGCCATTTTTGTGAATTGAGGATTTTGCATGACTTGCTGAATGGTTGACATATACTGCTGAGGATCCAACGAAGGTACATCTTCTTGCCCTGCACTATGGACACTCTTTTGAAGCTGTTCAGCGATTTGGCTGAACACAGGGTCCTGCGCAATCTGCTCAGCCATTTCTTTTATAGTAGGGTCCTGCATTTATAATTAAATTATAGAGATACAACCCAAAAAATGACCATATTATGCTTCTAAAAGATCATCCAAACATAGACAACAAATTGACAGGCACTGAAATATAACCAATTTTCTTATAATGACATTAGTCAAATAATTATATTCCTCCACAAGTCCACATAATGTCAGAGAATGCATATTGTCTTTAGAAACTGGTCCAATCAATCATCATTCACAAACAACCAAGAACTTTCTAATCTAATACCTTGCCAAAACTACATCATGACAGACGTTAGTCACAAACCCTACAGGCTATGTGAACTCAAAATCTTTCACACGCTTGTGTTTGCAATTTTAAATCTTAATAGTGCTACGAAATATGCCAAGGCTAACAGGGAATACCCAACAAACCAACAATATAACACTTTTCCTCTTATCAGGTCAGGCAGATCCTCATGTATTTGGTAACAAATAAGAATAAAATGAAAGAAAACATAAGCAGTGGATTTCCCGCCATTAAGCAAAAAAAATGAAAAGTCAACAATGCACTCATGCATAACAACCGTCTTATAGTATTTTCCTTTTAAGATAAGAGGTGTCCGGGTGATCACACAAAACTCATGACTCCGCACTCCACCATAACCGCCTAATTTTTACTCTATGAATAATATCTTCTTTAAATCCCTCCATTCTATGGAATAATCGATATAAAATATTTAAAACTTCTGATTGAAATTTCTTATTTATTCAACTTAACTATGTCCTTCATTTGACTCTTAATTATAGTAAAAATAATATCTAGCATATTCAATCTTAGTCATACTTAGTTGAAAACTTTTAGGTTTCAATATTTATCTCAATAACTTAAGTGTATAAATAATATGATTTGAACTCTCATCAATTAAGATAATATCTTCAGCAAATAAATACATCATAAGTAAATTTGTCCATCGCTAATGCAAAAGGTTAAGATCTAAAATTATTTTTTATGTAATTATTTAATAATAGGAAACTCATTAGACACACTTTCTATAATTCTGATATTATCTTGCATATCTTTCTAAAACATCAAAATAATTAGTTAAAACATCTTATTTTTCTGAGACTACCATAGTAAATCTTTAGACTTTATCATATGCTTTCTCCTTTCTTCTTTTCTCTATATTTCTTATGTTAGTTGTCTTAACAAATAAATTAACTTCTTTGTTGGTCTTCCGGTCACGAAATCAAATTGAATTTTTGAAATATTTATTTCACATCCTATTGTTTCTTCAAACACTCTTTCCCGAAGTTTCGTCGTGTGACTCTCATAGTTCCTCTATAACTAGAACAAATTTGGTCATCTTCCCTATTCTTACAAAATTGGTACTAAAGAGATCTTCCTCTATTCAAAAAAATAAATGAATAAATGCTTCTCAAGTAACACACACATGGTAACAAGCCCCACAAAATCAATTTCTGAAAAACAAACGTACAAATCCATGTCTACCCGAATTTCGTAATAATGTAGATGGTACTTAATTAATAGTCTACTTTACAATTTCATATAGTGGTCCTGTAAAAGATTAAAATGAATGGTTAAAAAAGAGCTTTGTAATTATTACAAAATGATGCTGGCTACACGATGTGTTTCTAGACCAAACAGATCTTTTGCATCCCACCTCTCAGAAACAAAGATAAAAATTATTTTTTATTAATCTTCTATTACATGCAATGGATTAAAGCAAAATAGTACAACAGTAACAACAAAACCGTAAGTCTCATCTATTTGAGGTCAACCTACATGGATTTTTTGTCGTCATTGAGATATATAAAAAGTCATATGTTTTGTTAAGCTTAAAATATTTAAATCTTTGTTTATAATTTTTATTAAAATCTTTTTAGTTCTTCTTTTGTCTCTCCTTTTACTACTATTATTAATTATTTCACTTCTTTTAACTATCGTATATATAGATCTCCTAAGCACATATCCATACCATCTTAAATTATTCTCACGTCATTTTAACCAACTTAACTATATTCTTTTGTTTATTCCCAGTAATAATTTATTTCTCATATGGTGTAATCACTTTAAAGTAAAATAGTTTGCAACACAAATAAAAGTGACACATAACAGAGAGAAAAAATCAAAAGCATACTGTAATGTGTGCCTTATTTTACTGGTCCATCATGATGTTTCCAAGCACTATGATATAGCATAAGAACAGTTATTATATGTCAGGCAACTAATGATGCAACCAGAATCAGTGTAACCTTCTTCATTTGTGGGAACAATAAAATTACAAATTGTACCTAAATTAACAAAAACAACAAGCTCCAAGTGACCTTTCAGTAGCTGCTACTTGATGTATGGGTGTAATTTAAGTTTTGAGATCTCATTGCAACAACGATAAAAGAAGATAATTACATTCAGCAGGTTCTGCATAGAAGAAAAATCAAAAGGATTTGTCGGAAACCCAGTTGCTGGAGTTGAAGTCGTCCTACGGCGTCCTGCTTGCTGTTGGGTAGACGATGCTTCAGCTGCGGAAGTCTTGTTCTCATCTGAACCAGTCTTGCCCTCTGAAAGCAAGGCATTTTTCACACATTTACAATCAAACATGTAAAGTTTAAATTACAAATATGTGTGATGATGGGGCATATGTAGTTGAGTCCACCAGGAAACTGGTTTGCATGACGAAAATTTCTAAATGGGGAATATTATCCTGTGACTTGCATGATAATCTTCTAACAACCTGTGTACAAGCCACCGACAGCACCAAGATGGAACAAGACTGAAGCAATTAGTAGTGCTACTTAGGGAGCCAACAAAAGAGGACGCACTAGTTGTAGTGTCCAATGGTGGCATACCAAAGGAAGATTTTGGCATTGAGTCGCCTCTCATGCACATTTAATTAAAATTATAATGTTGGTCCGTCCCCGAATGTCAAACAAACCTCTCAATAATCTACTTCGCGTCCTACTAGAAACTGTGCTCCACAAAAGTTGAACGAAGCATGCCGATTCAACAAAAGAATCAGTTTCAACATGTAACTTGGATCTGCACAGCGAAATTTTCAAGAGAATCAAACACCTCGAGCACGTATTCCAGCCCAAACTCCTTTTCCTAGAGCGTAGATTACCAAAATTGCATCGAGGGTCCCTTCCCACTACACACACGTGTCGACAAATCCGAATTCCCCCACGGTCCAACCAAATATAGCCAAGCGAAAATCCAGAACTCCCCAACACAGAGCAAGAATCGACGAGATATAATTCAAGAAAGAGAAAGCGAGGGTTGAAACCTTGGTTTCCAGAAGCCATGACGAGCGGAACAGGCCCTGGAGGGGGAATTGGGATGCGAATCGTCGATGAGGGACTCGCCTTCGCCTTCTGCCCTGGCCGGTGGGAGGGTTAACAAGAAAGGAAACCCTCGGCTAGGGGTCGAATACATTCCCAGGGCTGGGTTGGAAGCTAAGACGGTGAGGTTTTCCTGTCTTGTCAGATCAGGGAACACGGTTCTCTACCAACCGAAGTAAAGAAGCAGGCTCAATCGCCAGCTTCCAAATGGGCCGCGCGTGTTGCGTGAGGGAACTCAGTGTTCCCTGACCCATCACAGACAGACGGATGTCCCGTGCCGCTAACTGACAGCCACGGGAGACGGTTTTCGCATTTCCTTTTCTTTAATTAATAATAATAATAATATTATTATTATTATTATTATTGTTTGGATGACGGATAAGATATGGTAAGGAATTGCTGGACGAGGATGGCCGTCGATTTTACCAGCGATGCTATCATGATCTAAATTTCATGTTCTTTTATTTTTTTCTATTTGTATATAACTTAAATATAAATATTCCTTTGCACATCTATAATAATTTCAATAAAAATATGCCTCACAAAGTAACATCGTCTTGTATCCTAGAAATCAATATGTATAATAATTAAATATTCATTTAATTATAAGTGCTTTAATCAACGAATTCCAGCCTGTAAAGGATAATAATACAGAGAAATATAGTTATATGGTCGTATTTTCTATAGTTTCTTTACGGCATCTTCACAAGTATATGACTCGACTCAATCACCCGCTGATTTGTTGAACGTGGACTTTAAGATTGTCATGGTGCAGTGTCATCTTGATCATCATGTCCTCGAGTTCTTTCCCCGTGGCATTAAATATGAACAGCATTTATATCATTTTTGCTAATTTTATGATGTTAATTTTTAAGATGACTCATGCTATAGTTGCACTCTTTGTTGTTTGTGGGAATAATATTTCATAGAATTATGATATTTTTTTACTCATAAGAGTGAAAAAAGATGTATAATGATAAGGAATTGATCTAAATACGTTATCTTTGCTTGATCGATACAAAGTAATATCTTTAATATTTAAATATTAATTTATAATCCACTGAGGTATATCTAGTTCTATTATCTAAATTAGTGGATATGGATGATACAACATGGCAAGCTTACTTAGCAAAGAGAGAGCAAAAGATCATTAGGAAAAAAATATTTTCACATGTATCTGATATGAATATAATAATATAAGAAAAATGGATGATATCTTATCGTCACATAATTGATACCTCATCGTTATGTGACTAATACATGTGATTGTCATGACATCATCCATTGAATGTTATGATCATACTCATGATTTCTCTTCAGATTCAATATTAAATGATGATAAGTAATTCTTTAGAACAGTAAAGACATTGAATATAATGGTTCTAAACTTAATATTCATAACGTAGAGTGAGAGTCTCGTAATATATTTTCCTATCACAAAGTCAGCATATAGTCGAATCTATCGAATCAAAGGTTAATTCAAAAATCAAAGGGACTTCGTTGGGAATGCTTCCAATATAGTTTCGTAAAGTTCAACACAGTTCGACAAGGTTCAATTTCAAATCTCTTCGTCATATGCCACCTCGTTTAGAGATAGATGCAAAATAGGACCTCGATTAATTTTGAATTAGCATTCAAATTAAGCAATCAAAATCTACTTTTAATACTCCCAAATAGGTAATAAACAACAAATCTCATCGATTCCAAGCAAATGTACGTACCATTGTGAAAAATAATGGTTGCAATTTTATACAAGAATTGTTCATTTTTCGTGAGTAGCTGAGCTAAGAAGGAAAAATCAAACAGATAAAAGTCTTTCTTTTCTTTATAGAATTACTAAGTTAAGCTTTCGAACGACAAATTTGTTTGGGTCATTTCAATCTATTCGTATAAGAATGAACTTAGACTTTCGTACAACAAAATTATTCGGATTAATTCAATGACCATTTCTCATATTATGTAGGATGATATATGAGAGGTTTCGAGAAAACCTACAAATACCATAAACGCTGAAAGGAGCCATAGTAGAAATCTTCTCATCATCTAATCTATCAATGGATTAACTTCATGATTTTCATTTAATAAGTTTTAAGTTATTTATTGTTTCGTTAAACAATGATGTGATCTTAGTCTTATGACTATACTTATATGTTTAATGGATATTACCTAAAAAAAATTAGACCTATCATATTTTATTTTGGTCTCTACCTAAAAAATAATTCTTTTAGAGGATGATTGTGCAAAATTAGGCCTTTTATTTATAAGAATATTTGGTCTTATTATATGGCTTTTATAACGATGAGACAAAGGAAAAGATGAATGCTGTTCCCAATATCCACTATAAACTTTCAATTTCTTCTCATTCAAATTGTCTTATAAAGTAAAATTATTATTTGTCAAAAATAAATATCAATCTCACCACATATATCAATTCAATTTTAAAATTTTAGATTATGAGTTAAATCTATTATACGTAATCCGATTATCTTATTTTTAACAATACGAGACTTCATTCAATTCATCATTCAATACACGTAAGAATTTTCTACATCTTTTTCAATTTATATTTAAGTTCATTATTTTACTGATAGAAAATAAATCATCAGTCAATCATCATTCGACACCTAATTGCTATGTAGATGACACATAATTCTCACGTCGAAAATGACGTGAAAGGGAAAGGCCATGTCGCCGGTCGCATACCTACCTCAATGAACATCAATCCAAAGGAGATTATTCGGGTTTGTCTTTTTCCTATCGTCCATGTGGACAAAACGTCAAAGGAGGATGTTGGGGCAGTTACAAGCTATCCTCTCGGTAGATCAGGTATAAAAGTCAACTTCTTACGCTATATCGAGGGGCTTTCTTCTTGAAAAAATCTCGTACCTACTTCAAAACCACTTCAGAATCATTTTGGAGCCATCTCGAATATTTCTGTACCTTCATGTTCGAACCACGTCGGATAGACTCGTACATTGATGACAAAATAACTTAATACTTTTCATCCTAAGAGTTGTAATGGAATCTATCTTCGTTGGGTTGGGTTGGGTTGATGCCTGAGTAAGTATCAAAAGCTAAGATAATAAAGCTATATATATATACACAAGAAGAAAAAGGATAGATGAGAGATGAGAGAGAGAAGCGGACAAGGAGATACAAACTCACTTGTTCGGGTGGAAGAATGGGAGCAGGTAGAAGGCACAGGTCAAAAGTAACACACCATGCGTGGTTATATTTCCAAGCACTTTGGTCGCCGCTAATGCTACTTACTATTGTCGCATGCACAAGCAAGTTTGTTCTTAGTACATCATAACATAGAATCACATGCCACCATATGCATATGCATGTGGATTTAGTTTATACCATAGTGGTGAAAAGCATCGAGTTCACCGAGTAACAAATAGGATGTGCCAAAGTCAAAAAGTCTCTCTATTTTTTTGGCATACTTGCCTTCAATCTATATTATTTTTGGGGCATCGATGCAATGCAATGGTGTTGAAAATGATAGTGAGATGATAAACAACAATAGTAATGCACATTAATGATAATATTATTGACAATGGTAATGGTGGTGGTGATGTCAATAGGCTTCACTAAGTGCCCAAAAAAAAATTGACCATTTGGTTCTATAGTTTTCTAAAATATATATTTTTAAAAAGTATATTTGATAAATATATTTTCTAAAATATATTTTAAAAAATATATTTTTAAAATTGCCTAAGGTTTCAGTTTCAAATTTGATAAGATAAGAATCATCGATTGTTGAACTATTAATAGTATGTCTCTATAATAATAGAATCGAATCGTTTAGATGTTGCGAGTATTTTCTTTAGACTCAACATCCAAACATGAGTCTTCGATAAGTGTGATTTATAATGTGTCAACATATAACCTAATTTAGAGTAGATCCAATGAGAGAATCTAAGAAAATATTAGATTCCCAATAGGTCCTCCTTCGATATTTAAATTACAAAATAGTCGGAGTAAGAAAAAAGAGATCCAAAAAATTAAGTGCAAAGTTGTGGAAACAGATCTCTTTAACTATGAAGGAGACTCTTATACGATGTTAGGCCAATGAATTGATGGGTAGATGAAATCCTTGGTATCCCAATTATTAGAGAGAATATTCTCTATCTGATATGATCTTTTCGTTTTGGCATAGTGGGTGACGTGATGAATGAATTGACCGAGCTGCGGTAGATTTTACTATGCGTGACTTGAGAATGAAGGTTGATTTATTTTCCATATTAATAGTTGGGTTTGCATTCTAAGTGTTTTTAATATTGAATCGACCCATAAGTCACTCTAACATTTTATCATAGTTTATCTTATTGATCCATATTGATATATCAATCAATTATTAATACGGTATATACAAAATCATACTGAATTATATCAAATATATTAACACATAATATACTAGGGTATATCGATGTACCACTCATATCAATTCTCTATTGAATCAATACATACCATTCATACTAAATGATATTATGAATCTTACGTTCTATTTTACTTTAAAAAAAATATTTAATTTTAAGCTTTATTCCATGCACTAATCTTTTTCTTATCATAAAGAAAAATAAGGTTTCATGTAGTTTATTTTTCTTCATTATAGATAGACACGGAGGTGGCGACCATCTTCCAATGATTGTAATTTTTTAAATTCTTATTATCTTTTCTATACAAATAATTGACACACGAATGACTCGTACTTATTCTACGCGATATTAGTCTTCGTTGGTTCAATATTCCCCATAGCGATAACTATCGTCATTGCTTATGAATAACCCCAAAGCTAATAAGTATAACCTTATAGTGCGAAGATGACCTTCTCATCTTTATTAACTAGTCATTTTTATTATAATTAGTAAATATTTTATTTTTAGACGAAGGGTTGACCTTCTCATCTTGATATTTTGGTTTGTTTTGACGCAAACGATTATATGCGCTTTCATTTTACTCAAACGATTAAAAAAAATTCTTATCAATGTAGAATAGAGAAATATATCGTGAAAGAGATTGATTTCATCCGGTAACTTAATGTATATTTATATTCTCAATCTTATATTTAAATTATGTAATCAAATCAATCATTGATTGATCCTCAAATTATAGATTAATTAAAAATATAAAAAAATATATGGATGTTTATTCTATGTTTACCTCTACGATAATCTTCTATCAATCAAAACCCCGGGCGGGCTGATTCAGTGCTAAATGGCATCAAGAAATCGATCGACTACATCGTATTATTTTGTTTGATTGGGTAACGATTCATAGAATCAACCGAAAGAAACACAGTTCTTATCATGTCACGTTGGATGGGCTAAAAGACAATGGACTTTTTGCTTCATCATCTCATGCCAGCTGAAAGGCTGCTCCTCCCTGCAGTGGTTTCCTCAGCCGCCCCCACGTTGGCCGCTGATGCCGGCGATGCAGTAGGAGCCAAAAAGACCCGCGATTTGAGAAAGCCACCAAACCCAAAAGGAGCGTTGGGAGCAATCAACATTCCATTCTCAACTCAATTCCTTCCATCAAAATAAAGAAACACTATGTATCTGTGTGTGTGAGAGATGAATGCTTCTCAGAACATGACTTAGACACAGAATCCTTAGCGGATTCTCAACTAAAATCTTATATTAAACTATCAAAATTTTTATCAACCAATTAATATTCGAATGAGTCATCTATCGATACATCTCACTAACAACATAAAACCTTAAAAAGAATATGTTGGAGAGAGAAAAATAGATGAAGTTTTATTTAAAAAATAATTATATCAGACTACTCGATCGGATCAAAAAATTAAGATCCAAATTTTATTAGATTAAATATTTAATCTAATAAAAAAAGGTTTTATCCGAAGTTATCGATGATTTTTCGAGCGAGGCTTAGTAACATGAAATGACAAGTATCTTTCAGGCCAAATATTGTGGTGGAGGAATACATCACCGAGCCATCTCTTTGTTGACGAATGGGTCGTATATGCTGTACGTACTGCAGGTTGAGTTGACTTGACACGATCAACTATTCCACAGTGGTAGACATGTCGTTATCGAACATAAAAAGATGGGTTTACAACATCCACCGGACACATCATCGTTCAATCATTGCAAGTGTCTTTGTTAACTCTGTACCCCCCAAAACAAATTGAGCATATGGCACGCACCGATCCAATTTGGTTTGGCTTCTCGGTCAATAAGTGTCTGAATCCGTCAACTTCGTCCATTTTCTACTAAACCATAGAAATATAATATATTTCAAATTATTATTTTTCTCTCGCTCTCCCCCCTCATTTTAATTCTGTTCTTATCGATGCATTATACGAATGATAACTTTAGTAGTCTTAAGTGTCTTTGAGATGACTTCAAAATGATTTTAAGATGGTACCTGCATCAATATTGGTGTCGGAGAAAGTTTTCTAACTCGATCCCTCCGATATTAAAATTAATTTGAGATTTTTTTTAGTATGAGTTTTTCTTAAAAAGAGAATCCTTTGGTATAACGTTGAGAGTTGGCTTTTATACATGATCAACCGAGAAAATAGTTTGTAATCGTCTCAACGTTTTCCTTTGACATTTTATCCATGTGGACAATAGAAAGGAGGTAAGTCTGAACAATCTCTCTTGGATTATTGTTCATGAAGGTAGACAAACGAAAGGTAACTTAAACTTTTTCTTTTCATGTCAGTCTCCGAGTGATGACTAGGTGTCTGATAGTGATTAATCGTCAAAATATTTTATATTAGTATTATACTTCTATTATGGGAGAAAAAAAAGATAGAACTCCCATCCATTTATTCCTCAACTTTCATGCAACTTAAGATGATGGCTTAGTTTAGCAATCATAATCAATTCATAGGAGTCCAATTTGACAACATAACAATCTGATATTGACATCGATATCTACTAATTCTCCATTTGATAGCACACACCTAATTAAATAGCTCACCTTATGCCTCTAAGAACTATTGGTAAATTTATTAAATTTATAATATAATAATACTTAGACACTCTATATGAATAGTAATTATCGTTGAAAATATTATATATGTGTGAGATAAAAAGATATAAACTAATATGATAGTTCATATTATTAAGGATTAAAAAAATCAAATTACATATATTGGATCTTAATCATAACTTAGAAGCTTAACTCGAATTGATGTCTCAATATTAATATTAATTAATTTGATTTAGATTTATTAATATTCGATTATTGACATGGTATCAGAGCTAGATGGATAAAATTTGATTTGAAAATATTAAAATTAAAAAAAATTAAGCAAGTCAAGATATAATTTGATAAGATAAACCCAATAAATTAAAGAGTCATATATGTATATATATATATATATATATATATATATATATATATATATATATATATATATATATATATTCGGATGTGTAATTAAGAGAGATCGATTTAGAGGATAGTCTTACATGGTTGATGATTGAGAGACATGTTATATATATCATCATAGTATTATATAATGGTAATATTGATAGTTTAACTTGATTTTATTAGATGAATGTTAAAGGGAGTAACATATGTAGAACTTTAAATATTTAGAAGATTATAATAAAATGCATGCATATTATTAGAATCTTCATTTGGAAACTTTCAAATGACGGATATTGAATACCCCATAGTGCCTTTGACCTTAACACCTATTGCATGCCTAAGTTGCCAGAAATGACTGGTTACGAGGACACAATGAACACAGTGTCAACGCCAACAAAAAAGAAAGAGATCGCAAAGGCGAACCTCTTCTTCAGTCGCAAAAAGAGAAGGGAAGGGAAGTCCAACGACGCGGCCGTCTGAGCTCTCCACCCTCCCAACCCATCCCGCCCTTTCTCCGTCCACGCCCCGTCCGCCAGTAACTACACACCCCAAGTCAAAAGCAAAAGGCTTCTTCCATCCAAGTAAACCACCAAACAAATCCACCTCCCCAAGTAAACCAGGCATCAGACTGCGGGTCCATTATCCTCGAACCTCTCCCCGTTGCACAATAGATATATTAGCGTGTTCTGAGGAAGAGGGAAGCAGGAAGCAGAGAGAGAGAGAGAGAGCAGGGAATCGAATCCAAGCGCCCATGTCCAAATCCCCCGCCGTTATCTCCTTGTAGTAACCCGGCCTTAAACGGACCCCAGAGCGATGCGCCTCCTCCATCTCAGGCTAATACTCTCTCCCTCTCTGACTGTGTCTGTGCTATTATAATCATTGAGGTGGCTATTGTTGTTGTTGGTATCCTCCTGCGCTTGCTACTGCTGCTCTTGCGATCGCTGCTGCCTCTTCTCCCGCGAGACCTGCGCCCCCCCCCCCCCCCCCCCCCCCCCCCTCCACTGGCATGCGGAGTGCTGCTTCCCCTTGTTTTTTCTGATGGCCTGCACCTCCTTCCTCCTTCTCCTCCTCGTCACTCCCCCCAGCTCAGGCCTCCTCTGCTGCATCCTCCCTTATTCATAGTACTTCTCACTCTGCCCTTCCTCCTCCCCTACTATTCTTCTGTTGTTGCCACCCCAGCAGTTCTATCATCGTCGGCAGCAGCAGCAGGGACGAGATAAGATGGCGAGGAAGCGGCTGGTGTCCGAGCTCGACCTTCAGCCTGATTCTTCTTACAACCCTGGTCGCCTGCCTCGCCGCGCTGCAACTGGCGCCTCCTCCACTTCCTCCGGGAATCCGACGTGCTCAGGGGACTTTTCTGGCCAACCCTCCGTCCTGTTGAATCCGCCTTCAACGCTGTCCGTCGATGCCGCCCAACACAGCCCTGCTGCTTCCCTTTTGTTGCCTGCTACTACTACTGCTACTCATAGTGCTCCTCTCTTTACATCTTTGCCTCCTCCTGCTCTTCCTTCGCTGACCGTTTGTGGGTTCTCTGGCTTGCCTCTTTTTCCGCCCGAGACCCATCGGATTGCCTTGCCTGCTTCGAGAGCGGAGGGCCTTCAGCTTGTTGCTTCCTCTGTCGCCGGTGGTGGGGCCTCCGATGACGCCGCAGCAGGCACGGATTGGGTGGACGGGATTATACGTGATATAGTTTGTAGCTCCGCTGCCGGCGGGGAGGTTTCCATCCCTCAGATAGTAAACAGCGTCCGCGAGATCGTGCACCCTTGCAACCCTGGCTTGGCGGCCCTCCTCGAGTTCCGCCTCCGGTCGCTCGTCTCCGACCCTTCACCGACCCAGTGTCTGCCCTCCCTCTCCGGGAGCCTAGCGCCAGATCCCTCCGACAAGCGGCGAAGGGATGCTAGTATGGCCCCGCCGCTGCCGGAGACAGTGCCACCGGCCAACACGGCGTCATATTTGTCGTCCGCAGCAGCAGTTGCTGGCGTCGGATGGGAAGAGCCAGCGAGTCGCCTCCAGGGTGCACAACAGAAGCCGCAGCCACCACCGCAATCTCGACCTCCACGGAGCTCCAACTCCGCCTCCTCCGACGAGGCCACGGCTGCTGCTGCGGCCGAATCCGCGGCAGCAGCCGCAGCCGCGAAGGAGAAGAGGGAAGAGCTGCAGCAGAGGAAGCAGGAGGCGGAGGGATTACACTTGCTGACGCTCCTGCTCCAGTGTGCGGAGGCGGTGGCCGCCGACAATCTGGACGAGGCCAGCCTTCTGCTGCTGGAGATCTCGGAGCTGTCGACCCCCTTCGGCACGTCGGCGCAGCGCGTGGCGGCCTACTTCTCTGAAGCCATGTCGGCCCGGTTGGTGAGCTCGTGCCTGGGCCTCTACTCGCCGCTCCGGACGGTGCCCCACCGCCATCGCCTTGCCTCCGCCTTCCAGGTCTTCAACGGCATTAGCCCCTTCGTCAAGTTCTCCCACTTTACGGCCAACCAGGTCATCCAGGAGGCGTTCGAGCTGGAGGACCGCGTGCACATCATCGACTTCGACATCATGCAAGGACTCCAGTGGCCGGGCCTCTTCCACATCCTGGCCTCTCGCCCTAACGGCCCGCCGCAAGTGCGCCTTACCGGCGTCGGCTCCTCCATGGAAGCACTCGAGGCCACCGGCAAGCGCCTCTCCGACTTCGCCGACACGCTAGGCCTCCCCTTTGATTTCGTACCCGTCGTCGAGAAGGTCGGGAATCTGAACCCCGAGCGCCTCGGCGTCTCTCGCCAAGAGGCCCTCGCCGTGCACTGGCTCCGCCATTCACTGTACGACGTCACCGGCTCCGACACCAACACTCTCTGGCTTCTCCAGCGGTACAACAGCCTCCCCCTTCTTTACTTAAAGTTTAGGTTATTTTCTTGCTGCTTCAGACCTTTTGTTCTTTAACGCAAATGGTTGCTGCTTCGCGTACAAACAGAGCGACTCTTCTTCAACCCTCCGTGGCTTTTCATCGTCGACATCATCACCATCACTCTCTTTTACTCCATGAAAAGATTACAAGGAGACGATCTAATCATTACTACCTTATATGGCTAGCCTTCGTTTTCCTCTTCTGTGTTAACCTCTGATCTTGCTCCAAGTTTCGACATTTGTGATATTCTGATCTCCTATTATCACACTTTTCTGAAAGATATCTTCAGAAGCTCGATAAAGGTGATAAGAGTCTATACAACGAGTTCTTTGTTTAATCATTCTTATAGCCTTACGTCGTCTTGAAACGTTTAGTTTATGTCATTTGGAAGTGTGCACAAAAGAGAGAGATCGCTTCGAAGGACTCGCTTGAACTTTTTGAGTAGCTCATTATTTCTACCCCGAAGACTTCTTTTTCTCCCCTCCATCGTCTTCCAGAGTTCCAGTAATCATTGTTGTTTCTTTTAAGGCAATAATGGTGATGACGGTCTCTGTATTGGCAACATTGATTGTTCGCATGGGCGTGCAGGTTGGCCCCCAAGGTTGTGACGATGGTAGAGCAGGACCTCAGCCAAGCAGGTTCTTTCTTGGCCCGGTTCGTGGAAGCCATCCACTACTACTCCGCCCTCTTCGACTCCCTCGGCGCCAGCTACGGCGAGGACAGCCAGGAGCGGCACATCGTCGAGCAGCAGCTCCTCTCCCGCGAGATACGCAACGTGCTCGCCGTGGGTGGCCCGGCGCGCACCGGCCAGGTCAAGTTCAGCAACTGGCGGGAGAAGCTGAGCCAGTCCGGCTTCCGAGGCGTCTCGCTTGCCGGCAACGCGGCAGCCCAGGCCACCCTCCTCCTTGGCATGTTCCCGTCCGACGGCTACACTTTGGTCGAAGAAAATGGCACGCTCAAGCTGGGGTGGAAGGACCTTTGCTTGCTTACAGCTTCAGCTTGGAGGCCAATGATTCAGCATCCTTCAGCCACCTCCACCACCACTCATCTCGTCGACAATAGGTACGAGGACGTCCATAGCTCATTGTTAGGAAACGATTTGTAGGGTGGTGGTATCATTGGTTACTTGCCCTTCTGGGTTTCATAGTCTCGAGTGATTGGAATCTTTTCTTTCTCTCTCACCTCCTCCCTGGTGTAGGTGACACTGATGTTTTTGTCAGACGAAGCCGATGGGAGCGGGTAGACTGCATGTCTTAGAACTGTCATTGGTGTCAGTGCCTTGAACGAGGTGAGGCGCGAGCTGGTAATTTCCAACGAGAGGTCCTTTTCGCTCTTACACAGTATATCAGCCCCTCTTAGATTCAGATATAGAGAGAGAGAGAGAGAGAGGAGGCGGTACAAGAAGAGATGGAAGATACTGGTAAGGCGGGGTCTGGGCGTGATATATGTGGCAGACAGCTCTTGTATTCATGCAGTGCGGAGGCTGTGGCTTGTGGTGTCTGCAGAGAAACTACTATTCATGGGATTCTTGTGATATTTAATACTCGGAGGAAGCCATGTATGAAATGATTGGGTTTCAACAGTTGTTGTGACGGTCTTTATGATATGATAGGGATGATAATGTTGCAAGAAAGATTCAAGAATTCTTCTACACTATGAAAGAAAAAAAGAAACCCGATAAAAAAATATATATTAATATTTCTCAAATATCATCACGTCTTTCAATTTCCCTTTTCGCAAATCTCAACCTCGATTATTACAAATTTATGTGATCATGCACTAACCTAATTTTATTTAGTCAACGGAAGACTGACAGATGAGGTACCAAATGGTCCCACCTGACGTGGAGGGTGTACGTGGCTGCTGCTTGATGTGTCATGTCAAAGATTTGAAGGAAATTTCTAACAGCAACACGCGGAGGTGGAGATAAAGGGTCGGTCGAGGCAGCCTCTTCTCACGTCCTTCGTGATGGCAAGTGCTTTTTGATTGTGACAAGCCTGATGCGGTCAATCATATAGTCCATGCAATTTATTAGGTACAACCCGAAGTATCGAGAAAGCAAGAAAAACACAAACCAAGTATATGGAAGCGGCAACTTCTCCCTTCGAGAGAGAGAATTTCCTGTCAGTCACGATTAAGATTAATTACATATTTTATTTTATTTTTAATTATTTTTTTATATTTAATATTTTAATTTTTTTATTTTAAAATTTGTATATCAATATTTTTATAATCATAAAGGTAAAATATCTAGATATATTTATCCTAATGATATCGATTTTATTTTTTAAAATATAAAAATAAATAATTTTACGTTTCAATTAGTGATAGTGGACGACGTCGATAATAATAAATGACGGTGTTGTTGGGGACTACGAGTAATTATTGTAGATAGATGAAGGTAAAATTATTCAGTCACCTACGGCTTCTCGTGATATCATCGTCCATCACCACTAACACTATTCGTCATCATCATCTAAAATTTTTAAATTTATTATTTTTTATATTTTCGTTATTAAAATCGATGACGTTAGGATAAATGAATCTAGATAATTTATTGTCATAAGTACATAAATATCAATAAATTTTTTTTAATATATGAATCGAAATACTAAAAGTAAATAATCACTGGAATAATATGTTGCACGATAGAATTATCAGAGGAGAGTATAGACCTTCGATGCTTTTGTTTGCGGAAACAAGCTCCGCCACTCTTGGTGCGATCATGGGTGCAATTCGAAAGCCTCGACGTCGGTTTTGTAGACTGCGGCAAGATGCGGCGGCGCTCGACCCACGACTTCCCTTCCACCACCCTCGCTGCCATCGGAACCTGCAAGCATGAAACCAGGAGGAGCAGCACCACCACCAGCTGCCCGGACGCCATGCCCATCTCAATCAACACCAACAACGAAAGGATGGTGGTGATATAGTTATATATCTGTGGGTGCGTGCTTTACATGGCTGTGAAGTCAGATCGACATGTTTATTTGGGTTATAAGAGTCGAAATGCGCTTTAGTAGTGAAGCAAAGTCTTTCCCACCACTACGGTTGACAATACATTTGCATGTGTGACGTTATCAGCTGAGAGGGCCGTAAATGGTGGCGAGACAATTGGCGAATTCCTCTGCTTAATGGGGGGAATATTAACAGCCTGAGAGTAGACTGAGCCAACGCGACTTGGCATTGGTCAACTTTGACCCATCATATCAGCGAGTCGATTCACATTCCATCAACCAATAGACACTTGACACCATACGTGAGTGCTCGATACTCAAATGTACTTTGGGCTTATCAATGGATCACTTCCTTAATTTCTCTGCAAGAAGAGTATTCAAATTTCTTATGTGCTCTTTGGATTTTATATTATCATCGTAAACCTCTCGCACTTCATCCTTATTGATTAATGGATGTGTTCAAATACCTTGTGATTTTTTATTATATTTATTTACGTAAATTATTGATGCTCTCTATTTTTAGTTGCTTAATATTGTTACAATTACATTTGATATCAAATACCTCTCTATTTTATAGCGATGGATCACTTCCTATTTACATTTGGTTCTAAGGGTATTAGGAATATCTTCGTAAGACATTTGACAAGTTATAATGAGATCAAAAAAAATAAAAAAAATCAATTATTGTCTTCAATTCCTCTTAATTTAATTTTTTTAAATGATAATTGTCTTATTGATTTGTAGTGAAATTGATTGAGAAATGCATATCCAAATTGAGCATGCAAATGCTGAATTTTTGTACTGTGCAATTAAATTATAAAAGAAATTTTACTCATAGAATACAAACTTATATCTAAAAGATTTCATCGATTTGAATAGGTTTCATGTGTGAGATTTTTCAAACCATTACAACAAGTATCTAAAACACACACACACACCACACATATATTCATATACATCACTTGTTAAACATTGATGCAACACGCGATATTTTCACATATATTCATATATGTGCACACCCGTGCGCGCCCGCATGCGCGCGTATATATATAATATTTATATATATAATAAATTCTCAAAATTAGATGTCTATTGAAATTATTTTTGATAAGAATTAGAATCAATTGAATTCATTCAGCTAGCTAATTTTATCCAACTTTATTTAAATTGATACTAAGGAAAAGAAGAGGTGAAGGAGGAGATGAACATGAAAAGTCAAGATATAGAAAAATATTTAATGTTCAAAATATGATAGGAAAAAGAACCGAGGAAGAAATCATAAATATAGGAAAATAAATCATTTTCTTACATGCCTCCTGATTTGTGTATTTCTAAATTATTTTTCCTTTGTTAATTTTTATGTTTCATTAGCACAATTATTAGAGATGCATTAGTCGAAAGAGGAATTGTCATTAGTTGATAAGTTCTAAAAACTTTTTGTTTGATGTGCATAACAATAATCTAGAAAGTTTATAATAGTTATGTTTGATGAATTATTTTACTTTCATTATCAATTTCTCTCTTTCTCTCTTGTTTGTTTGTTTGTTTGATGGACATGTTTTTGTGCATGTTCGATCTTGTCGATTATATTTTGCATAACCAATCCCAACCTTGATGTTGACATTTGAAATATATTGATTCTTAATTTACAAGATAGATGCATTTGGCATGACATATTAACACTCTGCCAAAGCTTTATATTAAAATTATTATTTTATATTTTGGTTGTATAAATATATGGAGGGTTTGAATATAATCTATGCTCAAACATCCAAGTCGATAATAGTTCATATGATGTATGAAAATATAAGATTATGTTCTCAAATGGACTAAAGGATGCATTTGAAAGTCCTTTTTATAATAAACTTAATAATGTTCGAACTGAAGTATTATACGAAAGTATCGATCATCATTCAACGATAAATGTCTGTATCGAACTGTTGGGCGTCATAATAACACCACACGTTTGAACTTTGTGTATGGAAACACTATACGACTTAGGAGACATCTCGAATTCTCATCGAGCCCGGAAAAGAGAAAACACAGTAACAACTCATATTAATCTCCTCAGCTCAATGCAAACTATCATTCCATAGGACGAATAGCCTACTTATGAGCTGCTTTGAGAACAACACCTTAGACCGAGGAAGCTTGCTTGACACCTTAATTGACACTTATTTAGTGCTGGAGAGGAATGATGAACTCACTCAGGAAAGAGGTTGATTCATAGTAAACTCTGGCATAGAGAAGCAGCCTCGTGCTCACAATACCCATAGGAGGATAGCCAGTGTTCTATTCTTAGTCTCTTGTATGTATGTATACATGTGGAGATAAGGTGTGCATGACATCAAGCACAAGTCGAGGCCAAGTGGATGCGTGCATGCGTCGTCGACACGGCGGGGAGAAGAAGAAGCAGCTGTGCTTGTTCAGATTTCCCATTAGCTGTGGGTCGTGAGGACATGAAGGAGCACATAATCCTCAGCAGCCCATTGGAAAGCGTCAACCATCAAAAGGAAAACAGCGACGACAGCCTTCTGCCATTGACCTGTCATTCGTATAATTGCGTACACAGATGAGGAGAGGTGGCAGCAGAAACAAACGGTGGCATCTGACGTCGTCCTCTCTGTTCTCTGTTGGATTCCAAATCGGCAAGTGCGAAGGGGCCGTCGGCGCGAGGAGGGAGCGCAGCAGAATGCCGCACCTGAAAACGACGGGCTTTGCCGACAGAAATCATGGGATCCAATGATAACTTGGCATGCCACTCACTAATAACCAGTGGCCCCTTCTCTTTGTTGCCTGTTTTGGTTGCTCGATCGATTGAATGCCTCACCCACCTCTTCTAACACGCCCAAGCAAATGCAAATTTGCATCATCTCTAAAATTGTTGTTGAAATGTGTATGCAACTTGATTGCTTTTTGCACCATCAATTAAATTCCTTTTATTTCGTTCATGAAAGCTTATAAAAACAATTTCTACTTCAATCATTATCAATCATTCACCCCAACAATCCCCACTGGCAATCAAAAAGGTCGTTAAAGGCTTAAGTATTCTATCGAGTCTTTATTATCAAACTTATTTATATTTTTATATATAATCGATTCAAAACTATCTATTCTAATTTATATATATACTGGTTAAAAGGATCATTATCAATATAATTTTTCTCGGAGCAAATAGTCTCAAACAATATTAGTATCGAAAAAATGACGAAATAAGGTCAATCAACGTTGTACTATTCAAAATAAAGAATCAATAAAATTGTATTCATATATAAAAAAATATATCCATGATAATTTATATTTACTAATATTTTGACTCCATTAGCTTTTAAGTGCTGGAAAAGTCTTTATTGGTTACGTACTCAATATAGTTTTTTAAAATCAATTATCAAATCTCTCAATTTTTCAATACCAATTTATAGTAGACTCTAACGTGTCGGACAATCAAAATATAAAATAATAATAAAATTTAAAAGTAAAATAATTTTTTTTTAAGATTACGATAATTATATCTGTGATATCATATCTTGAAGTTCTACATCTCTAATTCAAGAGTCCAACTAATTTTGATCTATACGCTGACCGAAATTAAATCTCAATATTCAGTTAGTGGGGTGCGAAATTGTCAATGGACTTGGAATGTTACTTAGTAAGCTCGAACAGACCCGACAACGTACACACACACGTATTCTCATTCCATGACAAGTATGCATCGAGAAAGTGAGGCCTACTTTTGTCACTTAAAACAAAGAACCCATCAGATGATGTTGAGATTCGCGCTCGAGCGTGATCGATGAGGTCGTCGTCCTCGTCGACTAATAAATCCCCTATTAAATCCGAGATTTGGTTGTTCACATGGATCGGAGATCGGACATGGATCAATCAAATCTCCTCTCCTCTCCCCCCCCCCAATAAACGCGCTATATCGCGACCATGGCAACTGGTTCCAATAAATCATAGAGGAGAAGAGGAATAGTTATTTCCTGTGTGTGTGTGTGTGGGTGTGTGTTGTGTCTTGCAAACCGTACGTGGCCTGCCGAATCCCCATTTTTCATAGAGAAAGGGATCGAGGCTCTTCCTTTTTATATACGATCCGTTCCGGTTCTCTCCCCTCCCTATCCTCCGCTCGCCTCTTTCCTCATTCTGTGGGTGTCAGTGCTTAGAATGCAATCGGAGATCAATCTTAACTGAAGCAATTACACCAAAATAGCGAGAGATATAGATAAAGAGGGAGGGAGAGGGGGCGAGAGATCTTCCCACATTGATTTGGATGTCGTCTCAATGATAATGAGAGAGAATCATACTAGTAGTTGAGATTTCGCGGGAAGGAAACGAGGAAGAAGAGGAGCTAGGTTTGAGAGAGAGAGAGAGAGAGAGGGAGAGAGAGAGAGAGCTCCGGGAGGTGAAAGGAGATGAAAGGGTACGGCTCCGCCGGTGCCGGCGGAGGATCGGTGGTCGCCCAGCCGGCGTCGAAGCGGCGGTGGAAGGGGCAAGCTGCGGCCGTGTTGGCCCTCGTCGTCTTCTCGCTGCTCGTCCCACTCGCCTTCCTTCTCGGCCTCCACAACCGCTTCCTGTCCGGTGCGTCATCCCAGATCTCCTTCTAAAACCCTAACCTTCGCCTCAGATCTCCCCCGCGAGGAGCACTGGTTCGACCGCGGTGCGCGGTCGGAGTCGGATTTCCGCACTGCGCGTGTGGTGTCTGGGAGATCCGGGGTTCGATTGTTCTTTCGATTGCATTTTCTGTTTCTGGATCTGAAGCTCCTTTCTTGACATCTTTTATTCCGCATCTTTCATTGGCTGCAGGATACTTGGTTGATGATCGCTCCCAACAGGTGAGGAAACCTACTAGGCTGATGTTAGAGGAATCGTTTTGATTGGTTGATTTCACAATGTTGTTGGTTTTGATTCGTGTATAGGAAACTACGTTTGAGAATTACCATAATGTGGGCGGTGGTCAAGATCAGACTCCCTCAGAGGTTCTCTTTTATTCTCTCTCCTCAACTATCTCTGGTCATCGTCTTAATTGGGCTCTTTTATCGGCCTGCTCGATTCTCAGATTATTGTATGATTTTATAATCTGGAATTTGACAGGATGATCAGCGAAGGGTTCTTAACCTTATGAACAGATTTGCGCCACCTTTCCAGAAGGTTCATCCTACACCTAATTATCAGGCTTTTATTATGATTAGAATTGTTATTGCTTTTTTACTTAACTAGAGCTTGGTGCTTCATCATTGTTCTACTGCAATGAAAGGATTCTGTCTTGTATTCTTTTTTAATGAGACTCACATCTGCCTTGGAGAATTTGGAATGCTGGAAAGGGAGAAGTCACAGGAGTATGTTAAATATTAATTTTTTGGTGGTATTTTCAAATTTATGTATTGCCAGTCATGTAGACTGTAACCAATTTTGTACCTTTCCTTCATTCCTTGATGCAATTCTTGCAGTCTTAGGTTTCTTCTCAATTATTTGGGTCCCAAACTGGCTAAGTTTTACTCTCCACTGTCGGAGAAGTATGGAGATGCTTTATTCTGCTTGTTATTGATCATGTAGGGAGTCCTTTATTAGCCTTAAGCAATGGGTATTGGATTTTGAACTAATGCCATGTCTCACCTGCTTCTTTGCGTTGCCACATTATTTGATAAATGGTGGACGAAAGATTGTTTCGGAGAAAACCTTTCTGTTAATCGCTTTCATGATTCCAATTTAGGTGCTAGACACTTGGAAGATCTACTTTTTTCGTTGTTACATGCATGTATGTCTTTTACAATATGTTCTCTGTGATTACTGTTATTTTTCAATTTAGTTAGAATCAAAATTGAAATACAATTTCCTGCAATTCTGATTGATCACTTCCAATTTACATCATAATTTGATCCTTAGTAGAATTTTTTCCTACTTTCCTATATCAGTTGGTGCTTTTTTATCTTGGTTTCGAAGTTTATCTACATTTAAAGATATATGCTGTAATGAGCAGTATCTGGGGGTCTAGGGAGAAGTTTATTTTAAAAAAGTTAAAGAACAAATTGACATGTTTATGTCATAATTTTTCCATCTCTCCTATAAAGTTGTGGGAGTCAAAGCAATAACTTACCATCTCTCCTATATTTTTCCTCATTTTTCATCTCCAATTCTAAAATTATGCCATTTTTTATGCATGATTAATCTTTAGGATACATATAAATCTGAAAATTGAATCTTGGAAAATTTATAATGTACCTATAGATGGGGAAAAAAAATTAAATTCCAGAGGTAAAACTTATTCAAGTTCTTATGTTGTTGACTAGGGTTTTCTGAAAAAAGAAAATTTTAATTGCTTTTGTATCAGGATGCTAATAGTGTGTCACCTGATGTATACATGAGAATCAACAACACTGGTAGTTCACCATCTACTTTGCAACCAAAGGACCATACCTCTCAGCCTATAACAAAGAATGAGGCATCCATATCGAAAGGTATGTAACTCGGGATAACTACATGTGGATCCTCGTTGTACCCAAAGATGTATCATTTCTTTTGTTCCATAGCGCTTTTTTTAACCATGGAAACATGTACCAATCATGTGCAGGTCCACTTACAGAAAATAATGTTGCTCCGAAGGAACCTTCATCTCTGAGTAATAGAGTAAGAAATCTAGATACCTTTAGAAATTTACACAATCTTGTGTTTAGTATTGCGGTGGCTGATTTAACCAACTGACTAGTAAGTGTAGCAAAGTTGCACGCTTATTATTTGTATTATTAAGTAATATGCTAATTTTCCTTTTGTTTATTTTGACACATATTGTAATTTGACCTTGTTTTATGCCTTGTATGTGAACTGATTCTAGCTCTTGATGCCTTATGGTTTTTATTTCTATGCTTTCCTGAGTATATAATTATTATGTTGTTATAGATTGGTGGGGAAGATGGAAAGAAGAACCGTGACAAAGCTTCAAATGCTTATGAGACAGAGAGCTCCTGTGAACTTGAATTTGGAAGCTATTGCCTATGGTCCAGAGAACACAGGGAAGTAATGAAAGATTCTGTTGTGAAGAGACTGAAGGATCAGCTTTTCGTGGCAAGAGCTTACTATCCGAGCATTGCAAAACTTCAGGGTCAAGAAAACCTAACACGTGAACTGAAACTGAAAATTCAGGATCATGAGCGCATGCTTAGTGAAGCAGTTTCTGATCCTGATCTTCCACCATTGTAAGTAATCTCTTATTATTGCTGGATTTTTTGCTTCAGGATTTAGAACTTTTGGTTCCCTGTATTATATGAGTTAATTCATAAGTTCTTCATGATAAAGAATGTAGTCCCAGCTTATGAATGTCCAAATATTCTAGGAAGTCTGGTCCTAATAAGTATACATAAGTTAATTATGAACTATATCAGATATATGCCTATCATGGAGTGGAGTTATAGTGGTGTAAAAGGGCAACCTAGTTCTTGATGCTATTGTGAGATGGTCCAAATCCAGTTGGTAACCTTGTTTTGTCTTTATCATTTTTACTGAGTCATGTCTGACTGGAGCAACTTCAACTTGCTTCTACCCAATGGAATCATGAGTTTATCCTTACATTTGTTTGCTTAGTTTGATGGTACATCCATTCTTTTTTGCAATCCACAAACTTTTGGTGTTTTTTCTCACAGAAAGTTGGAGCAATATACTTTTGGTGTTTTTTCCACAATTAACCACAATAATGTAATGAGAAAAATCGTCACCTAGTTGAGTGAGAGGGTTGAAGTTTCTAAGGAGAAAAGAAAAATAGAAAAGAGAAACTCAAAAAATAGTGGAAATATTTCTTTAGTTAAAATTAAAATGCACCTCCCAAATTATTGATGTCTTGTTTCTCCATGGTCTTTCTTCTCTCCAATTTCATCTTTCTCCACTCCAATTTCCCTCCAGATGTTCAGCAGTGGCAAGAGTTTGTTGCTCCTTGCTGTGACTATCATGCTTGATCTGAAGCCTAGACAACTTGCCAAATTGCCTCAATTTCCCTAGTAGTGCTGAATGTCAAGAAAAGATCCAAATTGCCAACCTACTTCATGTCTTGTAGCTCAGGTTTACTGAAAATTCTGAAGTATGTATTGGTTATTTTAAATAAAATATAATCTTCTTAGTTGATCCCACTAATTTCTTTCTTCCCAGCATCTCCTTTTTTTAATTTACCTATGCTTTTCTGCTTTCTCCTCTTGCTTACACCTAATTCATGACAGACTACATTTTTATTCTTGAATTTTGGACATTTTTACGGCATTGATGGTAAAGAGGTTTCATCTGATCTAACTTTGTGGAGGAGGACCTTTACAGGAAAGGCCTTCTAAAGAGGGGCTTCTAGAAAATTCTCTTGTCTTGAGAGCCTAAGGACTCACACACTCTCTCTATCCTTTCATCTCCTCTGTGGTGTTATTTTCCTTCTGATCCAAGCTGGTTGGCCTTAATATGAGTTCTATGTGTACGATATTGACATATATGATGTGCTATTTATCTCTAAAGCAGAAATTTGAGCTATGCCAACGATTCTGAAATGGAATGCTGATTAAAATTTTCTGTCACTCAATGAAGAAAGAGGATTTGCTTTACGGTTTCATTAAAGCTTCATTCCTTTGATTGAAACATCTTTTGACGAGAACATCTTTTAATTTTGCTGTCAAAACAAAACTGACCCCCAAAACCTGGCAACAAACTATCTTGTTGTTTCAAGTGTGTGGAGAATAAAACACAATGCAATGCCAGGATTAGACCTGTTCTAAACATTATATCTCATCTCTCTTGGTTTTGGTTCTCTAATATTGATATTAATATGTTGAATACTTAATTTGTGGTTAACAGAAGTTAAACATTGAAACCCACCCACCAACCACAATCCCGAGCAGAAGGTTATAAAGAACCCCAAATTTGAAATGCTTTTGTGGTTATATAAGATAACCAGTATGTTTTGCTCTGAACCTGGTCATTGAAACTTTCATGAGATTAGCCTATGAAAAATCTCGTTAAGATATTGCATTCATCATTCTTTCTTTTATCATTTAGAATTAGTTCTAAAGATCAAAGAATTTTCTTTTCAGTGTGGGGAAGAATATAAAAAGGTTGAATGAGGCGATTGCAAAAGCCAAGTCATGCAGTGTTGATTGCAACAATGTTGACAGGAAACTTAGACAGATACTTGATCTGACAGAAGATGAAACTCATTTTCATATGAAGCAAAGTGCATTCCTATATCAACTTGGTGTCCAGACCATGTCCAAAAGTTTCCATTGCCTTTCCATGAGACTGACAGTAGAATATTTCAAATCACCAGTATCAGATATGGAGCATCCATTTGCTCACAAAATTGACAGTCCAAATCTTCAGCACTATGTTATCTTTTCCAGAAATATACTTGCATTATCAGTAACTATCAACTCTACCGTTATGAATTCTGAGGTACGGTGTTCTGGTCCTGTTGATCTACAATTTGAATGGTGAATATCTTATTCTATTGTTTATCAGTGACTTATCTTCATTTTGTTACAGGAATCTGATACCATAGTTTTCCATGTGATCACTGATAAAGAGAACTTTTATTCCATGAAACATTGGTTTGCCAGAAATTCATACAGAAAGGCGACCATTCACATCCAAAACTTTGATGAGCTTAAGGCTAATCTCTTTGGCAACTTGGATTTGGCAGAGCTGTCAGTGTCTGAGGAGTTTCGTCTCTCTTCTCAGGCTATTTCTCAACCAACCCCTTTGCAGATGAGAACCAAGTACCTCTCAATTTTTGGTCATTCCCACTTTCTTCTCCCTGATATATTCAAGAATCTAAAGAAGGTAATTCTTTTGGATGATGATGTGGTTGTCCAGAAGGACATATCATTTTTGTGGAATCTTGACTTGGGAGGAAAAGTAAATGGTGCGACACAATTTTGTGGGGTCAAATTGGGTCAGCTGAAACCGTACTTGGGCACCAGTGGGTATGAGAGTAATTCTTGTGCTTGGATGTCTGGACTAAACATAGTTGACTTGGAGAAATGGAGAGAACATGATATCACTGGAATTTACAGAAGGTTTCTCCTTCAGGTAATTGCTATAAATCAGATGTTGGCTTACTCCAAATTTCAGTCGTGGTACCATTATAAAAAGATTTGTTTGCTAATGATCAGGTTTTTCTGGATTAGTACTTACTAGTCTAAAATTTTTTTGGTGTGCCTAATTTTTTTCTAGTTCATTAAATTCAAGCATTAGACATAATATTCTTACTATTATCCATCATCTAATTCTTATCTTGTTCTTTTTCTGCTTATAACAGTTGCAACATGAAAATGAGGCGGGGTGGAGGGCTGCAACACTCCCAGCAGGTTTACTTTCTTTCCATGGTCAGATATATGCTCTAGATGATGCATTGGTTCAGCAAGGGCTCGGTCATGATTATGGAGTCCCTGAAGACACCATAGAAAATGTGGCCGCATTGCATTTTAATGGCAACATGAAGCCTTGGCTTGATCTAGGCATTCCCAAGTACAAAAAATACTGGAAGAAGTACCTCACACAAGAAGAGCGATTTATGGATGAGTGCAACGTTAATCCATAGCTTCAGCTGCGAGAAACAGTATTAGAATTGAAGCAAAAGGGGAGCCAAGGAAACTTGCTTGCTGTTGTGTCTGCAACTAAAGCAGAAACATCAGATGCTTCAACCGTCAAGTGTCACCAATAAAATTGGAAAGGAACGTTAGTCCTTATGCAGCGGCCATCGAGCAAGGCGAGCATTGGTTTAACTCTAAGATTCTTCACCGCAGAGAAAGGCGTAGGAAGATAAAGGCTACAAGAGTTGATCTTGTACAATGTGTTTCAGGTAAGTTCACGTATTAGCTGGTTTGCATCCATCATTCATTTGTTATATATAGTCTGAAGATTAATGGGGTGGCACCTCAAATTGGATTGATGCCATCCTTGGACCACTGTAGATTTATTATTTTTTCCCCCTATTATTTTTTTTCCCGACCCTTGTTGTTCCATTTTCTTTTGCAATAAGGGTGTAGTCGGCGTCTTCCTATTAGTAATTCTTTGTCTGTCAACTGCACGTAGACGGGTCTTCATCCTCGACAAACTTGTGTGGTAAACTTGGTAGTCAAACGATTTTGTATTTTGATGTTCTTATGTCCATCTCATATGCAGTATATGTCATTTCGTGCACGTCTTGTGATCAGCTCCGGTGAGTTCGATCCAGGCGGAAGATGCACCATAAAGAAATGACGAGGCTTTGGTAAGTTTTCAGGAGTAGTGTACTCGGTTGCGGATGACGGCGGGTTCAGAGTCTTTGGTGTATCAATAATTTCAAGTATCCATTTCACTGGATTTGATATTAAATCTGACCGAAAACTAGAAACTTTAGTTGGGTTCAATCGAACCGTCTCATTTCCGGACATCGAACTTTCGACGCGCTCAAACGTTGGATCTGACTGGTCTCAGATTCATAATGTGTCTCGTAACTAAGTCTTGATTCAATTACTTGTCTGCTGTCATTCTGTGATATCCAAATCATCTGATCCACTTAAACGTGTTTAGATCTCGAGTAAATTTGAATTTATATGCTTTTTCTATGGTAGTCGTGCCTTGGGAGATCAAGTGTAATTTATGGAATGTTTGATTTTTCCTGTAAGACGATAGGAAATGATCAATCAAATTAACCATTGATAGCAATAGGCGTTTAGAAAATCACACATGAAGTGCCAAGACAACCTCATTCGATTGATCTACATCATCTTGGATAAATGCCTAAATTTGAACCTAATCTCTTTTACGCATATCCACTCTAATTACAATTAGATTCGACGTCGATACAAAGGAGAGTAATCCAAGTAGTGCTCTACTATAAGCATTTGAACTTTGATTATATCATTCACAAGAGAGAAAGTTATCTATTTAGAGTTGAGATAGTAGTATTATTAAAATGATTCAGGTCGATTATATTAGTAAAATAAATTAGTTTAATCTTGTATGATTGAGGAGTAATAGGACCATCATCTTAAAAGAGGTATCATGTCTATCATATCTTTAGATTCTTTGAGTAAAATCATGTGAGATTTACCTAAAACGAATAATTATTCACAACTCCCTACAAGAGACAATGATAAAATGATATTGTTTATTCTCATATCGATTGAGGAGTACGAGAATCAAGATTTTATAAGAATCAAAATAACCTCTATCTTTAAACTAATTTATTATTGATATTTATGTCTATCTAGTACAAATGAAAATTATGTGACGAACGAAAGTATTAGCTACTCGAGTGACGCATTGGACCTAAAAATTTAATCTTAATATATTGGAACAACTCAGATAGCATATGTATAGACGAGCCTTTGAGGTAGTATCTTGGATTGAATCATTGCTCAATTCTACATCAATGTCATATGAGCACTTATTTGTAAGATTTTTTTGGGTGCAACGGACTGTCTTCGGCCCTTTGCAACCATTCATAATGTTTACTTGGATTTGAGTTTTCACGTTCTATTAATTGGATTTTCTTTTACTAATTCTTAAGGGATGTAAAAGAAATTGACTCCTATACTAATTAGACAAAAGCTAAGTAGATGATAAATGAATTCTATTTTACCATTGTGTCAAGATATCATTAATAAATTAAAAGATCATTGCTCAATTTACTTAAAAAAGAATATGTTGGAGCAACATCGCTTTATCATTATTATTATTTTTTATTATCATTCTTTTCGAGTTATGATAAGTAAATCGCAATGTTCAATCTCAGGAAACAACAAGAGTAATCAATCATAAAAATCTCCTTTAAGATCGAGAGAAGAGAATATTTCATAACGTACACGAGGATGATCAATTTAAGCTTCTCACGCTCTCACCACGCGATCAATCATAGGCACCAATCCATGGCGCTTCTTAGGTGTACGGAGCGGGCTTGGGGAGCCCTTCGACCGCTCCGCAGAGCAAAGCCGTGTCGGGCAGGTTGTACTCATCCCTGAGTGACCGCGCCGGCGACTGGACGCTGAAGTAGAGCTGCTGGCCCAGGTAGCGCCTCTCCCACAGCTCCGACCTGAGGTTCCACATCCCGGCGTTGTCGAACGTCAGCATGATGGCCGCCCACGACTTGGGGTAGACCTGCACCGCGTGCCTGCTCACCGCGTCGAGAAGGTTGTAGGTCTTCCTGCTCTCCGGCGTCCATTTGCCTGGCCCCATTCTGTTCTCCACCAGAAATGGTCGTCGATCTTAGCGAGAAAGATTCGTATATCAGAGTAACGTCTGCAGGTATGAGAAAGATATGTACCCCACGAGGAAGAAGGAGTAGCCGTTCAAGTGGTAGGACTGCACATTCTTCTCAGGGTTCTCGAAGATGATCTCCACGAAGGTCCTGAACTCGATCGTGATGACGTTGGTGGCCAGGATGGCCGGAGCTCCGCCCGATGGGGGCTCGTCGCTGGTCAGGTTGTACTTGAAGGATTTGCCGCCGATGCCAAAGTACTCTGCGAGCTTCAGCGGGGTGTCGGCCTCCACGTGCGACACGCCGTTGAGCGTGTACCGGTTCTTGCCAGCGATGATGGCGCGCGAGCTGGCGAGCTTGATGGTGCGGGTGATGTCGATACTGCCGTAGTGGTAGGACCCCTGGGGGTTCGGCCGGGCGGCGCTGGCCGTGAGATTCCACCGGAACGACCGCCACTGGTTAAGCGACCACGCCCAGCCGGAAGGGGCCTTGGGAAGGACGGGCGATGGCGGGGTGTGGGAGCCTGAGTAGCGGATCACGCCGGTGGCGGTGAGCTCCTTCCTCAAGAACCGAGTGGAGGCCACCATGTAGTAGTCCCCGGGGGCCTGGTTGGCGGTGACGAGGACGGAGAAGCACTGGCCGACGTGGATGTCGAGGGACTCGTACGTGTTCTGCATGGTGTGAGAGCCGTCCATCTCCACCAGCAACATGGAATGTCCCTGGATGCGGAAGTTGAGGGAGGTCTTGGTCCCAATGTTGCAGACGCGGTAGCGGTACACCTTCCCGGCCTCCATCAGGAATAGCGGCTCGTCGTCCTTGCCGGCCTTGCCATTGATGAGGACGCCGGCGGGGAGGCCGATGCTGCGGCCCGTGTCGAGGATCCGAGCAAGTGTCTTGTGGTCCTTGGTGTACCAGTCACCGATCATGACGGTGTAGTCGTCGGCCGGGGGGTCGAACGGCACCGGGATGAGGAGACGGCTGTTGATCCGGAGGCCGCCAAAGCCGCCCGCCGCCTTGTGCATGGCCAAGGATGGGTAGTAGTAGAAGCTGCCGATCTGGTCCTTCACCTGGAAGTGGTAGGTGAAGTTTTGGCCGGGAGCGATGGGGCAACTGGTACCGGAGACTCCATCTTGCCACGAATTCTTCCTCTGTTGAATCCCATTCCTTCACACAGCAAATATATGCGCATTGTCATATTCATATGTGCCATAAAATGCACATAATTGAGTGTAGTAAATACCATGAAAAAAGAAAGGGCTCATCGAGGTTGTTGAAGACGTTGATGACAAGATTGTTGTTGGAGGTGGAGTTGATATTAGGGCCAGGGAACTCGCCATTGATGAGGATGACCTGCTGAGGGACGCCCAAGGGAGCCACGGTGCCGTAGGTGACGTTCCACGTGAAGAAGAGATAAGGGTCCTCGGCGAGGACGGCCGAGGTTCCCAGGAGCGATAAGACGGCGATGAACACGACGACGACGGCTCGCGACATCTTTCTTCCTCTGTTAACAAACTCTCTCTTTCTCTCTGCTTCTATTAGCTACAGACCTTGGAAGGATAGGATATAATTAGCGGGAGGCCATTGGAAGATCCCGGTCAGCGACTGGGGAAGATGAAGTGGTAGCGGTAGGAACTACCAGAAGGCCAACCGGGGAGAGCTTCGATCTTTGCGGGATGACCTCGAGCTGGTTATATAGAGGGGTGGAACGAGGAGGGGGATAGCAAGCTGAGATCGGCAACTTGGACCTCCAACCGCCCGTTCAAAGGCCACTCCCCCTTCCACTGGTTCTCCTCATATCGCGGTCTTCCCCCACAAAAAGCGTCCGAGGCGAGACTGGAGGAGATTGAAGGTGAAGGGTGGCCGCAACGGTGGAAGAGCAACAACCTGTATACTATATTAGGAAATTATCTGCAGAATATATATATATATATATATATATATATATATATATATATATATATATATATATATATATATATATATATATATATATATATATATATATATATATATATATATATATATATATATAATCTTTTTAAGAATGCTTTTGAAGTTTTAAAAGATGAGATTATTTCTAGTCTCGGTATATATATATATATATATATATATAATCTTTTTAAGAATGCTTTTGAAGTTTTAAAAGATGAGATTATTTCTAGTCTCCATTGGTCACCCATCGACAACCTCTATCGTGAGTCCAGGCATCTAACACTTACTACGCTTAATCTAATATACTAATCAAGAGCGAGTTAGGAAATGAGAGTCACAATGTGAGCAAGGTCAATGCTAGAGAGGAAGACGAGGGAATCAACAAAAAAGACGAGATAGTAAACCTTCTTATACGACGATCACATAAGATAAGGGAGCCAATGAAGATAAGCGAAAGACGACGATGACGATAGGACTGAGACGAAGTAGAGGTCAATGCTAGAAAATAAGAACCGTTGTAGGAGAAAAAAGAAATTTAGAGATTTTTTATAAAAACACTAACTATAGATCAGCTTTGTGTGAAAATGAGAATGGATCAGAATCAGTATAATATCTTAAAACTAGTAGGATCAAGAAGAGAATGACATCATTTATCTTTACTCAGACTACTCCACATTTTTCATACACATCCATCCTGATAATTTCATATGTACAAATCTTGAATATGTGCATGATAATGAATAAGTTATTTCAAAATGTGTCCCCTAATCCCTATAAATAAATAGAAGAGTAGGAAAATACTCTTCCTCATTTATCACTATCTACATGAATTCAATTTCAAAAATATTGTGATTGCTAACACCTCCATATTTAATGCATGATCGACATTGAATATTTGAAAATAAATTTGAAATTAAAAATAGATCTTTGAACATAATCCTCTTTGGACATGAACCATATACTATGCATAATTTTAACATGTAATTATTAGAGAAAGGACGGTCGTTGTTTATTATAATTAGAAGAATCATGCAGCACACATGAATTCGGACATAATGGATGCTCAAGACATATAATATAGTTTTATTCAAATTTATGACATGAAGGATATATATATATATATATATATATATATATTTGCAAATGATATCGATTGCGGTAAGAATTGGTCCTTTAAGAATTACATCTACTGAGACTAATTTTTATTTTGGTCTAATTTAATTTGTATATGCATTTTTACATTAATTTTTGAACGTGGAATGTTGCTACAAAATCCTACTTTATAGGGTAAATGCTAACTTGCTAATTAGGTAAATATAATTTGGGCTACCTTACATGACACTTTAGCAAAAACAAAAAATTCTCATTAAATTTTATAAATATATGTGACTCTTTTTCTAACAAATTGAGCTTTTGAGATTTATGGTAGTAATTAATTAATATTTATTGCTTCTAATTATAATATATATTTATATATATATTAAATTTATTTTTTTTTATAATCTAATACAATATACTTATTATTCTTAGAGAAAAAATTAGATTATAGATTAGTTTATTCTCGACTACAAGAGAGAGTCTAGAGAGGAAAATTGCTTTTTTTTCTCTTAATTTTTATTAGTCCATTCTAATATCTTGCACGAATTTTTTAGTCATATATATATATATATATATATATATATATATATATATATATATATATATATATATATATATATAATTTTTTTCTAAAGAAATTGAGAATGAGATGTTACCTCAACATGACGGCATCAATCTTAATGTCAAAACGATTTATAGGGGAATTATCAGCAATCCGTAATTCCCCGCTGTTTCCGCTACGTCTCAATCACCGCTCTCATGTCACTCCCCATCACCATCGTCGGTGATCAGAATACAACTTCTCTCTCTCTCTCTTGAGCTCCGTCATCCCTACTTATAGACTGCTGTGCTTCCAAAGCCTTAACTCGACCTCGCCATCGATGAGCAGCGAGAAAACAAATGCATATACTATTCACCAACCATCAACATAATATCGATAATTTACGCCCTTTCTTTACCCGCACTCATTCACTGACAGATCATGACAAGGACCATACGTGGGCCCCAATGTGAGGTTGGCCTGTCAGCGATTTTGAAAAGTCAGCAACGTTGGCCCGTCACCGACTCCGGTTGGCTGACAGGGCATCGACCTGGGCTCCACATCAGCTCTCCTATTGGATTCGCCAAAGATAAGACAGCGAGAGTGTGAGAGAGAGAAGGTGTGGTCAGATTTCGTGACCGTACGTATGCCATGGCATGCAGAGCTGATGATACTGCTGACAGGGTTTCCTTTTATTTACCCTCTTCCGGACAAGGTTAGACACTTTGACGGGCAGTAAAACCTCAACAAAGCTTTCATGGCAAGACAAGAAGAAAAGAAGAGCAGCAACTTTTTGTCGGTTTCCTTTGCTTTTCTTTGTGACATTCTACAGTAACACTCGAAAGAAAGAAAGAAAGAGAGAAAGAAAAAGAATTAGACAAGGAAAAGCTTAGCGAGAAAGGAGAAGGATACAGGAGAAAGGACAGTGGGTCATGGTGTGATGATGATGATTCCACTCTCTCTCTCTCACGTTCTCCTCTCTGATAGCTCGGTCCTTACCGCTGCTGTCCTTTCCTGATGTCAAGTGTGGCCTTTGTCTTCTTCTGTTTGGTGTCTGTACTCGCTGCTTGTGGGGAAGGTGAAGGGTAACTTCACAACCATAACTCGTAGTAGAAGTACGATGATACTACGGTAATACAACTTTGATGATATAGCTTATGGTCCTTTTTCTTGGGTGTGAAGGGAATGAAGGTACGTACTTCTCTCTCTCTCTATATGTAATCTATGGCTAAACCTAAAAAGGATAACAGTGATCTTTAACTCCATACTAAGGATTAGGGAAACAACCTATAACTCCGTTACCAAGTATACTTTACCTTCTCTTTCCAAAAGTTCATGGTCTTCCTGCACACAGCATGATGACAAAAGAGCGATCAGAGGTTACGGAGTTATGATGATTGAAGAATTAATGGTGGAAAAAGATTGTTACTCACTCCATTATTCACATTCCTACAGCTCCTTGGTCAGATGAAAGCCTGATGACATGGTGACAATGCAATGGATTCAACTTACTGAAACTTGATGTGATGGCGTGGTAAGACGCAGGAGTTGGACGAAGCACGTACCTGGGCAAATGGAAGAAGCAGGCGTTGAGGGATGGCATGTCAAGCGTGGTCGTGGACGGGAAGAGGGTGGAGGAGATGAGTCGGTTGTTGCCAGTACCGAAGAGCGAAGCAGCTTCGACTAGGTTTTCTTCGGCAGGCAGTGCAGCTGAGAAAGCGGGTCCCATGAAGGTAGAAGAAGAAGAAGAAGAAGCTCTCGTGGGTGATGCAAAGGGACTATCCGGCAGGTTATGCTCCACGCTGCTGCAGCTATTATTTAAATGAAACAGCCAATCGATTACGGAACTTTGTTTCTTCCAACCTCTTCTTTTCTAACACCTTTCTAGGAGTATTTAATGCATTGCAGGTGCGCAGCAAATGCACCAGAGAGCAATGGGGGAAAGACAAATCAAATCACAGAAAGAAGTGCGAGGAATTAGCTCAATTACCTTTGTTGGAAGCCAATATCTGCAACTTTGCAGGTTGGCTCACCGTCACAAGATTCTCCTTTATCAACAGAATCAGGCTTCTGTGATTTGACTGCCGACTGCTGAGCAGCCTTCTGCAGTGGCTCTGCTGCCACTGAAACAGCAGCCGCTGCTGCAACAGTATTCGAGTTCTTATCTACAAACAGAAAAGTTGTAGAAGTCAATTGTTGGAGCATGAAAGAAGAATTAACCTAATGCAAGATCATCGTTTCTTTTTGGGACAAGTCCTCACTTTGGCATGTTGGTTCTTCCTGGGAAGTGTTACTTCCACCATTAGATTGAGTTGTGGCAATGATAGGACTGGTAATATTGTTGGTGGTCGTGGTAGCGATGGAATTGAAGTGGTTTCGGTTCTTGAGGTCGAGGACCTGCAGGCCCATGAATCGCCGGTTTTGTAGCTCGATCGCTTGCTGGAGTTCTGCTACTTGCTTCTGCTCCTCTAGTTTCCTCTTCAGCAGTGCCTCCTGGTTGATACTGTTGTTGAACATCATCCTAGATCCTAAGATGAACCAAAAGATCAATGAGTAAAGAACAAATGCATGCGTCGGATGGGAAGTTAAGAATTCAATGCGAGTGAGACTGAAGCGATGGACATGGCGGCGCCAGAGATGTTCTTCTTACCAAGTTGCGGGAAGTCAAAGGGATCTCGGGTGTCCAAGCCAGTAGGAGTTGTACACCCAGGGAAGTCACCTCTCTCAGCTTGCGGTTGCTGCTGCTTTCTGGACAAATGTGGAGGAACAAGTCTACACAATTAAATCCCTGCATCTACAAAGAAGTGGTAAGGGGTGGTGAGAAAGATGGGAAGAAAGAGTGCCTGTACTTGTCGGGGACTTTGCCCTTCTCCTTGTAAGGCTTGACGAGAACTCGAGCATTACAGACAAAATGGGGGTTGCCTTTGGCCAAGATTAGCTTTACTGTCTCTGGGTAGACGAAGGTCACGAATCCAAACATTCTCTTCTGCTGGTAAGGGATCCTTACGTCTTGCACCGGACCGTAGATGCTGCAATTTGGTCGACAAGCCAAAACATTTCCACCATTAGAAGCGAAAAAGAATGAGAGCAGCTAAAAATGGTTTCTCATGGACACTTCATCGAACAATGACCTGAAGTAATTGGAGACGTCTTCTTCCCTGAAGGTGCTGTCGGCTGGGAATGTGAGGTAGATCTGCCTTGAGCCAGGATTTGCCATGCCGGTAGCAAAATCGCTCTTTTCCATCATCCAAGGTCGCCCCATGAACTTGTGGCTCCCATTGCCTCCCAGCATAAGAGCTGCAGCCGTCGCGGCTGCCATCGCCCTGTTCATATTCGATTTACCTAAACTTAATCCATTCCATACACCGGCAATGGCTGCAACGATTTGGTGTTAAAAATGCTACCTTTGACTCTCACTCTGCTGCTGGACGAGAAAGTTCATGCTTTTATTCGTGCCTGAAGGCGACGCCGGCACCGACCCTGTGGGGGAGTAAGGGAAGGCGGACGCCGCTAACTGCCTCGGGCTCTTAGACCTCAACAGCAATTCCTGGCACTGCTGCTCAAGGGCGGCGTCCACCGTGCCGCCGCCGGCCATGGCAGCGTTGGAGTCGTCTGGTTGCCCATGGAGAAAGCGGCAGCTGTTCCCGTTCTTGCAATACCCTCTCGCAAAGTAGAGGCAGGGCTTCCACCCCAACCCGGCAGCTTCCGAGCCGAGGTAGTTGTCAGTGGCCGAGCAGCTCCGGCGGTGGTTCCCTGCAGCAGAGGCCCAGCCACCGGAGTAAGGAAAGAGCGCGTTTTCCCCGTGGCTGCTCGGGCTTCGGAAGTTCCCGTCCAGCTCCTGGTAAAAAAGGTCCCTCTTTGGACCGATCTGGAGGCCGTGGGCGGCAGTGGCTGCGGCATCGTTCAAAAAGGAGAGTTGATCCTGTAGCTGGAACTCGTCTATAAGATCCGCTCCATCGCCACTACCGTCATAGAACTGCGTCGGCGCCGGATTGCTCGCGTTCTCGAGCTCATCCGAGGTCTGGAGCTCATCGCCGGCGCCACCAGCGTTGCTATTGGTGCGGGAGAAGACGGAGGGCGGAGCCCACGAGGGGGACGAGCTCTCGGCGAGGGGGCCAGCGCCGCCGCCGAAGAACCGAGCAGAAAAACCCTGCCGGCCGAGGAGGGACGCGTAAGGAGCGGCGCTGGCGGCGGCGGACGGGGAAGTGGCCGGCGGGAGGAGGCCGAGCTCCTTCCGGGCCTTGAGGACCACCGACTGGAGAAGCGCGTCGGGGCCAAAGGCCAGCCTTATCAACTCCTCGCCGTGGTCCTGGATCAACAAGAGTCCCATGACCTTGGCGGCGTTCTCCGGATCCAAGCTCTGAATCCGCGAGAATACCACCTGAGTCGCCTCGAAGGCGTCCATTTGGTTCGATTAAGCAACCAAATCTCCCACAAACACGACCTTGGAGCTATTGCCACCAAGTTCCCACTTTTTGTGTTTTTGACAAGAAGAGGGAGAAGTAGGAAAAGGTAAGGAAGACAGATGTAAAAGGAAAGCGAACAATTTTGGCGTTGGTTTTAAAAGGAAGGGAGGGGGACAGTGTTCAGCGAGAAAGAGGATAAGCGAGAAGAAAACAAAGGAAAAAGGAGAAAATAAAAGAAAGAAGAAAGAAAATAAACGATTCTTTTGCTGCCAATTTAATGCAAGACTCTCCACTGGCGTTCCCAGACGTTGAGAACAGAGGAGAGAGAGGGCTCGGCTCAGCTACAAACTCTCAATTTCAAAGAGAAAAAGAACGCTGCTTTCCCTTGTTTTTCTCCTCGCTGTTTCACCGGAGTGCGCCCCTCCCTTTCTCTCTCTTCCGCGGTGACTCCATTCCCGAGGTGGTGCTGCTGCTGCTACTGGTGGTGGTTGTTGCTTTGATTGGACTGGTGGAGCTCAGCTCGCTACGGTCACCACGTCCGCCACCATCCACCCAGCGGCGACTCCTCCTCCTCCGCTGTGGCTACTAGCAGCTGGCCGGAAGTGTCTCCATTGTTCTTTCCCATGGATAAGCTCAAAGTTCCAATCTTGCCTTCTCTTTCTTTCGTCCTCTGGCCCTGCTCTCATTCTCACACATACGCCATCAGTCCTTTCTCCATTGCTGCCAGGTTCCCCGTCTTTACACCCCCATTCGTCGTGCGCCGGGTCCCCCTCCGAGCGCTCTCCATGTTGGTCCTGTCGCTCCTTCTTTAACCGTGACAAATGGCCATTGTGAGATCGACGTCCATTAACAAGCAATTATGTCACAGTCAAACACATAATGCTCTCCAACATCGACTCTATTAATTTAGAAGCAATGGCAAGTCGGAGCACAGAAGATTAACATTTTCCTTCGATTTCTTCTCTCATCATCTCCGAATTAGTCGTAAATGAGTGCCACCAAGTACATCTTTCTCCCTCTGAATCCTCCTTTTTGAGAGAGACGCTTGTTGAATCTAATCTTATCTGCGGTTCACTGTGCTCAGCTGGAGCAGATCCTATCATTTTGCTGCTGCTTTTCCCGAGAATAAGATAGCCACTAATCGCTGCCCTGATGTGCACTCTGCACTTAGTACACACCCATCAGAAATGTGTGGCCTTTGGATGTGTTCTCAATCACCAGATTTCCATCCCACCATAATTGCCATGCGATCCATAGTACTCTCAGTTCACCAACGCCCGAATGATCTCTCTTTGAAAGTTTTGCCTTCCCCATCTCAAACATCTGCATTGGATTAGCTTGGCAATCATGGCGGGAGGCATAGTAGCCTTTTCTCCAGCCACATGCATGGAATCAGAACATTGTGCTGAAGAGGACTCTCTCTCTCTCTCTCTCTCTCTCTCGTGGGGCCGACGGGGAACAACACGGCTTTAAAGTTGGGGTTGCTACTGATGGCTGTCAGAGGCTCTCACATGGAGGCATAGGAGTCACTCCCCTTCCAATTAGTCCTCCCACTATGAGGCCGTGAAGCAAAACCCATGTAGTAGTTGTTGGGAAAGCTACTGGTTGAGTGATTCCTGCATTGAAACAACAGGAGGACTGGAGGCAAAAATAAAAAGGGATCATTCTTTCTCCTTTCAACCAATCCAGCAACAATGTCTCATTCAATGACAAAAAAAAAAAAGGAATTATGATCTCATGTGCATGGAAGATTTTAGGGTAGATAAACATAAGGTAGTCAAAGTATTTTATTCAATGATAGCACAGTTCACATAGCTTAAAGTGTCTCTTTCGACGATAAAACATTTGACATGATTCAATCGATATAATCCATAACGTACTATTTGACGATAACATTATTGAAACGGTCCAAAACGCTCACTTTGTTGATGGATAAATAATTACCCATTCTTATTGGTATCGATAGTAAAGTGAGAATCTGATCATGCCTCCTTTCGCTACGCTTGTCATGACTCAATGGGAGACAAATAATAGAGAAATAATAATATTATCAATACTTTGATATCGCATCCTTGTCATTTTAATCGCATATGACTAATGTTCCCCGAACATTAACAACAACGTCACGATTATCGCATGTGCCATGAATTGAACATAATATAACTTCATCAGGGCCGAGAGATGCGTGTAACCATCCCCGATATTAATATCCACCTATAAGCATAACGAACCTAAAGCCACATTATAAAAAGGCTCCTTATGTACGTTTCTTCACACATAATAATTTATGAATCTTTTGTGCATTCACTATAATAGTCTCATCGCTATAAATCTTTTGACCATATGAGAGATTTGACGTTTCTTCGTGCTATTCAGAAATAAATACGAAATAGAATTTTTGTTAGTTCTGAATTGACATCCTACTTGGACAACTAAATTTTGACTCAATTAGAGATTAAAAAGATGGTTTTTTTTAATCAACTCCAAGTCATTCAAATAATAATTCATTTGTAAAAGTTTAAGTGATCAGAGTAAATTATTAACATGTAAAAAATAATTGAGAACTCACGTGATGCGTGTGGATCTATGATTTGAAACATCGCATATCCAATTGGGTTATAAGTAAGTCAAAATCAAATTGTGATCTCCTCTCCATCCTCTCATTTGTTTGACTTCTCAACATATTCCCCCTTCTCCACTTTATATCTTTATATAGGCAGCGATCATACATAGAGACAAGCAAACAGCAACTCAATCTATTTATTTTTTGGTTGCAAATAACTATATATTCTCTTGCATATCAAGTGATAGAGGCAATACACTCTTCCCAGTCCAATGATCATAATATTTCTATGGATACCACGGAAAATAAAAGTAAAATTACATGTGTACTTTGAGATTGTCTTATAACATCATCACAAAGATTGTACATATTCCTACCTGAAGAGCTTTCCTTATCCTAATCAAGGAGAGTCAACTTCTGAATAGTCCCATCCATCCAGCTTGAAGGCTATATGCCAATTGGAAATCACATTTATTTATTTTATTTGTTTCTGTCAACAGTGTCATGCCATCACATTCTTACCGACAGCTACGCCCATAATCAACACTAAGCTGGAGTCTCATGCACAAACTAAATTTGGAAGCTGAGCTTTCAGCTCTCACAGAGTTGGAATCCAGCTTGAGAACAAAGAGAATGGAATTAAAATATGCAAGATTGCATGACAATATGTGTTTGTGGACTCTGATGATTGCATAGTGGATGGACTATTCCAATTTGGATCTCTTGCCACATAATGGAAGGCCACTAATTAAGCTCCAAAGGCAACATAGTATTGTCCTAAACCAGCAACACTAATATGAAAGGCAACATGCTGATCTCTGCTCGAGTTGTCGATCTCACCATAATGGTTAGTCCATCTATTTGTCTTCTTACTATAACAAAATAGAAATAGTATCTAGATGAGTTCAGATATAGATTATATTTAGTGTTGTCTTGATATCATTGATTGATAAGTCGTTATAGCTTGATTCCATCTCGATGGCATAAGTTCATCCGCAAGGTCCATATGATAATCATGAGAGGTGGTTGGAGTGGGGGGAGGTTTAGCTGAGGTAATCCTGAGGTATTACTTGTTTGCCTAAGGTGAATTTTGTATTGAACCGAGATTCATCGGGATTCTAGAGACGAATCGAGATGTGCCTTGCTTCGTTAGGATCTTTACACAAATGATCAACATAAAGGAAGTTTCCAACCCAACCCCTTCGATGGTAAAATTAGTATTGGAGTGAGAATAACTTTTATACCTGAGCGATCAATGGAGAAAGGCTGATGGCTGATCAGGATAGATCCATGCATTCTTCAATAGCTCATTTATGTTGATGGTTGACTGATACACACTCTCTTGTAGTATGTTGTTAACGAAGGATGACTTCTAGGATGTTGTTTGTTAGAACTAACACATATATCGAATGACAATCGCTTGTACCAAACGATCGAAAATGGGGAGAGATGGTAAAACACTATAACAAGTCAAAAGCATTATAATATAGTAAAATACTGTAACAAATAAAATTTTTTTAGGGTAATTTGAATATTTTTATATTAAAAACTGTTTTGAGGAAATAAAGAGAGGTATATATATATATGTATATATGTATATGTATGTATATATATGTATATGTATGTATATATATATATGTATATGTATGTATATATATGTATATATATATATATATGTGTATATATATATATATATGTATATATATATATATATATACACACACACGATTATGAAATCATGAATCGTGTCCTCCTGTAGCCGCGGTATCAACCTGGAGGTCATTTCATTCATGGTTTCCTCCCACTTCAGATGGCAACCGAGACATAAACATTGTAAACCTGCCGCCCATGGAAGCCATCAAAAAACTCCATTCCCACCTCATCGTCACAGGATTGTACAAGCACTCATCGTCCCCTATTTTCAGGGTCCTCATCTCCTATGCTCTCTCCCCGCCTCACTTGACCCACGCCCGTCGTGTCTTTGAACAAGTGCAAGAACCCAACACTTTCCTCTGGAACACCATGATCCGAGGATTCGCCCGTAGTGAAGCGCCCGATGATGCCATCCTTTTCTACAACCTAATGCGAGCACAAGGCGTCCCGCAAGATCACATGTCCTTCCCTTTTGCACTAAAGGCCTGCGCACGGATCTCAGCTGTAAGAGAAGGAAGCTGGGTGCACGCACATTGTCTCAAACTCGGGTTTCTGTCGGATGTTTTCGTTTCCAATTCGTTAGTTCATCTTTACTCGGTGTGCGGGGATATTAGTCGCGCAAGTTTGGTGTTTGAGGAAATGCCTGCGCGAGATTTGGTTTCCTGGAACTCATTGATCTGTGGGTGCAGCCAACACGGCCGCTTGAGGGACGCATTGGGTCTTTTTGAAGCGATGCAGGCGGAAGGTATCGAGGCCGATAAGGTGACCATGGTCAACGTCATTTCTGCTTGCACTCACTTGGGAGAGTGGGACTTGGCTGAATCCATGGTCAAGTATATAGAAGAGAACAGTGTAGAGGTGGATGTTTACCTGGGAAATACTTTAATTGACTATTACGGTAGGCGAGGTTTAGTAAATTCTGCTGAAAGGATATTTAATGCGATGAGAGAGCAGAATATGATGAGTTTAAATTCTATGATTACAACTTATGCTAAGGCTGGGGATTTAGTTTCCGCTAGAAGAATCTTTGATAGCATGCCTGAGAGGGATTTGATATCTTGGGGTTCGATAATCACAGGGTGCTTCCAAGCAAACCATTTCTCAGAAGCTTTGGCACTATTTCAGCAGATGCAGGAGGCAGAGGTTGAACCAAGTGAAATTGTTATTGTCAGTGTGCTGTCAGCTTGTGCCCATCTTGGTGCACTCAACCTAGGTAAGTGGATCCACAACTACATTCGAAAGAAGAAAATCAGGGCGGACATCTATGTCGGAAACTCTCTGATTGATATGTACTCAAAATGTGGATGTATAATGGATGCATTCGAAGTCTTCATGGAGATGAAAGAGAAGGATACATTGTCATGGAATGTCATTGTGTTTGGACTTGCTGCTAATGGTTATGTTAGTAGTGCTCTAGAAGTATTTACTGATATGTTGAGAGAAGGATTCCGGCCTGACGATGTCACTTTCCTTGGCATCTTGAATGCTTGTGCTCGCAGTGGATTGGTTGACAAGGGGCTCAAATATTTTGCGAGCATGAAGGAAGTTTATGGGTTGGAACCACAGATGAAGCACTATGGCTGTGTCGTTGATCTTCTTAGTCGTTCCGGTGAGTTGGATAAGGCTTACAATTTCATCAGGGAGATGCCAATGACCCCAGATCTAATCATATGGAGGACACTGCTTCGAGCTTGCCACACACATGGCAATGTGGATTTGGCCGAGATAGCCACAGAGAAGCTTAATGAATTGGATCCTAGTAACAATGGCAACTACATGCTTTTGTCCGACACCTATGCCAGTGGAAATAGATGGAATGACTCCATGAAAGTTAGAGAAACAATGGAGTATACCGATGTGCAGAAAATACCTGGTTGTAGCTCGATCGAAGTTACAAACTTGGCAGATGAGTTAACGGCTGCTGAAATGCCACTTATGGTGAATAAACAAGGTGTTCCTATCTGATTCTGTTAACTGCATAATGCTTCTGGATAACTAGTGACCAGATTTTATTTGTCATGGCACTTGCTCTAATCGATTATTACCAAGTTGACCAGGCTCATGATTCAAGGATTAGAGATGTCATTCAGATACCAATGGAGGTGTTTCCAAACTGTGAGATGCAAGACACCATATATTGGTTACACGCTAAATTGTTTTCGCCTGCCATGATAATGCGATAAAATTCTTTGGCACCTTGGAGAAGCAACTTACATGTGTATCCAGCAAACAATCCGCAGTATATATTCAAATGTCTTTACAGGTTGCACAGCTCGGCTATGAGTGGAACAGTAATGTAAAAAGTAACCCAACTTTTTCGCTTAGAAGAGCTAGTGCTGCTGTTTGTTAGATGAAGCAGCACTAAATTTTGGTGACTCTGTACCCTGTAGTATCCAAAATTCCTGTGGCAGATTGGACTAATATACATGTGGAACCAACAAAATGATGGCTTAATAAGTTTTCAGATTCTTTGTGACAGCCCAAATGAATCAGTTTGGTGATCTGGAAGCAAATCCTTACTGGTTTTTTTTGTCGGTCAGGGGGAGAACCTTAGGACTAGCTGATGCAGTTGTGAACCAAACTAAGATTTCCAAGGTTTTGTTTGCATTGAAAAAAGAATAAACATAACCTACTTTTCCCCAGAATATGGAAGATTAAGTATGATGAATTTATTGATACTGTTTCTGGGAAGTTGGCTAATGTATGTTGCAATTATGTCTATTAACTAAAATACGATCGCAGTTTTGTACTCCATAACTGAAACTTATTATTTCATCATATTTAGGCATGAAAGCCATGTTGGATAGCGAATTGAGACTCTGGATTAGCCAATGCTTGCATTTTTCTTATGTTTATATCGATGATAGCTTTGATATCTTGGCTTTAAATTTAATAGTCAATTTATCATTTTGGATCTCGTTATTATATAGAAATTCAGAAGAATTACGCCACCGAAGGCGATGACACCTAAATTTATGTTGTGACATTGTACTATCTGTTCAAGAACTTAATTAGATTATCCATCATTCAAGTTCATGCAGATGGATGTGCCTCTTTTATTACCTCTTGTAGAATGTTTGTTTTGCCTAAACTTTAAAATGAAGTAGAACCATTGATTTCTCTGGAATGCCAATTTACTAAAGCTTGTATGGATAAGAGTCATCTAGTAAGGAACAAAGTATAAGCAATCTTCTATTAGAAATCTTCTTTCTTTAGAGAATGAATGTACCCTCTTGAGAGAGCCAAAAGAGAATAAATATGTAGAGAGAAAAGAAGAGAGGAAGAAGACAGGAATTGTGGCGATTGCACGTTTTGCCATTACTACAAATCTCATCTATTTAGATTATGAAATACATATTACCAATGCATATTAAAATGATCTTTAGATTATATATTTGCTTTGAAACAAAACAAATATTTGAAAACAGGAAAAAATTCGAAACGTTAGGGATTCGCTACAAATTTGGTCAGATGATATGAAGATTTTTGGGTTCACATTACACGGTCCGATTTTGATCTGATCGGATCGGTGGATTCTTCAGCCTCTTACGCCGCATTAGAGATGACTAGACTCCGCTAGTTAGGGAAGACCGGAAGGAGGCCGAGAGGCGGTGGCAAGCGAGATGACGGAGGGCATAACCACCGTGACCATACCCGTTTTGCTGTTGGGCTGCGGCGGCGTCGGCCGCGAGCTCCTGCACCACATCGTCACCTCGCGCGACCTTCACTACAAACGGGCATGTCTCTCCCCCTTCTCGCATCTAATGCTGTTCGTGATGGTTTGCTCATCCTGGTTGTTGTTGATGCTGCTTCGTTTGTCCATCCGTTCTTCTGACACCGCCTCTCCCGACCCCTCTTTCGTTGTCAGGGGTTGGTTCTGCGAGTGGTGGGGGTTTGTGACAGCCGTTCGTTGCTCCTGGTGGAAGATGTCGCCACGATGGGGTTCGATGATGCCTTCTTGACCGAGATTTTACGGATAAAATCCTCATCCTCATCTCTTTCAGCCCTTGTTGATTTTGGTTTGTCAGCTTGAAATCATTTTCGTTGGTTTACCATTCTACACTGCCATTCTTTTGTTTCTTGCGACAGTTGTGGAACAGATTGTTGAATGATTGGATATATTAGAAGTTCGGATGTCAAAATGCCCTTCTATTTCCAGAACACTGAATAGCAGTGAAGTCAACAAAATGCTTCTCGAACGAGATCTAGGAAAATGATTCTATCTTTTAGGTTGTCTTCAGACAAAATATAACAACTTTAAGCATTGACAACTCAAATTTAACCTAATTGAGTTTCTTCCAACCAATCATAGTACGACTTATATATAGGAATTGGAGATTGATGATTGGCTGATTGACTTTGAATGCGTTTAGATTACCAAGTTTTTATTCATATTAAATCTGAACAATATCATTTATGGTGTTTGGATACTTGATTTCAGGACATTGTCACCTGTTCAAGGATTCAGAAGCCACTACAAAGATTCTTGATATTGCTTGTTTACTTGGCAGAACCACTGGTATGTAGAATGTCCGAGACTCTGAGCTAAGACATTATGTTGTATCTTTTGTGTGTTCCGGACATGATGAGGATCAGAAATATTTGATGTGGCATTGGCTGATGCTGCTGCATGATTTTAGTTCTAATGCACATGGAGGTGACTATTTACCAAAAAGAGAGCTCTTTTCCTGGAATGTGCATCTATGCCAGTTTCCTGTGGTTGCTGATGTTCAGTTTCTTATTCTTCATTTGTCTTTGTTAAAAAGTATGCCCGTTTCGTTTAAATCTTGATTATTTTAAACAGGTCTATCTGTAGTTGATTGCACTGCCAGCACTGAGACAGTAGGTATATTAAAGGAGACTGTTGACCTCTGTTGCTGCATTGTGTTGGCAAACAAGAAGCCACTTACTTGTGGAATTGTAAATTCATCTTCTTTTTTTCTCTTATTCTGTTTCAGGAAGATCTAACTAATATCATGTGGTAATAAAAAATGCATTATTTGCAGGACGATTATGACAAGCTCATCTCCAACTTCCGCCACATTCGATTTGAATCAACCGTACGAGCAATTTATTTCTTAGCTGAATCATTTTCAAGACGAAAAGAATTAAGTTATTTTCTATCAGTATATATGATTTCTTGATTTGATTGATGGAGGTTATTGAATCAATCATGCGAACACAGATCTATACTTTCTTGATGTGATCCATCTGTTTACTTGGTAGAACATCAGTGTTATTATGAACCTTTTTATCCTTCTCTCTTCTCCTCTTTTTTCTTTAAGTTATATGATGTTTCTTCTCATCAAACCAAAACAAGGGTCACTCTAAGTTGGTCTACTCTTTTGGTATTGGTCTGTTTTCATTTTTCTGTTACTGAACAAGTTATTCTTTTGTGATCATTCCCCGAGGCTTGTTGAAAAGATTTATAGAATAGACAAGTCACCCTGAAAGGCTTTGTGATGCAGTATATAAATAGATTTGAAGTTCAACGGCAGCACTGGAAAAGATTAATTTCAACTTTCATGTCACCCAATTTCAAAATGTCAAGTTCCAAATGACCAAATCCCAAGCTTTGAAGTTTCATGCTACTAACTTCCAGGAAACGAAGAATTAATAGTATATTGTATTTTTTTCTCTTAGTAAATTGAAACAATTAATTAGATTTTTGGTGGTTGAGGTATCTAATGTGCAAATCATCTATAAAAGATGGGTGAATCAGCCTATATGGATATATGAATTGTAACTGAACTCTTAGTTCTAAGTTACTTCAAGATAAAAAAAAAGAGATTCTCTTTATCATATCCCAAAATCTTTCTCAGCCTCTTCTCTTCTTGTTCAACATTACTTTGCCTCACTTGTCTTTTTGGTAAAAGTGAAAAGATGACTGATGGTAATAGACCTGTAATTTATTTTTTATCAAGGTTCCTATCGCATGCTTTTACTCTTAGCCTTTCTTTTTGTTATGACTTAGCTTTCTAGTCATAGCTTAGCTTAACTCTTTGTGCCTTCTAAATTAGCTTTTAAAATTAGAAGGATATCATGCCAGATTCCATGCTCTACTATTTCTCGTGTCTGATATATTATTGATTGATTGATCTTTGGCTTTTCTTAATACTTTGAACTTGAATGGATAATACCTAATACCTTTTACTCATTGTCTTGAGTTGCTAGGAAATAGGATCTGTAGTCCCGAGGCTGGAGATCATGAAATTCTCCAGTGTTTGTTTTTGTAGGTTGGAGCAGGCCTTCCAGTAATAGTTTCTGTTACTCGTGTGCTTGCGTCGGGAGATCCCATTTATCGTATCATTGGAAGTTTGAGTGGTATTTATTTAAAGATACTTCTTCAACTATCTACATTGTTTTCATATTCTAGTGCTAATCATTCCTGTAAATTTGTTTATAGGTACACTAGGTTTTGTGATGAGTGAAGTAGAGGATGGAAAGTCATTCAGCAAAGTTGTTCTCGCAGCTAAATCTCTTGGATACACAGAACCAGGTAAAACCTATAATGTTTTCCCTAAATTTTAGTTTCAACAGTAATAAGTACCTGATAAAGTCATTTTGAATATAAAAGTTGAACTGGAATGTTAATTCACCGTTGGATGCATTCTTCGGGTAATGTTTGGATATCTTTCATTTTTAAGAACAGGAAGTTGTACTGATTGACTGGTCACTCTCTGACCCTCATCTTTCCTCCAGAAGTACTTGATCATTTGCTGCTGCTACATCATAGCCATGCTGTCATACAATCACATCCGGCTGTCCATGTACTAGTAATTTTTATTCATTTAGGTTATGACTTCGGTACAGAGTTTGATGTTCCAAATCCATTCTTTGTTTCTGGTTCTTTCCTGTTCTCCTAGTTATAGCAGTGCATATGCATCAATGGCCTTTTTACCTGTCACTGTATTCAATATAAAAATCATTACCATTCCTCTTTGCTGGCATTCAATTGTCATTATCTAATGTTAGATCCTACTGCTAATCCCACTTCTACCTTATATGGGTTTTTTTGTCAATGGTCACTGCTGATTTTCTCTTGATGTCACTCTTAAAAATGTTCTCATGAAATGTCTAATCTTTGCGTAGCAATAAAATAAGCATCTCCATGTGCTCAAGATTATCCAAGTATGTGTTTAACTGTTCTTGTCTCAACGTAGAACCATGCATGATGCCCTTTTGTAATCCTACTTGGAGAATATTCATGAAGATAACATGCTTAGTAATGATATTTACTTTTTTATTTTTTTAATCCATAGTCTTAGTTTGTAAGTACCGTATTTGTAGAATATAGTAGTGAATTGAATTTCCTTCTTTTAGAATTCGTCCAAGTAGTGCTGCTGCTCTTTCTCCCTTTTGTATCCCTCATTTTTTTCCTTATTTTTCCTTTCCTTTTCATTCCTTTTTTTGCAGCTGTGAGTCTTTCTCTCTCTGTCAACCTTCTAGTTTCCCCTTATGGGAGGGAAGGGGAAAATGGGAGGATAGGGAATATCTTTACTAGTTACCACTGGACAGGTAAACCTTGCTTAAGGATCAGTGTCAAGAAATTAAGAAAGAGGAGGAAAGAGAGAAGAGAAGGAGAGGATGACGAATATCCTTTTACCTATCATAATTTTCTTCTTTTCCTCTAGAATGAACTTTTTGCTGTGCACTTTTTTTCTCTCTCACAAATCTGCTAAGAGCTTGTCTCTCTTCTTTTTTTCTTCGCTTGTGAACTTGCCCACTCTTTTCTCCCTTCTCTCTTGTTCTTATTTCATCCCAATTTATAGACAAGAGCCCAAACTCCATTTAGAGAGCAAGTCAGTCGTACCGAAGTAATAGTATCTTGGATGGCAATGAGATACGCAATTATCTGTCCAAGGTAAAGCAAGATACACATATCAGCTACGCTGATATCATTCCATTTTTAAGAGAGGAGATTTCATATCTCAGATTAATATCCATTTGTTTTCTTGAAAGAGAGGGAAAAGATTACCTTAAACACTAAGCAGGTAAAGAAGTCCCCTTGTCACGACCCGGGTCTGATGAGCTAACTGGCCAATAACTCCATTTTGGTCCTTGCAACCACGGACCAAAATGCTTAAGCCAGAGGTAACGTAGTACACTCATCAGGCCCTTATAAGCTAATCACACACATTCCCCACTTCCGATGTGGGACTAATGGGATATTACACTATCCCCAACTCAATTAGCTTGACGTCCTCGTCAAGGCCCGACATATCCCAGATCGAACCCTAGCATAGTGCATGTGAGGTTTAACTCAGTGGTGGCTCCACGCCGTGATGAGTTCTCTGACTCCATCCACGGGTAGCCCTTTCCTACTCGAGCCCTCTCACCCTGTCCTAATGCTAGGTCGGCTCTGATACCAAATGTCACGACCCGGGTCTGATGAGCTAACTGGCCAATAACTCCATTTTGGTCCTTGTGATGAGTTCTCTGACTCCATCCACGGGCAGCCCTTTCCTACTCGAGCCCTCTCACCCTGCCCTAATGCTAGGTCGGCTCTGATACCAAATGTCACGACCCGGGTCTGATGAGCTAACTGGCCAATAACTCCATTTTGGTCCTTGCAACCACGGACCAAAATGCTTAAGCGGGAGGTAACGTAGTACACTCATCAGGCCCTATAAGCTAATCGAACACATACCCCACTTCCGATGTGGGACTAATGGGATATTACACCCCTTTCCCGAAATGAATTAAAACAATAGGAGTTTCATTGTGGAAGCAGTTATTTTGTTTCTCTATGCTATCTGTACGAGGTTACCATGTAACTCGTGGAAATCTAGTTGTGTTTATAATTGACTTTGAAATATGACATGCATTGTTATATAACAGAGAATACATAAATTATGAAATAAACTGACAGTTGTACTCTCTCTTAACAGATCCACGTGATGACCTTAGTGGGATGGATGTTGCCAGAAAGGTCCAACTTCTTGATTGCCTTTCAGTTGCATACTCTTCTGGTTGCTTATGCTTTCACTTGTATTTTTTACAAGAATTAATCTTATTGACAACAAAAATACCTTTATTATCAGTTTATCATCTAAATAAAACCTTTATTATTAAAAAAACTTACCTTTCTTTTTAGTTTTTGTCAATTTGTTGAGCTTTTTTGGCTTATTACTATTTTGCACCAGTGATATCTGAATTTAGTTTTGGAATGTATATATAGCTTCTGTCTTAAGAACTTCTGACAGTAGATGTTTTTTCTTTCATAGTTCTAACCTAAACAGGCAGCTTCAGTTTTTTGCTACTCTATATCAATTTGGTAGGCTGCTAGTGTGTGGAGTTATTACCATGATAGGAAAATGAAATATAGAGTTATTTTGGATGGCTACTTGTTTATCTTGTCCAAAGAAACTTGCATTAGTTATTCTTTTCCTTGGTTTTGTGGAAACAGGCATTGATCCTTGCCCGTCTTCTTGGATGGAGAATTAACATGGATGACATACAGGTTTTTATCGGCATCATCTGTGTTCTTTAGATTTATCCTTTTAGATTGGAATGTGTATCTTTTCCTGCATTACATCAGTTTATTATGTTTGATCATAAAAATATATGTAGCTCATTGAAAATTATCATCTTTTTTATGCTGGAAACTCCACTGCTGAATGATATTTAGCAGCACTCAAGACAGAATTTCTTCTTCAATTCTAATTACATGCAGGTAGAAAGTTTGTACTCAAATGAACATGGGCCTAATTCAATGTCCACAGAAGACTTTCTCAGAATTGGTCTTCCTTCACTTGATAGAGATGTTCAAGAAAGAGTTAGTGCAGCTTCTTCCAGAGGAAAAGTCCTTCGATACGTTTGCGTCATTGAGGGCTCAAGGTACACTTCTCACTCCAGTTATAACTTGATAGAGATGTTGATATCACTTAAGATACTGTTTAGACTTTAGAGTCATCTTTAGTTGAGAATGTTGAGGCAGATATGTTAAATTGCTAAAAAAAAAATATTTACATTCATGATTAGGTGTACCTCCAGTAGGAAGCAAAATGAGAATGACATCTTTAAAATGATATAAACATGTGCTAAAAAAACACAAATGTTGTAGTCTACAAGATACGAGATGATTATATTGATGGTGTGGTATGAGAAGAGGTAGAGGTAGAGAGAGACCTAAAAATACTTTACTAGAAACTAAAAATAAATATTTAAATTATCTTAATTTAATTTAAGATATTGTTTTTTACATAGATCAATGATGGCAAGAGATCTATGTAGCTGATCATAAATAGTTGAGATGTTACAACTTGTTGAAATTGTTGCTTATGGAATAATTTATTGAGAATTTTTCATTGGTTTTATAATTCCTATTATTTTGTTGGCCTGTACAACAACTATTTCAATAATTTCTGCTGATTCCTAGTCCCAACAAAGTCACCAGCGGGCTGCAATTGGTGGCCAAGCCCAAATCACATCAACCACTTGCATTCGTCAGCCAGTATAGCAACCATGGTGAAAGCTATAATTGCCAACAGATCTAACTGTCCTTCAACTAGGAATTAGCCTTGCATATAGCTAAATGGTGGGAAAATAATTGGGATATTACAGCTTTGTGCTGCTGAACTGGTTCAGCCAGGCACATACCTGCCTCTTAATTGAATGGGAGGTGCACCTAATCAAAAGCCCTATGCTTACGGAGAGTGTATTCCTTAGCATTGCCTTGCTCGAGTACCTAGGCAAGAAAGCTGTGTCCCTGTGACAAGGTTGCTATGCCTATTCCAACCAGAAATGCTCTAGGTTGGACAGCTTGCATATCCTTCTCTAGTCTGAGTAGTTGTCATCCAAGTTCTAGGTAAGCTTTCTGCAAGTTGGACCGTGACAGCCAAGATCCATATGATCTGGAGCTGGACTGAACTGAACTGGGTTAAGAGTGGCTACTTTGGATTGTAATATGCTGAACCGACCTAAATATAGGGTTGACTCAACTTGTTTGGATTTGGAACAAGGTTATCTTATACAATGTAGAGCCTGTACGAGGTTGTCCAGCAGTGGATTGGACCCCTATGATGGTCGTCCAAGCCAAGGTCTGCCATACCGAAACGTACCGTCTTGTACGGGCGGTACGTATCGGTCCGACAGGTTACTGGTACGCGGACCGCCCGGTACTGCTACAGTGCTACATTACTATACTGTAGCATTGCTACAGTATGAAAAATAAAAAATTATTCGATACACCCTGATGTACTGCCCGGTACACTGGTACCGTACCATACCGAGCCCGGGTCGAAACGCCGGTACGGTATAGTACAGCGAGCCTTGGTCCAAGCCCCTATCATTGTTGGCTATTCTTGCTATTGACCAAAGCATATGATGGGTATAGGCTGATGGTGTCGGTTGATTCAAAGCTAGGGCTGATGCAACAATAGTTAGACCACGATATGGCCCATCATGGCCTCTTAAAGTAGTTGGCCAAGGTGGCTTTAGCTGGAATTAACCTGGAGGTCTGGGGATGAACTTGTTCGTGTAGAGTCAGTGTTGTTTCTTTAAAGTATTGCAACAGTTAGAAGTCAAAGATTGCATTAAGTAGTTTGAGTTTGAATGTCATTTTAATATATATTTTAAATACACAGGAGTGATTAAGTGGGCAAGCAATTGGTGGGCTTGAGTAACTGAGTTTCACAAATCTCATGTTGGATGGCTTAGTCAACAGTACCTGCATGCATTATTAGACAAATCTCATGCATTAGACAAGTAGAATCTAAATTAGGCCTGGTTAGGCCTCCCCCACATTAGATAGGTCTTAAAGAAAGGTATTATTGGGCTGGTGTGACAAAGAGACTGTACCTAATTTTGATAATTCACTGGCTAGTGGCTGATTTGTTTCCAAGGTACAACATTATAGAAGGGAAAATTCAGTTGGGTTGGTTGTAAAGGAGCTTTTGCATAATTCAGTTGAACTCGAGCTGGTTCACTGGTCCTCAATCTGAAAATCAAGTAACTTGTGAAGAGCTCATATAAAAGAAAAAGATAGCTAGATGAGGTCATCTGCATAAATTTTTGTTCAATGTCGCAAGAAGATTCATGTAGCCGTTTCTGATTAGTTGGGATATATTGTTGTTGTATGAATTCATGTAGCCTTTAAGAAATGCATGAGTTTATTAAATATTATCACTTATTAGTGTTCTCAGATTTGTAACTTCAGTTAACAAATATTGAAACTTACATTTTTGTCAAATATACAATCATGGTCCTTATTTATATATATATTTTTCCAATTGCAATTTAAATCTTTCTGAAACAAGTGAAGGACGGCTGTCAAGCTAAACAAGATGTTCTTAAATGTGACAAACTTTTAGCTGAGCACAAGCTGCTTGCTGTTGCTTGCTCATTTTGACAGCTCAGACAACACCAACATGTGTGAACTCTTATTATTGTAAAAGATGTACAAAGCAGTTTGTCCATTTCTTACAGTGTGAAACCCACAACTTTGACTTAATAGTAATTGTTGTTTTATGTGACACTCTCTTTTAGATGAAAACTAAGATGAGTATTCTGCGAGCATTCTTAAGATCGTAATTTAATTCTTCATTACACATCTATATTATCCTTGTAGGTGTCAGGTGGGTCTTCAAGAGCTCCCAAAAGATTCTCCATTGGGGAGATTGAGAGGAAGCGACAATGTGGTATGTTTTTTCTTTCTGTTTTTATGGGACAAATATTGTTATATCCATCATTTATTTGTGTTTGCTGATGGCCCAAAAAATGCCAAGTTTCCAGTATACCCCTGAAAGCACGAGAGCCCCTCTTTTGTGCCCCTTACATATTTCAACCATTGGCCATATGTAGGAATATTTGAATCATTTGACGAGGAATAAGGATAAGTAATTACCCATCCTAAACAAGGAAAAAGGCTCGAGTTTCATCAGGATCTAACAAGATTCAATATTAGGCTATATAAAGGGTTTCCAAGGTTTGCAGAGTAAATAAGATTTTTTTTTTTTAGAGGGAAAACTAAATGGCAAAACATCCATCAGAATCTCTCAATACAAGAAGACAATTAACAAACGGAAGAATTTATCTTCTTATGTTTGCTGGTTAAGTGACTTAGATCGTTATACTGAAGAGCTCTTAAATCCAAGTTGGTTTGGGAATTTTCACTTCATCTTCCCTTCTGTATTTAAGATTTCTTATAGATTCTGTAGATCGTGAAGGTACTTCTCAAATGTGCAGTTTTATAACATTGGACATAGTGCAAGATTGGAGTCGGTGAAATGCTATATTCATTATTTTTCTCCTGCTACTATCAATTTTTGGTTTTTTATTATTTTATTCTGATCAGTTACAGTAGCAACCACATGTAATATATTCAATTTGTATTCTCATTGCTTTTAATTGTCATGCTGATTTTACCTTTTTTTTCTAACACATTTCCATTCTTGGATACAATAATTTGGCAGGTTGAAATATATAGTAGGTGTTACAAAGATTCTCCCTTGGTGATTCAAGGAGCAGGAGCAGGCAATGACACCACTGCTGCGGGAGTCCTTGCTGACATTATCGACCTTCAAGATCTTTTCCACTAAGTTCTGAATATCTAACGTTGGGACTTTCTGTGTCTTCGGTGGTGTCCCAGAAAAACTTAAACATCAATGCTGACCTATGGATCGTCAGCACTGCAGCAAAACATGAACATCATGCTGGTTCTCGGATCGAGGTAACAGATACTTGCCATTGTCCAGAAAGTTGGATATTTCATGATTTCTTCTGCTGGTTTTGAAACTGATGGCTGGATATGTTCTATTTTATATACAGCATACTTTTGTAGAATCAAGGAAATGCCTTAGATATCTTAATATTGTCCAAGATTTTTTTCATTGGTAAGTATTACGATAGGTTCTGGTTGTTTGACGCGTATAGGGGAATCAGAACTAATTGAGGTTCATTTCTAAGTGTGTTTTAACTTGTCTGAAAGATTGGGGGGTTTCGGGTTCAAGATCCTACACATACATATTGTATCGATGATATATCTATCATCTGATAATATAGATATTCAATTAACATATTCAGTCAGAGAGTGTTGGTCATTAAGAATTGTGTGTGTGTGTTGAGATCGTGGTAAATGTAATGTGCATGATCGACCTTGTGGAGCAAAATTCGACGTCATTGTTGATGGTGCGTTGTCGACTTTGTATGATGGGTCCCTGATGACGCATCTGTCGTCATCAGTCGAATGAGATTAGGGTATCAATCAAATGAATGAGATTAGAGTAATCAATCAAATGGAGATGATGATGTGTTGATCAGATGTCGGCCTCCGCCTGTTAAAGATGATTTGTTATTGGTTGCTCGTATTTCCCTTATCTCTAAGAAGTAAAAAAAACTATGGGTGATTAGTGATTGGCTGAGAGGTAAACATTATTATTTAGTATTAGCATTTGGCTCACTCAACTAATATCACTCCATAACCCAATCCAAGGATTGTTATCCTCATCTGTTTATCACATTAAAGCTATCAAATTCCTTTATTCTCTCTCTTTCTCTCCGTAGTTGTAGATTTGTATAACAAAGGATAAGTTTCATAACAAACGTAGTAATAAATCCTACATTTCGAACCTAAGCGTAGGTTTTGCTTAGAAACTTGTTTTTCTGAGACCATCTACCTTACTGCAAAGATTTCAGCCGTTGATATAGAAATTCTGGAATCAAATTTCATCTTCACCATTTACTCTATATCGAATGTATATATAAATATAAATATATATTTATATTATTAGATGATATTTATCATGGAGGTGGATTGAATCGGGCCAACGTGAGCTGTGGTTGTATGGCTAAACCTTCCCAGTTGGAATGGGTCTTCTTGGGAAGGGTACAATGTCACACGTCAATAAAAAGCAAGTCAAATTACTGACACGAGTAAAAGCAACAAAGAAAAAGCCTGCTGCATTATTCGATCAAATAACCCAAAAGCCCCCTTCTCCCCCCCCACCACACCCACTGCTTCCATTTAAACCCACCCCCCCAAAGGCGCATAGAAATGGACCTCCATGTTGTCTCCTCCCTCCATTCTCTTCTCCACCCAATTCCCTCCCTCCCTCCCTCCGTTTCTTTCTTCCCATCCCCTCCACTCCACGCACACCAGAATGGGCCTTCATCACCAAGCCCCAAGGAAGGACTCCAATGGCTCCGCACCCAAGAAGGAGAAGGTGGTTAAGTACAAGGAGTGCAGGAAGAACCATGCTGCCAGCATAGGCGGATACGCAGTCGATGGTTGCCGGGAGTTCATGGCGTCCGGGGAGGAGGGAACCAGCGCAGCCCTCATTTGTGCCGCCTGCAACTGCCACCGCAGCTTCCACAAGCGCGAGGTCGACACCGACCCCGTTTGTGACTCTTCCTCCAACTCCACCTCTCCCCGGTGATCGCGGATTCCCCTTACGCCTATGTGGTTTGGTTGTGGCTTCGTTCCCTTGTGCTCCATTGCCTTCACAGATATATATATATATATATATATATATATATATATATATATATATATATATATATATATATATATTGATATGTCTTGCTTGCTTATTGTTTCAAGGGGGTGGGGGGCTTGGTTTTGTTTTCTTCATTTTATATCCGATTCTTGTTTGGATTTGGTGATTGTAAGGAAGGATTGATGATGTTTTGGTGGTAATGGATCCTTTCGCTTCTTGCTTCTCTGTTGAGTGGATCAAATTATGTCATGTATGTATGATGTATCTGAAGGATTTCTGGTGCTGGTTTTGAGGCTTCCATGGCTTGCACGCTCTGGAATCTCTCTGTTGCAAGTGAAGACTCCATGGCGTTGCTGTGACGAGTGGTGGCTGCCGAAGGGACCTTAGCAAGAACAGCAGTGGCACACATGACGACGAAATAGACTTGTCAGAGACCTGTGGATAAAAGAGTACGAAGCTGATGGTAAAACGCATGTCGATCATCCTATATCACAAAATATACATATATATATATATATATATGTAAAACCATAAACGGGTGCAGTGGTGTAGTGATAGGGATCTACGACATTAGATTCATCATCGTCGTCATCATCATCATCATCGTCATCCTCCTCCCAACTGGATGAAAGATGAAAGCAGATGTGAGGTGTGGGTGGGTGGTGCAATTAATGAGGTGGCCATCCATGAAGCATTTGCTTAGGTCCAAGATGTTGCCCTGTTGTGTGGTCATCCATCACGCACACCAAACAAGCTCCTCCCCATGTGCCCTTCTCGTTCACCGCTGGAATGATGCGCGAGAGGTGCAAACCAAAAAGCACTCGCTCGGTTGAGTGCGGGGAATGATCGAACAGCTGACAGGCACGAGTTTGGAACTAGAAAAAGTTCGCTCAGGAGCCGCTGGACATTTTAAGGAAGCAAATGGAAGTGACAGCTGCAGCTGCACGAAGATTCGACTCTATCAATCGAGTCTCGACGCTTGCAGGTGAAGTCTCGGTAAAAGCTTCACGTTCGCGACCATGACACGGTTGAAGCCTTGGACGTTTACGAAGGGGGGCGTGGACATGCAGAGCAGAGGAGGCAAAAGTGGGGGAAAGGGAGGAAAGGGACGTGAAACAGAGGAACGGAGCAGAGACGAGCAACCATGGTGGGTTCTGAATCGACGATAGGCCCTCATGTCCAATGGATGGCCGCCACCCCATGTGGCTGGTCCCCCTCGCCGGTGGCACGTCAAGGAGGAGAAGCCGTGTCCCCAGCTGCGTCGAGGGAAGGCCCCCCACCCCCGTGGAGTTCCACAAGTCCGTCGTCGTCTTCTTCCTGGGATCCGCTGCTGATCCATGAAATCCATGCGCTGAATCCTGGATCAGATGTTCGAGATTTACTTGCCGCGTTTAATGCTGATAGAATCCATCTCATCTCAAGCCGCCGAGTCAACCATACCTATTTTTAGTAGCACCAACGTGTAGGGTAGTGTAGCATAGATAGGGTAGGGTATCTAATTACCCATCAAGTCTTAATTCACTCGTAGGTCCTACCAACAAATAAAATCGTGATCGATCGATCGATCCAAGAACAGATGACTAGTTTAGATCTTATGCAAGAGGTGTCAACTATTATAGGATAGACAATTTCTCTCTTCCAAGAATTCGCATTGGTGATGATAAAATTTAAAATACTAAATAAATCGATCTTTTTACTTAACAATAAAAATTAAAATAGATAGAATATTAGTAATTTTTAGTTTCAAATCCGACTATCTATCATTTGAATTTGATTCGGATATCTAATGTTCTATCCAAGTCGAGAAGTTCAATAGTCAATTTGAAATTCGATTAAGAGTAATGAAGTTTAATTTACGTAAATCATATAATCCTATCTATTGTGTAAAATTTTATTATCAATAATTAAAATATCTATGAATGCATCTTATCGTAAAGCAAGAGTTTCGATAAATAAAATTATATTAAAGTGAAAAAAGAAACAAAAATTATGCGAGCGTAAAATAATTTTTATTTTTATTTTTTGCACCCTCTACTTTTACAAAATTATGATTTACACCCTTATAAATTGCATTATATAAAGTGTATTTTCCTATATTTGTCATTAGCATCGAAGAGTTCATGTAACCCTTAAACTTAAATAACCAAAGTACCTAAAATAACCCTACAATATAAAATTAAGATGATCCAATGACCCAATGCTAATGGCTAACAAGAGTCTATCTATCTATCTAGCTTTTGACTTTTCAATGGGTTGACCAACACCTGTGGAAAGCTATATCGGTGATGTATGTTCCATACGATCACCTACATAAAATGTCAACAGGCTCAGCCCTGTTAGACCGTGACATTCCAACAAGAATTGTCCTTCAAATTAGATGGACCTTTCAATGGATTAAAGTCATGCCAAAACCTAATCAACTATATGGGATAACTCTCATCTCTTCAAATATATTTTTATCATTATATTTTGAGGTAATTTTGGAAACTCCCTAGAGTTTAGTTTTTAATTTAATTAGTGAATTTTAACATCTTCATATAAATTGATCGAAGAGTATCCAAAAACTTATCAATAAAAAATATCATCAAGAGAGATATTATCCTTTAAATCAAGATAGAATTATTACTTAAAAGATATCGTATATTTGATCTGATATGATCGTATTGTTTTTTTATTTTTATATATTCTTTTTTGTACTTGTAGCCGATTAGATCATTCTAATGAAATGACTAAAAATAAAATTTTTCTCGTCCTAAATGACACGAGATCATATTTATTTTTTTCGATAAAATAAATTGATTATGAGATATGTGGCGATGTGAAACCGATATAGTCCATGTGAAAACGATGAACCGATAGTTATCTCTTTATTTTTTATTATTTTTTAATTATATTTTTTTATCCTCTAATATGTATATATATATATATATATATATATATATATATATATAAAGTTGCTACACATCAAATCCTTGTTGGTCAAAACATTTGTTTAACCATTAAAAAGCACTATTAAAGAGGTCGCTCACTTGCAGGTTTGCACTGGAAAGTGAGCTTTACAAGAACGCAATAGGAAGAGCAGCAGCAACAGCACTAGTCATGGCTGTCACTCTCTCAACTGGACGGCTGCAAAATAAGACAGCTAAACTGAAAGCTACCATGTCTCCATTAGATCGAACATAAGCCTACCTGTGAGATTGATACCTCGCTCGTGTGGAGGTACAGAGAAACCTATCAACTACCAACTCCTGCAACAAATCTGAAGGCAAAAAACCAGTCAATTTGCTGAGCTTCTCTTCTCACATCACGAGAGCTTTTGCACAACCTAAAACATTTATTATTTCCATGCCATCTGGAAGCAGAGCAAGTCATTTCATATCACTTTCTTCGATCTACAGCTGTTCTTACGGCTTTCAATGCATCTGAGTCCCATGCAACAATTTACGGTCTTTCCACGGCTCGTTTCTAATGCCGTGTAAAAGTTGGTGTGTCATATTAATTTGTTTGTAGCAATAGTTGGTTGATTCGCCTTCCACTATAAAGTGATCTGCAATTGAACTATAGCAAGAGGAAATAAGAAAACATATGCAGAACATGTAATGACTAATTTGTAGGAGAATTTTTGCATCAAGATTCATAATAAACATCCGGCTTTAGTTCTAATTCAAGTTAACAATATGTAGTAAGAGCTTGACATAAACAAATATAAGTAAAAAACAACAAATAAGCTTCATAAATTTTCCCCATTGAGCTTTGTGTAATATAATAGTTCTAATAAAGTCAAGAATACCCAAATCTCTTTCTATTGATTACTCTATAGTATTTCTAGTAGATCACTCAAACTAATCAATTCATCTTTCCTAATAAATATTTGGACAAAATGTCACTGAAAAATTGTTTTCTTGATAATACAACCATAGTTTAGTGACATTTTGTCCAAAAATTAGCTCAAAGTAATCAGTTCGCAAGCACAGAACTTAAAGGAGTAAGGTTGCATGACTGCTGTTGATTCCACAAATTACTGCTTGGCATGTAAACTATAAAGTTTAGAATGTTTGGCATTTGATGGGAAAGATATGGCACCTCAGAGTGCTAACAGGTTACAAGCAATGGTGCAGTGTGCAGCACTAATGCATGGTGTTTAGGATGTTGAAGACAGGTATGTTCTTGCGCATGTGTGTCAGTCAGCATTCTGAGGTAAACATACAGCACTTTTGAATGTGCAGCAGCACTTGATGAACAATCCTAACAATGAAGCAAAATCTAGAAAGAACTCAATCCTAAATCATCAGTCCATAGGAGTGAGAAAAATAAGGACTATGCTTCACAATCAAGAAGAGAATAGCTATAGTGTATATAATAACATATGGAGGTGGCCCATAAGAAGGGTAAAGTAGAATTCTAAGATTCATGTTAAATGTTGCCAGCTTTATGTTGTGCATAGATATGAATCCTCAACACCAACTCTTCAGATTTCCTAACTATACTATGACAGCAGAAAGAACACTAGAAAGCCGATTGAAGGTTAGCAAATCCAATCTTGCATCCACCACAGAGCACTTACAGTAATTCAATGGCCAAGCTGACTGACTTGCATCCTCCACAGATCTTTTGTCCTGATTGAGCTAAAGGAGAAAGATGTTAATCTACTCTTAGATAAAGTGTCACTCTAAACTACCATAGTTTTTCTTATTAATCTTAGGGTCCATTTCATTCTTCCAGAAGAATAGAAGAATGAGTTGTTTGGAAAACCCGAAAACTCCTTCCTTCCTGGCTCTGTTTCTGGCAACCTAATATCAAACCCTACAAGAAAGCAACAAGTTTGTCCTACAGAAAGAGAAAAGGTAGATATGGATGACACTATTTAGTCTGACATAACTCATCATCCTTCACGAGTACTAAAACTGCAGTGAATGTATCAATGTGTCCTGGAAATGCATGGTAGATAAATCATGTCACAGTGATTCCAAAGCATTTACCTTGTGATGTGGTAAAGCTGCTTGTAAAAGGACCTTTAGGTCACTGCTTATTGGACTTCTCCCCCACTTTAGCCCTCTCCTCCAATTCACAGAGACAGAGAGATTGGCAGCATGGCGGGCGTTTCGGCCAAGTGTTGGAACTCTGACACAGAGCCATGCAACCCCGTCGCCGACCCTCGAGCCATTTGGCCGCATCTGACAACCTGTAACCATGAGTTAATAGCACTATGTTACGAGCTAACATTACCCTCGAAAGGCTGAACCACCCCACTCCCCAGTATAAATCACATCAGCCCCCAAAGAACACCACTGCCCTTCCCAGCAGCAACCCACATGAAACCTTCTCCTCCTCCTCCCCTCCCTGTATCTCCTTCCACCTCCTCTTCTTCAAACTCATCCACATTCTCCTCCTGCGATGTGCTTCAGGTGAGCAAGCCCAAGAAACCCAGGCGCTCCAAAAGAGCTCCGGCCACTGCCATCGGCAATGGCGGCGACAACGGGAAGCGGAGCTCTGCCTTCAGAGGAGTCACAAGGTACGCCCAATCCGGTGAGCTCCCCTTCTCGATTTGAGCCATTCCTCCTGATTTAGGATGCTGCATTTCATCAGGCACCGATGGACAGGGAGATTCGAAGCTCATCTCTGGGACAAGCATTGCTGGAACCCCATCCAGAACAAGAAGGGAAGACAAGGTCCGACACAAATCTCTCAGATTAGAATTAACAATCCTGACCTGATGTTTGTTAATTCATTTTGTATTCGGCCTTCATACGATTCTTAGGGCTGACAATTTTTGTGTGCTTCCCATTTTTCTTTCCACTCGGATCCCGTCCTTCGATCTGCATGTGGTTCCTCCACCGATGCTGCTCCGTTGCCTCCGCTTAGTTTATTTGGGTAAGCCATCGATCACAAACCCCCATGTTGATGTTGATCACCGCAAGTTAACATGGACGACCGACTGTGTGGTACAGGAGCTTATGATGCCGAGGAGGCTGCGGCCCGCACCTACGATCTTGCGGCGCTCAAATATTGGGGTCCAGAAACAGTCCTAAACTTTCCTGTACGCTTAATTCTCATTTATGTATGTTTAATCGAAGATAAATTGAGGATTAATATACATGTTTGCTGACAAAAATTGCAGCTTCAGACATACGCCGAAGAGTACGAGCAGATGCAGAGCATGTCCAAAGAAGAGTACTTGGCTTCGCTTCGGCGCAGGAGCAGCGGGTTCTCGAGAGGCGTCTCCAAGTACCGTGGGGTTGCCAGGTTCTCTCTCTCCCTACACACTCGAATTGGTCCTAAGAAAGAACCATGCGAACGAACATTGTCGATTCTATCACTCGATCTAATCCAAATCACCCCCAATTTGACAGGCATCATCACAATGGCCGCTGGGAGGCCAGGATCGGCCGAGTTCTCGGCAACAAGTACCTCTATTTAGGAACTTTCAGTACGCCTCTTGCCTTCTTCATCCAATTTTGCCTTCGTTTAATCTTCGGTGACATGTCTCGTTCGAGACATAATGCGTCATTGATGCAACCTGCAAGTGTCACGTGATTCCACGTGGTGTTGATGCACGTGAGATCCACGTGTGTTCTGCTTATTCAAGTGCTCCCCACGTGGACAGTGAGTCGAATTACAGCGTTGGGGCCCCGCCACCCACCTGTTTGTTCTGTGTTGACCTGAGGCTTCCCGTGCTTCGTCTTTCTTATACACCGGCTCTCACTGTGCAAGCGATCCACCTCGCATGCAAGCAAGTTGGGCTCGATTCCTCGAGCACCACACGTTCTTGATTCGCTCGTTTCCTCTGTTGAGTTTGTCCATCCATGGCTTCGTGTAGGTACGCAGGAGGAGGCAGCCCAAGCCTACGATCTTGCTGCTATAGAGTACAGAGGCCCCAACGCAGTGACCAACTTCGACATCAGCTGCTACATGAAATGCCCGCAGAAGCCTCTCCTCCCGAAACCCGAGCCACAGCCGCCGCAGGAGGAACAGAGATCCGAGGAGCTCATCGATCAAACACCAGGAGATGAGAGCATGATGGAGATCCCTTGGACCCCTTGCATGGATCACGGCTTCAGCATCTATCCGGACCACCACGCCGGCCTCCACCGGACGGACTACCTGCACGGCTTTCTGGACGGTGGCGGCTTCGAGGACAACATCGAGTGCCTGTTCGAAGGATCCGAGGCAAACGAAGGCACGGACGGTGGCGGAGGCGATGAGGCTCGTGATGCAGGGAATGCGGACATCTCGATTGCAACGCAAGCTGAAGAGGTTGGCGAAATGGCTTCTTGTCAGATGAACTCAGTCTCCTACGCTTCCCCAATTAGCATATGTTCTTAGGATTCGCGTTGAAGGGTGTACCGTTGTGTGTTTTGACTTGGACTCGGAAAACTTTGACTTTTGTGGTAGGTGGTGCAGGTAGTAGTAGTAGTACTTTGGTACTGGTCCTCTGAACTTTTTAGGAAAAGGAGTTCATTTTGTTCGCATGTCTTGTTTCATTTTCCCCACCTCTTTTGTTTTCTTGTGCGTGCAGCTCATGAAATCTTTAGTACAGAACTACTGTAATCCACATGTTAATCTATACCAAAAATACGAACAATTTGACCTTTTAATATCAAAGGTCATCTCATCTTCTCTAAGAAGCTGCAGCTGAGAAGATTTAGCTCCAGGTGCCTGGAATATCTGCAAATTACTGTTCTATGATCCCATACTAAAATCAAATTTGTTAGTTTGACAAATCGAAAAAAATAAATTTATTAGTTTTATCTCCTATTATAATTATAAATAAGGATCTTTTGAAGTCATACGCATCAAAAAAATCTAATTGTTTATTTTAGATTTAATTTTTATTAAGTTTATACTTAGTTAAGATATGTTGAGTTTATAGTTTGAGTTTTTTTTATTTAGTAGTTTCAGGTGTTTTATGACGTAGGAATATTTTTTCAATGCATTTATAATTATCCTTTTTATAGTAGAGTTTTGATTTTCCTCCGTCTGTGGACATAGGTGATTGATCGAATCATATAAATTTGATGTCTTTGTCTATTTTATTTTTCTGTTTTATTATCTTTATTGGATTGTCAAATTATATTTTCGTAAATTTCATCCTCTCTAACAAAATTGACTGAGAGCCTAATCCTCGATCCATCCTTATCAATTATGATAGCCGTGATGAAGCCTTAGAGAGATGCATGACAAATATATGTATCTACATGCACAAGCATACTTCCCCGATTGGTCCATACGAGCTTTAAGTTCGATGCATGGCAAATCCGAGGCCGCCACATTTTTGAAAATGTGGCGGGAAACCTTTTGCTCCTCCGTCGAAATTGTCGACTCCAGGCCGTGGATGGTCTCACCGCGATCCCTGATCGAACGGCCAGCGCTGCTTGAGCGTGTGCATTTTGATCCGTGTTCGGGCCGTCGTCACCAGGGATCGACTCAGGTCTAACCGTGACATCCCCTAAAAGTACCAAATGACCCCCTCTCCCTCGCCCCGCTGCTCTCTTTCTCTCGGGAGGAGACTGCTGTGATGGCGAGAACGAAGCATCTGTCCAACAGGTCCTCCTCTCGCCCTCGGAAGCGCTTCCATTTCGGTCGGTCTCCAGGGCAGCGAACCCCCGGTCCGCCCATCTCTCCTTTTCTCCTCTCTTCTCTGGTTTGTTGGTGTTAGATTTCTTCTGATCTCTTTCCTTGCCTCTTTTCATTGTTAATAGCTGATGCGAATCGACCTGCGACGCCATCTGGTGCTACTCCTGTGCGCTTCTCTTCTCACTATTCTTTCCTTCTTCCTCGTTTCTTTGGATTTTTAAGCTTGATTGTCTTGTATATTTCGCACGAATAGAGAACCACGGCCACCAGATCGAGGAACGCGCCTCAAGGTCTTCACCTTTTCGTACTTGTTGCGCTTGATTATATGTGATTATTTATTTATTTTTTCTTACGCGCACACCAAATAAGTTCTTATTAGATAAAGGGAAAAAAAAGGAAAAAGAGGTCGGAATTTGAATGAAAAGGGTTCCTTTTTTTTGTTGGGCGGAGGCAGGGGCACCGAGCCAATCAAAGAAGCAGCCGAGGCGGCGCAGGTTTAGGCCGGGGGTGGTGGCGCTACGCGAGATCAGGAATTTGCAGAAGACGTGGAATCTATTGATCCCTTTCGCTCCGTTTGTCAGACTTGTTAGTACCATCATCGTCTGTATTTTCCCCTTTTGCAACAATAATGCAGAAAAAATACGTTCTCCAAGCTCCGTAGATGCTGCTCTGGGGATGACTTGTGGTTTTGGGTTTAGAAAGGTTTACATGTTCTACTTCTAATGATGTTTGTCAGTGGATCTAGGTACGGGAGATCACTCATTTCTACTCGAAAGAAGTAAACCGATGGACCCCTGAAGCTTTGGTTGCGATTCAAGAGGTACTTTTCCTTCATTTTCACTTTGGGACATTGGTTCACTAGTTTCTGTAAATTTTCATCAAAAATGCTAATTCAAAATTATATATGAATAATATAATTACCTCAAGTTATTTATATAATTTGGCACTAAGTTAAAAAAAATAAATATCATAATCATATAAGGTCCATCCCTACATATTTGGGTCGCTAATTACATCACAAAGAATAATCAGCATGATGAGATAACATCTTATTGAGGTCCACAGAACATGCAAATAAATCGGCCCCAGATTTGGCTCATGTCTAGGTCTATAGACAAGCAATCAACTTTGTTTCACCTTCAGATGGGTTGCTTGCCTACTCAGGGGAGCAAGGGTGTATTCATATACACCAAAAGATCTTGCAGTGTAAGATTTCTAGATTGATGGTGCTTGAACTGTAGCAAAGCTTTTCATTTTTGGATTAGTGTACTCTTTTCTTTGTGCTTTCTTCAATTGGTTGTCACCAGAGCTTTCCTGAGTTTTGTTGTCTTTAGATATAAATGGTTAGTGATACCAGAATTAGCTGACCACAACTGACTGTAGTACCATATATCACCTTGAAGTGCCTGCTTGAACTTGATTCCTAACAACCCAAATATGTCAATGAACCTTTTTGTGTTTTTCCTTAAAAAATTGCATTTCACTTTTCATTTAAACCTATCTGTTTGATTAGATAATACATTTCAGTATCCAGATCTTTTACATCAGCATCATGGATTGACAGCATACATTCTGATAGGATTGATGAACTTGGTTGTTGATAAGACTATAAAAAGAAATACTAATTGTTTTTTACATGTGTTCTGGAAAGAGCAATATATTTCTTAGATAAGTTCAATTTAATAGAAGTCACATCACCATTTTTTGTAGCGATAATTATGGTCGTTTTTGATGATTATGATAAACAGATGATAATTGTATATGGTTCCTGAGCCTTTAATAACAACGTGAAATGGTTTTGACCATGTGACTCTGTTGTTCAATGTTAAGATTTCAAGAGGGGACAAGGGTTATAGGTTGAACCAATGTAAACAAAGTCACTCAAAACCTCATCTTGAATCAAAGTTATCTGACTCGGAAGATTCGATCATTGTTGACTTCTTATGTATTCTACTTTCATCAGTTTGCTGATTATGCTTATGCTTACTTGCTTAAATCTAAATTTTTTGAACAAGAACTTCTATATAAGAAATGCCATATTCAAGTCACAATTATGGTTCAAAGCCTCAATCAAAGAAAGGAGTAGGAGTCTGTTGCCCCAACTTGAAATTAAGAACATCACTTCAATTAATATATTAAAACTATGATTGGCTAGTAAGTCAACCTAATACTAGTTGACATTTTCATAAAAAATAATTGATTTTGGTGTTCTTAACTTGGTTGAGTACAATAACTTGTGAGAAATTCTAAGAAACTCATTAAAACATACTGAGTTTGGTTCAGAGTTTTGATCAACCTGAGTTAGGCATCGAGTTGCCTTGGAGTCCTGCTTATCTGTCTTAATTTAAGTCATATCAACCTTTTTTTAGTATTCGTTGATTAGTGTTAAACATTTATAATTTAGTTGAGACTAACATGGAATTTTTTTTGGATATTAGATAGTGTTTTCTATCCATGTGTCATATAAATTATGAGTAGATAAAAAAATAGGGTAAAGGATTTATCTAGTGACAAATTATATGTTGCTATTTTCTTTCACCTGCATGTCCAACTTAAAAATTGTTCTTTGTCATCCATTTCCTATATTCAGTTGTGTGTGCTTTATGTGACAGTCCTATCATCATCAGTGTCTTAATCTCAAACTTTGAGAAATTTGAGTGGTTGCCTTGGCCTTAGTTTGCTAATCTTTTTGTAGTAAATGTCATTGGATGCCTGAGAGTTGTTGTCCTTCACAATTTTAGATTGTTACAATGTCTTTGGCCAATGAAAATAGTTGGAGCTTGGAAGGATGGGTTATATGTGTAGGTGAACTTGCTCAGTTTCACATACTAGCAAAAATAGCCACCTTCAGTTGTTTTGTGAAACAGTGTTTGGTAGCAGGTGTCAACCGAATATTTAGTAACTAAACACAACCTTGTTGGCTGAGATTCATGCTCAACTGCTAGTTTTGATATTTGCACAAGCAGAAGAGACTAGAGAAGGGTTATAGGTCCATGAGGACCAATCCAAGGTTTCAATTGCTTTTCTTATTTATTTGTTGTGAAACAGACTGATCACTGTGAAGACTCTGATTTATCTTAAGCTGGACATGTTTTTCACTGTAAAACATAAAAGCAGTTACCATTTGTGGCAGAAAGTAATATGGTCTGCTATCGTATTGGTGAAAGATTCGCTCATCTAAGCTGGCTTCTGTGCAACCGATGTCTACTTTTTGTCATTCATATAGAAATTGACATCATAAACTTGTTATAACAGTTTTATTCGTCATTTGAATTTCACTTAAAACATTCCAAATTATTGCAGGCAGCGGAAACTCATATGATAGAAATGTTTGAAGATGCATATCTCTGTGCGATTCATGCAAAACGTGTTACCCTTAGTAAGTTACACACCATGAAATAAGGTTCTATTTTTGCAGCAAATTCCTTAGATGAAAATCACTTAACAATCTTTGTTTAGGGGAATTTTGATCCAAAAAACCTCTATGTAATATGTTCCACTATATATCTGCAATTAGAGTAAAGATGTCTAACTGATGAAAATGAAAGTTGATCTTTAACTGAAAATTTTCTTTTTGAAAGTTGATTTATGCTTTGCATCATATCTTGCTTGTCTGTTCTTGGTGAATTTAAATACATAGACAAAGCAACTATCTCTTTTCCCCCTAAAGAATGTGTGATATTTTGAATTAAACATGCACATGCCTTGTTAGTCATTTAGGTTATATTGTTACAGAGCTGGGGTCATTGACTATAGTTGTCTTCTTGATTTGATAAAGGAAATTGGAGTGGCACACAACTGATTCTTTGGAGTGACATGATTAATAAATGTGTTTCCATAAATCGTTAACTGGTTCTGGAAAATCTAATTCCTCATACCAAAATAGAATTTAATGAAGATCTGGTAGTAGACTGCTCCACTAGTTTATTTGAATAGGATATTGTTAGTTTTCCTAGCAGATAATCATGAAGTTGCTTGGTGAACACCCGCATGCAAATACATTATGATCTGAATGCCTGAACCTATAATTCCTTTCATCCCTTTCTGATTAACTTAAATCTAGGTATGGTTCTTCTTATGATTAATGTCACCAGTGCATGGTGAAAAGATTAGTTTTAGAAATTGCATGGTTGCTCTTGAGCGAAATAACTACAATATGGAAAGAAATTCTGAAGATGTTCAGGTAATTGTCGCTGATGCATCATGAAAATATTAGTTTTAGAAATTGCATGTTTGCTCTAGAGCAAAATAACTACAATATAGAAAGAAATTCTGAAGATGTTCAGGAGCATATAACTTAATGACACCACTTTCTTTAGCCACAGTATAACTATAAAAGGATGCTCCTAAAACAGTTCCTACTTTTTTTTTTTTTGTAAAAAATGCTATTAAATGCATATACAAATATAATATCTTTCTAATGCAGTAACATTGATTAAGGATGGAGAGACATGCATCAAGGCTCATTTGAGGGTGCATGTTACATGATAAGATTTTTTGTACACAAATTAAACTAATAAAAACAGGATACAGACTTGTATTAGAGCCAACATTATCAATTCAGGTTGGCAACTGGTATACTGCAGAATGTCAGTGTCTACATAATAATTGGAACTTATTACTGTATAATCAGTGGGCAAAACAAGAAGAGAAAAAAACGAAAACCATCAAAGACTTCGTTATAGTGATAGTGATACATAATCAATAATGTACTCAATCTCTTGTATTGCCAAGGCACGAATTAAGACTTCCAAAGATTCCCTAGGCATGAACTAAAACTTCCAAAGATTCAAGTGCCACTTGGCACCCTTCATTTTGGCCATAAGCTGGTACAGTACATTCCATTGGTGCCACATAGGAAATCACAATGCTGAGATAGTCTTACTGCCAGCATCCAAATGAAAAAAAATGACAAAGACAATGGAGTAAAAGTGGAAATCTTGCCTCTCCTCTTTTTCTGGCCTCCACTTCGGTGAGAAACAACGATAGCCTTATGAGAGATCTCTGAAACTCTAACCCAAATCAAAAATGCTGTTCCTTAATTGATTTTAAAGAGAATTTGTTTCAAGACCGGCCTCATCAGGATCCATTCTACTTTATAAAACAGTTGTGTAAAATCCCAGTGTGATTTGATTCATGGTATATATAGTGTATTAACAGTCATTTTATTCACAAAATACCAAGATTTAACTTTGTATCTCTGCAGTGAGGAAGAGCCTAACAAATTATTAGATCAATTGGAAACGGCTTAACTTAGTATCTCTGCAGTACTGGTTGTCATCCTGTTATTTATCGGAAGTGCAATTTCTTTTTTTGTTTTGATGCCTGCTAACAAACTGAATTGATTACATTGTTGTGATTGCATAATTACATTGTTTCAATTCATCCATTTATGGTGGCTTTTACTTTATTGCAGTGCAAAAAGATATCCATCTAGCAAGGCGAATAGGAGGAAGAAGACATTGGTGAAACAAGCCAAACCAACCCATATGTTGTGAGAATTGGATTCTATTCTCACAAACATGTTGTAACCTCATCAGGCCTTTTTTCTCCCTTGAGAAGTGACTTCTGAATATAATGTAAGTGTGAATGGTAACTAGATATCTGCACATGACCACTGCTAAACTCTTTTTTCATTCAATGCTAATTGGTTGGCCACTGAAGATACTTGATATGTGAAACTCTAATATTTTTGTGGTAAAAGATTCAGAGATATTATGAGTAGTGCATCAGGCAAATATATCCTCAAGTGGTCTAAATGGGTGTAGCTGCTTAATTTTCTTTATAACCTGAAGCCTTTGTTGTTTCTCTTTATCTGACTTATCTTTTGTGAATACAAAAGTCTGTTATGCTGTTTGTATATCAAATAGTCCGTCCGGAGTACTCAGGAGTATTTGGCAATGCAAATATTTTCATGTGCATGTTTATATTACATCGAGTATATTTAAATTTGATATAGCAGTTCTCTGTTGATGAGCCAAATAGCGACTCTGCTTTTTTATTTGTGGCATAATTAAGCGGTTCTCTGAATTATTTCTTTGTTTGAATTGTTGAACGTATCATCCTTACAAATGGAAAGCAGGCAATAGCAGAGTCATATTGTTTATGAGTTCAATTTTGGACACTGGAAATTGATTGTGGTGCCAATCAAACTGCAAAGTGCACAAACCATAACTTTTATTTAAGTCTTTGAAGACGTACTAGAGTGATTCGAGTCATTAAACATACATTATTAATCTTTTGCGTTCATGTGCATGTTGTCTTCCATGATCTGAGAGGTATTACGGGACGGTTCATGTGTCTCTTTTATTTCGGATCTTTGCAGGTGGCTTGAAGGCTCACCCACAAATCGCAATTCCAGATCCTTCAAGGCAACAACACCATGTTTGAGCCTCCTCTTATTCCAACTCAAGAGGCCTCCTTCATTTCGGATCTTTGCAGGTGGCTTTGAAGGCTCACCCACAAACTGCGATTCCAAATCCTTCAAGGCACCATGTTTGAGTCTCCTCTTATTCCAACTCGAGGCTTCTTTCATTTCGAATCTTTGCAGGTGGCTTTGAAGGCTCACCCACAAATCGTAATTTCAGATCCTTCAAGGGCAAACCATCTTTGAGCCTCCATTTATTCCAACTCTGCAATATAATTTTGAGACAAAACGTATCGACAAAGACACCCACCTCCAATGCATCAACCATTGTGCCATTTGTATGTATGGCTGTTCCATATCAGTAGTTCCAAACATCACTGTCGTGTTTCGACGGGGTTTGCCGGTCTCTCAGACATTGGATTAAAACAAGGCTCAACCCAAGCAAAACCGCTGGGGCTCAACAATAAAAAAACTTGGTAAGAGCTAAATTAATAATTATATTATAATATTTACGATATACATCAAAGTTGGAACTGAAACAACCTGGGAGTCAACTGCCATGCATCCTTCATTTTTGCTAGAGGTTGAAAATTTGTGAAACCTAATTCAGATTCATTGGAATTTAAATATTCATCACCAAAATTTCATAAATCAGTAGCATCAAGATATTCAAGTAGGCAACCAACTGCTATTATAGAAGGTTATAAATCTAGAGTGGCGATAAAATCCCAACAAACTGGAGCCAAAATTTAATAAACTAAAAAGTAGAAAAGTGCAGCGAACCACATTGAATTCCCAAAACACATGCGCTCTCCTCTCACTGCTCTCCAGGCATGCTCTTGATGATATCAGAGTCACCTGAAACACATATAATCAAACACTAACGATCTGGCACCTAGTAAGGTAAATCAAGGTTCACTAGTTTGCAGACGGAGCAAACATACCAGGGTCAATAATGCTGAGGCAGCAAACACGGAAATATTTACCACATGCAGTTCCAAGGTCGACATTACCTGGAGTGTCATATCAGCAAAAAAGAATTAAAGAAATAATCAATCATCATAGTTATGACATTAAACTGAAGAAAAGAGATGAATAGTTTTAGGCCAAAATCTGCCCAAAATAGAACAAACAAGTTTATCATGGACTCAGGACAAATAAGTAGAAGCTTGGTATTACTTCGACCCCAATTCTGAGATAGTTAAAAGGTCAACCAGACCTATTTAACATTAACATATGTCTGACCAAACCGAACATGGATTCATCAGCCACTTTAGGTTTTCATCCACAGATTAAATCACAACAAAAATAGTGAACCCAGCATAAGAAAGCAATGTAATGGTACTTTACGAGCAACATCTATACTAATTTTATAATTTTTTGAATTACGACTAGAGCAAATAATTCTAGAATCAAAAGTCTGTAAATACATGGTTATAAACTAACTCTTGGGCATGTATCTAACTAATAGTTACACCAAACATTTTTATTCCCCATGCAATGTCTCTTCACTCTAATCTCCTCCCCATTACAAACAATTTTATTTCCAAGAGGATAATATCTTCCCTTGATGCAAGGTAGCACCAGATAGGTAGTAACACATCCATCGAATTTATTAAATGTGTGAAAAGTTCAAAAGCTGAATTATGGGAAAAAAATCCAGTATATGCAACAAAATTAGTAAATCATGAAGAAATTTCATGTCCATTACTCTATGGACATGAACTTAATAAAATTATGGTTGCGTAAGTGGCACAAATTTGAAGTCTTGGCAAGGGTCTAAAAGACTTACTTCCGCTAAAATGATGTACTCCCACCTTTGCCAACATCGCATAGTACTCAATCTCGGACTTGCGGAGCGGAGGACAGTTGTTTGAAATCATAACCAACTTGGCTGTTGAAACATAATAAATTTCGATAATGCGAAAGCAAATCTATCATGTATAATGAAAAGACTCCAAACAAGGGAAAGACTGAAAAACAAAACTTAATCTAACAAGTTTGCAGTTTCTATACTAAATTGTCTAACATAGCAGCAGTTTCTTCAATAAGCTAAACGATCTCAAAACAAATAATATAACATTGACATAAGCAAAAGTATAGAATGAAGAATATGCTTGAGTAAACATATAAGAGGATAATGTTGTATGTATGGCAACCTAAAATTGGAAACAAATCAAAATTAACACACATTATCAAATTAACAAAGACCGATAACATCGTTTCAGGACCACATATTTACATTGGTTAGCACCTTCAAATATATCCCTATATATGCCAAAATTAACAATGACCGATAACATTATCAAAATTAACACAAATTATCAAATTAACAAAGACCGATAACATTGTTTCAGGACCAAATATTTGCATTGGTTAACAACACCTTCAACTTGATCCCTCTATATGCCAACCCATCAAAAACCATAATACTAGTGAAGACCATTGTGAAGGATGGTACAGGCCTTTCTTAAATCTTACTAGCGTGACTTCTACTAGTTGACTAATTCAAGGTCATTGGGATATGGTATAAGCCACACATGCAATTCAGCTGATTATGACTGTTTATAACCTCAATCTTGATCCTTAAACAAGCTAGCATCCTTATCATGCCCACTATTTACATCACAGGAATGAAAAAAAGATACAGAATCTTAAAAATCAGACTAATAGTCAATTAAGGAACAACATAAGGTTCAGGGGAAAGAACCAAATCATCATCAATGGTGGTGCAGTTCTGCAACATTTGCATGACATTGCAGCAAATAATGAAGTTCAATAACTTGACTTCTGGTACCCTTAGAGAAACAAGAAGCACAGCAAACTGAGCTTACCTATCAGCATTTCAACTGTGCATTAATCACTCGACCCACTTTTTTATATCCCTCATTCCAGTGTCTATCAAAATATTGAAAGATGGAAATTTCACAATTTTTGCATCACTCTAAAGCTTAGTAGTGGAAGAATTCAATAGCATTTTCAAGGCATTTGATAGTGAATTTTGAAGGTATCTGAAACCTGCTATTAAGTTCCCGTAACTACAATAAGAATCTTACTACTATAATTGCCATCCATAAAACAGAAGTGACAGAACAGGAATGATATTTATCCATATACACAGAAAAGATGTAGCAATTACAGGCTAAGGACCCTTTTTCCCATGAAAGAAGCAGCACTTTGGCTTCCGCACATTCCGAAAGATAAGTAAATGCTCTAATAGATATCGGAATAAAAAAACAGGAGAAGCCAAGTTGATACAAGAACTCTAATCAGCTCATAGGCACGAATCAATAGCCTAAGAACCAAACCCCTGATCCAAACCATATCCACTCCAAACAACAAGATATGTCACAAACTAAAATCCCATCGTCCAAAATTCGAAACCACCCAGCCTTAAACAAGAAACAATATCCATAGTTCCATGAGAAAACAAACCCTTTCCTCGTCTAGGTCTCTACTACCCGTATAGATTACTGCTGCAGATCTACAATAGGGATTAGTCTAAATTAGGAACCTCACAAATCCTAGTAATTTCAAAATAAATAAATTGTTACAGCAACAGATAGGACTCCCGATATGCAGCATCAGATCAAATCTCGCCGTCCTTATGAAAAGAAAATAAACATCGCCAACCTTTAGAGCTCCGAAGAGATCTCAGGACGGTCTTGTAGCCGAGAGTGTACTTCCCACTCTTCATCACGAGAGCGAGCCTGTTGTTGATGCTCTCCGTACTCTTCTTCTGCACCATCCAAATCACAAAAACCCATGGGAGGACATAAAAAAGGAGAGATGACGCGTCCACCTGCCTACAATCGAAAGGATGGAACTAAGCTTACCGCCTTCTTAACGGGCGCCATTGGTGAAGGAAATTGGTGCGCAGTGGTGTGTTCGGGCGGCGAGAGGCGGAGGCAGCGGCGAAGGTTGGAGATCTCTCCGAATGACGCCCTGAAGTGCTCGCTAGGGTTTCTGATATATATATGGAGAGGAGGGGCCGGGCGTCATTTACTTAATTACCCTTCATTGTAATCATGTGGGCGTCATTTACTTGATTGGTTTCATCAGACCGCATCAAAATGGAGCCCGTTATAACAGATATAACGGACCCTAAACTTCACCGTGATATATTTATGTTGTTTATAGCAAGCTGTTGTTTAAGGCCACGAAATTCTAATAATGTATTGTGGTTATATTTGCTTGATGCTGTCATCGTACTACTGCACATGCTCATTCAACAACCTACGTATTGGTAAAGATCTTAATGCTTCGTATCCAAATAAATCCTAAAAAGTCATTTAATAAAACGAAAATAAATATATAAAGAGATAAATAGGAATATGGAGCCATTTTGGGCTAACAGTCCATGTAGTTATTGGTTTTTTTCGTATTTACAACTCAACCTATAAGATTGTAACCTTCTCCCACCAATAACAAATCTCGTCACTAATATGTTATTTTTATGCTTTTGTTAGGGCTAATTATAAATTTACTCATTGTAGTTAAATCTTTCTGACATCTTAGATTTAAAAATTTTATATTAGAATTTTCATAATTATAAATTTTTATGTTAGATTTTTTATAATTATAAAAATAAAATATTTATCTTCATTTATTTTAACATCATCGATTTTATCAATAAAAAAATAAAAAGATAATCTTGGGGGCCGGGGGGGCGGTAGAGTTAAGGGGCTTCTACGGCTTCTTGTGGAAGAATGAGGAGGAAGAGGAGGGAGAACAATGATAAGAGGCGAGGTAAAAGGAGAGGAGGAAGAGGATAAGGATGATGGCCCTATCGACGAAGATATAGAGTAACACCACTCTACTCTATACTAGCAACTTCTACTCTACATCGCTTTACATTTACATCAGCGCCAACATATATGCAAAGTGGTGCTCATCCTTCTTCCCTCATTTCCCCTTTCCCCAATCCCTCATTCTTTTTCCATCTTTCGTCTCTCTGCATCTACGTCGACACTGACGTAGATGCAGGGTAATGCAGAGTAGAAGCCAGAGATGCTGATGCTCTACATCTATGTCGATATCGATACAAACATAAGACAATGCATAGAAGCAGAAGCTGCATATGCCGATGCTTTGTATTTACATCAATGTCGCTCTATATCTGTGTTAGCGTGGCCATCATCCTCGTCCTCTTCCTCATCTCATTTCGCCTTATCTTATGCTATCACTCTCTCTCTTCTTTCTCCTCCGGAGTTGTAATGCATTTTGTACCGCTCTGCATCTATGTCGATGGTAAGTGAGGTATTTGTGTTGACACTATGCTACTTTGCACTTGTATCCGTGGGACACAAGGACTTTGCCTCACCGCAATAAAGTTGTAGAGTGGCATTAACGCAGATGCCTCACTTGGGATGTTGAAATTACCTTTTTACCTATTATTTTTGTGTCATTCTTACGTATGCTGTCACTTATTGTATCTTTCATCGATAAAACTGATAATATTAGAATAAATGAGATTAAATATTTCACTTTTATAATTATAGGTATTTAAATATAAAATTTTTAAGTCTAGAGATCGAGATACTAAATATGTCTAACTATAATAGATAATATATAATTAACCTCCCATCACACACTATAATTATGTCATACTATGCCACTACCATTCTCCTGATTCATCCACCAAGATTTGAACGATATCCGGTGATAAAGATGAAAACTCCGACTCTTATTTCATTTAGTGTTCATCTTTGTATTCTTCTGCATTAATCTCCGACTCTTCTTCTTATTTTCACTTATCTTTTTCTCGTCTCATCTTGTCCGGTTGGTATTATTGGAAGAGATTTTGTTGGGTATGATCTTGATGCATACTCACATCATTTCATCATAAAACATAAGAAATAATATTTGTTGGATACGAATTAACATCCACTGAAATAATCCAAATCTAACATAACAACTATCAAATTTGGATACAAATGATTACTAATGTATAAAAAATCTACCCACTTCTCTCACTCTTTGTACATAAAATTCACCTTTGACATTAAATGCTTTCCAACTGGCTAGGACACTTCGCTCTGATTCTTGGAGCTTTTTTTTTTTTACTAGGGTTTTGAAGTACTATAACTTTCTTTATTTTGAAAAAAAAAAGTAAGACCTATAATAATCTCTCAAACAATTTTTAAATATGATATTTATATTTTAATAAAATTAAAAAAATAAATAAATTTAATAATTGGATTTAACATCAGCTCCCAATAATTAGGCTCTGGACGAGTTATTGATTTGCAAAAATAATATCACATAACTCAGGAAATTTAATAAGTATATGTCATGTAGTAAAATTTATTAGATTTTAAAATATTTCGTGTTGTTTTTAATCCTTATTATTATTATTATTATTATTTTCCTTGGGAGACTTAGGGACCGTTGGTCAAGAAAGATCAGGTGGGTCCGGGATCAGAAAGTCCTCCACCGTGACGTGGGGCCCGTCACGGGGTCGCCTTCACCGCCGTTATCTCCCTTGCAATCTCGGATCTCCCGCCGTCTCGCCGTCTCGCCGTCCATTGGCGATCGCGCGGAGATCAACATCACGGATCGGTTCGTTCTTCGACAGGCCTCAGATCAGAGCATTCGATCCAGTTGTAAGATATCCCGGAAAGCATCTCCTCCATCCGATCCAACAAGGACGGAACCGGAAGCGACGCTCGGCCTTCGCCTTCGTTCCTTGTATAGTTTGTTCTCTCCCAATTTTGTTTCCTGTTGTTAAACATAGAACAATCGAAGGTGAAAGTGAAGGTACACGTATATACATTTCATGGAATCACCATCTTGAGCAGCGTATCTGATTATATTTGCCTTTCTGCAGGGCCCAGATTATTTGGAGAAGGCTGCGTTTGTATGCTCCCTTTTACGTTTCAGAACCCAAATGCAAGGCATCATCTTCCTCGAACGATCCTGGTCAGTGTGTTAGGCAGCGTTTTCTTCTACAATAACTTGTTTTTCCTTTTCCCTTTTTGTCAATCTTCAGCTGATGCGATTCTTGTTTTCGTTTGTACATATGTTTAGGTTAACGATCAGTTTCGATTACAAATTAAGCTTAAAAAAACAAAATTTTAAGTGACATGATGATGATGATGTTATTTTGAGCTTCTATAAGAAGTTTCAATTGAGATTTCCCGGCCCCAAGCAAGGATAGGCTTTGACACGGTAGCGAGGTTGCTTCATCTACCTTAGATGAGATGCCAATATGTAAAATTCCTTAACAAGAAGGTGGATAAGACCTATGCTTTTCTTCCTTTTTCCTTCTGTTTTCTAAAAATACATGAAGAGGTGATGCCAACCAGATAATCGTCAAGGATTTTAACCTGCAGCCTCTTCAAAGGTCTGGTTGATAAGTCATGAGCATCAGCATCTAAGATTGTACTGTGATAGGAACCTCATGCTTTGGACTGCTTCCACTATTTCAACACAAGTTGTGAATGTCTTGGGCATGTCTATTCCTCATGTTCATTATATCAGATGACTCTTTTCGAGTATTAGCACTGTTTGTGCACTTTCTATAATGATCTTGGAGGATGATAGCAATCCATTGGAAACATCCAGTGAAGAGGATAAATCCATACAGCTGACCTGAGATAGTTAAAAGTCTGAATGCCATAGGTTCCATCCATTTTAAGAATCACAGAAACATGGAACGCCATGAGAAAGATGACCACTGAAGCAAGGGTTCCAATTTACCTCAAGGAAATGAGTTAAGGAACATTATAATAGCTTAGATGCAGCTTCTTGTTCTTAGTCCTTATAATACTGGTTTTGAATAATCAGAATGAAGTGGACTAACAGAAGAGTGGTTTACTACCCTAATATGTTGTTCTGAGGTGATTAGGGACAACAGATTTTTTTTCCTTCTTGCAGCTGATTTGAACTAACTTAGTTCTATGAATGAGTCCAATTTACTATGATTGGTTTATTTTGTCTTTGTTCTTATGGATAAGGATTATAGACATGATTTCTTCAATCAATGTTTCTAATGGTTCTTACTAATATTTAATAGTGATTTATGGATGAAAGAAGTCAATATAATAAAAATAAATCAGTAAATCTCTTAATTTTAGAATATTTAATTCTTTATTTATAGTTTCTAAGCATTCTTCTTTTATTTATTTTACTGATCTAGCAAGTTAAGATTTCTTAATGGCACAGAGGCAAGCACATTGGATATTTCTGTGTGGAATAATTTAATTTTGTAACTTCAGTTTGTTTTGTCTTGTCTTGATAAACATGAAAGAACCTTAGCCATCAGGATAATAAAAGCAATATTAGTCCTTGCTGTTTTAATCTTCACGTTAATTAGTTTCTACTGAAGCAAGTATGAATTTAGCTCATCTAATTTGTTGTTTCCATGTTACCCAAGTACATCATGTGTCTTCACTCTATCAGTCTTGCTTGTTCCTAATCAAGTATATATGATTTGAGATAATTATTTTGAACTTCTGCAGAGAGGTCCATTATACAGTGTCATAAAAGGTCAGAGGGCTAAACAAGGCACCAAGAACTGAATCGAGAAAGATGCACATCTTCCACAACATCTGTTGACTAATTTGAGGAGGACTTTCTCTGGTTGGATCCAACTCAGCTCAGCATGTCATTTCGCTGCCTCAACATGGATGCGTAGCTCAAGAACTGGTGCAGCTACAATTACTGGTGGTTTCTTAGATCTCATTGACGACAATAATATACCTGCAAGACCTCAACCGGGGGGCAAGCAATTCTTTCCTGATACTTCAGCTAGCAGTGCTGGAGCAGACACCTCCAGCACTCTCGAACCAAGGCAGTCTCTTCCTGTTCAGGCAATGGAGATGTCAAATGCTTCCGACCCAGATCGAATTCCCTCCTCCGTCTTTACAAGGACTAAATCAACAACACAAAAAGATTGGAGTGTGGCCTCCAATGAGTCTTTATTTAGCATCCATGTAGGAAATTCTAGCTTGTCCAGGGACCATGTCCTTGGCCCAGTGGAACACCTGCCGATGTCCACTGATTCAGGCCTGAACCGGGCCGGAATCGATGCAGAGCAGGTTTCGTTGGAGCTGACTGCTGCAGCGGCAGCAAATGCTGAGGCCATGAAGGATGTCTTGCCGGAACATGCAGAGGAACATGCTAAAAAAGAGCAGCATTCAGCTGAGGAGGGTTCAACATTGCCCACTAACTCATTATACCGCTCAGATGAATCATTTGCCTTCCCGATGTATGATCACTACTCATGCACTTGAGCTGACTAATCATTCATTGCTGTTCTTGACAATGCACATGAACATGAAAACATGTCAGTTTCTGCTACTACACAGAAACTATTGGGATGAGGTTGTCATAGTGACAAGCTTACATGCAAACTGAATTACTTGTTTAAATTTCCTGCCTAAATATGTGATTGTGAACTTGAATTTTGGGTTGCCCAACTAAAATGTGTAGAAACAGATTGACAGGTGAAAGAAGTGGTGGCTCATTAAAGGCGGAACCTGGACAATCGCCGCAGGTAGATAAGGGAGAGCAGCTTCCACTTCAGACTGGGACCCCAAAAGCAGCTCCTGCTGCAGGAGAGAAAAGATGGTTCTCATGCTTTTCTTGTGGCTCATGCTGTTGAGAAGGGTAAGAAGTAGAGTAAATCTCATTTGCAAGTCAGCCCCATGTTCCTTTTCATTATGTGTGAATTGTTTTGCAGGTTTCTGCTCAACGCACAAGAAGAGATTTTTCAGCCTTCCTAACCGAGTGGAGATCAAGTGTAGAAAAAGCATAAGGTAATCATCAGTTCCTCATGTGAATAACTTTTATAGAGTGAGTTGGGAAGTAGCCTCACAATTCATAAAAATTGGAAGAAAGTTCACATGAAAATTGTCGGAAGGAGGCTTTGATCTGTTGCAGTTTGTACCATCCTACATCTAATCTTTTTAATGATCGATGTTAATGTTAGGATCTGCACTTCAACTTGTTTCCGTATCCATTGCCTTTTATTTATGTAAAATAAACGATCTAGTGCTTAAGGTTCCTTCTAATATGGAGTTTAGTATAAGGTTCCTTCAATATACATGACTTTGTCCTTACAGTTTGTGAGATTATTTCTGTGGCTGAATCTTAGTTGATGTGAATATACTTGTAAACAGTTTCTATCCAAGCTTAAGCATCCAGCTTCTTCATTCCCAAAAACATTACAAGGGAATAAGGTTGCAGAGCTTTTAAGAATGATATATTTAGAGTTGTTATTGCTTTAAGAATGAGATATTTAGAATTGATGTTTCTTATCCAAGCTCTGTGCTACATCCCAAGGAGCTCTTACCAGAATCAAGACATGTCAAATAATTTGTTTATGTATCTTAAATTCATTTATATTTATAATTAATGGTCGTTAATTTTGAATGTGTTAATTAGATGGATACCAACAGAAGTGATATATGCAAAAGATTTAAATATTCAAAGGGGTATATACATCTTTTGCAAAGCTTATGGAAAATCTAAAAGTTGGAAAAAAAATAGATATGCAAAGGTTAAATTACATTTGATCCAATTCGGTTGCATTTTGTATTTATCTTAAAAAATCGAAGCAGGTTTGAAAATTTTTGGGAACCGAATTGGACCGAACCGAACCGAACCGAACCGACCGGAGTTAGACCCAAACGATGCATCGAGATTCGAAATATTGCATACGCGTCCGAAGGGGTCGCCGCAACCGTGGCAACAAGATCGGCCCCTTTAAGGGCGTCATGAGCCGTCCAAGATCATAAACCCTAATCTCCCTCTCGAGTTCGTGGAGGGAGGGTGGGGCGACTAAGCTGTTCCTCTCATCTTTTGCGACCATGGATTTGCAGCCGAACGATTTCGATCGGCTCGTCTTCTTCGAGCACGCGCGCAAGGCAGCGGAGGCGGCTTACGCCGTGAACCCGCTTGACGCCGATGTGCGTGACATACCTCTCTTTGTGTTGTTCCTTTCCCGTCTATTTGGCCTTTTTCAGCGTGTGGATTAATTATATTCGATCGAATCACTTGTTTTCTTGACTTATTCGGTGCTTCCATGAACGATATCGCTGCGTGTTCCCTACACCTTTATCGGTTTTCTTGAACTTGCGATGTTCTATTTTGAATGGTTGGTGATGGAATTGTGTCATCGTGGTGTTAGAATCTGACGAGGTGGGGAGGAGCGCTTCTCGAGCTATCCTCGTTTCAGAGTGGTGATGACTCCATAAAGATGGTACAAGGTCCGTAGGATGGAATTTAGAGCAGAAATTTTCTTACAGATGCAATTGAAAAGGATAGTTTCTGCAAACTTGAGTTAGAGGAAAAGAAAGAAATATCAGCATTGCAAGTTTGTACGCGTTGCATATAATTCCCTTACTCTTCTTCTTGAAGATGCTATATCCAAATTGGAGGAAGCCTTGGGGGTGAATCCGAGCAAGCATGATACGGTCTGGTGCTTGGGAAACGCCCATACTTCTCATGCGTTCTTCACACCGGAACATGAGACTGCTATGGTTTATTTTGACAAGGCAACTCAGTGTTTCAAGCAGGCCGTGGAATTGGTAACTCTCTTGCGCACACAATGATCCAGTTTAGTTCTTTCTCCATGATTATTTGTTATTTTTTTGTTTGTGTTAAGATTTTCAGATTATTGTAGGATCCTGGAAACGAGCTGTATCTTAAGTCACTGGATTTGTCAGCGAAGGTATATATGTTTATTATCAGTTATATGTAGTGAGACTATAACGTGTCAATTAGTTCATGGAAATATTTTACCTAGTAAATGTTGATCATTTGTATATTATTTGTTCTTTTCTTGTCCATCTTTAGCTTTGAGCAGAGCTGGTTTTTCTAAAGATCTTATTTTCTATTCTGTGGTTCTGGTTTTTATATCTGAGGTAGTGTGATATAGGCAATGATTACAAAGACTGATATTTACCAATTACCAGTCAACTAAGGACTGGTGCCATACTATACAGATTGTAAAACAAAACAAATACATATCAGGTGTATTAACTTTGTTAACTGTGATTATAAAACAAATATGAATGTGAATAAGATACATGATAGGTATGGATTTAAATTAGACTGGTAGTTATGAGTTTATACTGCCTGAAAATAGTTATAAGATGATTATTTGAACCTATCAATCATGTTTCTTGAGTTAGGAGACTATGAAGAAAATGCGAAAATCAAAACGGAAAGATTCTATGAAAAACATCATTGCTTCGGTTAATAAAGAAAAAACTATTTTAAAATATATTTGGAAGTTCAGATTTCCATCTATGAAATGAACTAACCAAAATCTGCATTTTAATGCAAATTTTTGATGGAAATATTAAAATGGCAGAAACTCATTTGTTTTACCTTATCCAGCTCCATGCGGAAAAGAAAATAATTTTGGAATGATAAAATTGGCCTATTTTCACCCCAAGATAGATTCTATAATCATATTTTTGGGCAGGGGTTCTCATTAAATGTCATATGCTAAACACAATGATGATATAAGACATTAGTGGGAAATTTATATCTTTCGATAGTGCTAACGAAGCTCTTTTACTGATATTAACTAATAAATGTCTTCTTAGAGCCAAACAATCGTGAAATACTTTTTATAGTTATTAGTAAAGTGGAGACCTGGGGTTCTTTTAGCTTCTTTTTTTTTTGTTTTGCTATTTCAGTTTCTAGAGTTATGTTGCTATAGGGGCTGTAGATTGAGTGTGTTGGGAAACCGCAAAGAGCATCACATGCGCAACGGAAAATAAAAACAAAAACTGGTTTTCGAAAAACAAATTTATCGAATCATTGTGCGAAAATCGAGAGCGTAAAACTCGAAAGCGACAAAATCACGTAATTGTATAAAGTGTTTAAGACATTCTCACCTAAGGGGGATCGTATATCCCCAAATCTGTAGATCCCCTTTCGTGGATGAAGGAGCTATCGCAAAATCCTCTTTAGTTATGGTCTACACAGCGGATGCAGCGACGATGCACCTCATCTCATAGCACATTGTTTCCTTGTGTTAGTGCATTACCACACCACAGCAACCAAGGAGGGATCGATCCCTTTTGTTGTCCTCTCACACCAAAGAGGGGTCGTCCACTGGAGGAAGGGGCAGGGAGGAGATGAAAGATGTGGTGGCAGTAGGGGTTTAGCCTATGATCCTTTTTAGTCTTAACTCCTATTTATAGAGAGTTTCCTTTAACTAACCTTAATGGATCCTCTTTTTAGGTATTAGATCTTCCTCCAATAACTCCTAGCTTAATGGATATTGGATTCTCATCCAATAATCATCCTAAACTCTATTGGGTCTCTCCCAATGATTCATTAAAATAGGGGCTTATCAGATATCCCATATCCGATCCTCTATTCGTCGTATTATCCACCAGATGTGTGTCTCTCTAGGCTCAATACCGAGCTGGCCGTGAGATGCACCTGCCAGAACTCATTTTGACTCAATGAGTTATTATCTTCATAATAATTCACTTAACTAATCGACTACTAATGTACTAGGCCACTACGCCATAGTTCTTAGACGGTACAGGGGAATATAATTCATTGGACTTGTTTGCCCTCAGTTACCGTGTATCTATAGTCCTTCGTTCATTTAATATCTCAAAGATCATATACCGGACATGACGCTGATAGACTCGTACGAAATCTATTCAAGTTTTACTCTAATCGGATTTTCCCGAAGAACTCATCTCTTAATTTGAATCTCACGCTTATCGGATTCATCACAATCCGATTAATCTTAGCTAGGGATTTGCCTGAGTGAGAGCACATGAGATATTCCTCTTATGATGTCGAGAGTGGATAATCCTCTATTGACGTCCAATTGTTCTCGTAAGGTTGACTACCACTTTCGATGATCGGTTGTGCTAGATTTGGAACTTTAATATGTATAAGTTCGGTATCAAATAGTGGAGTACTCATACAAGACATTCTTGGTGTCTCAAGTCTAAGGATCAAACATACAACTGAGACTACGAAATTGTTGTCTGACGATAAGATATCATTAACCAACCAGCATTCCATAAGCGGATCATTCAGTAAGCTCATTCTCCAATGAGCACTTGCACTATATCCATAGTGTTCCCATTCAGGTAGCTATGAGACCAACTGCCTCCATCATATGGACGGATATATAGCACATTAGTCTATCCGATTATCTCGATGTCCTTCTTGAGTAACCTATGATCAGGAATATTTAGTGTTCTGTGTTTAAAGTTGAATTGGTCTCATTATCATGATCTCATTATAATCTAATTTTTATTATACAGATCTAAGGACATAATATATTTTCATTATCCAATATAAAATGAGAAAAAGTCATAATAACCAAAAAGATTGTGCAGCGTTTCACACATGTCATCACTCACGTGATTGGCTTGCAGGACACTTGAACTTTGTATAGGAAATTTAGCGAACCACAAGAACTTGAGCTTTTCTAATTGTTGTTTGGTATGATGAATAATTACTTATATATTTGATGAGTGGATGTGTTTATCATGTAGTAGTAGCATGAATTTAACATTGTAGGTGTCCTGTAAGAGAATGAAAGCCAATATAATGCTATACCATTTTACTTTTGATATGTTGGCATTTATGACTTTTCTCCTTAGTATACAGTATACACCATTCTTCTATCAACACATTGACATTTAGGAGCTTGAGTTTTCCCTCGTGTGACTTATGTAGGGCCTCCTAGCTTAACAAGGCCAACACTTGAGATATTGCTATTGGATTGTACAATGCCTGTTGTTTGTGTGTGAACATGGTTTTTCTTTTTCCTGCATTGGTCTTTCTCATCTGTTTTCTTTTTTTTGAGCCCTTCTTTTTATCAGCATCAACTTTTACAAGATGAACCATAATTAAGTAGATTTCTGATATTCTAAATCATGGTACGGGAGCTATGAAACTTGAGAACCGGCCTATATATGGTGCATGAGAACCTGGAACTAACCAATTTTCTCATCCTTATAATTTGACATGAGACGAAGGATGGTAGAAGAAAGTCTGTCACCATCGATAATTGGACAGTTCTATAGGCATTGACTTTGTGATTATATGTAAGCATGTGAAAGTGCATGTATATACAAGCTGTTCTTGATTTTTATCCTCCCTTTTTGGTTTTGCATTTGGTTGTTGACATATGTTTGACTTTTTTTGCTAGTGGGTCTTTGGATTTGCTTCAAAATGTTAAAACTATTTATATTATTGCTCTTGGCAAAGAGTTTGTGCCTTTTTGGTGTATACTTAGCAGGAAAACAGGCAATGTAGGATGTGAAATGTGATTTTGAATAAGCTTTCAGCTGTTGAGAATGTGTATACTTAGTGAGTTGCTTTTGGTTTTTTCAGTGTTTTGCATATTTTTCGCCTCATGGAACTGCAATTAATAGATTTCAGTCTTGTGCCAATGGGTAAAAATCTGTTGCTCAGCTAGTTGATATGGAATTTTTTTTGACAAGTCTTTCACACATCAGTTTTTGTTGGTTGATATGCTCATCAGGTAGAAACTCTCCCAATTGTAAATGCTGTAAATATGTACACTAGTTTGATCGTTGATTATGTTGGACTTATTGGGAAACAAGAACTAAATAGAGATGTATAAAAACTCCAAAAAAATTCGGTGATCTTTAGTGTGGAGAAATGCCTTTTCCCATTCTATTTACTCAACCGTGTGTAACATCACACTGCCTTCATCTGAAATTTAGTATTTACATCTTCCTCAGGCACCTGAATTGCATCTAGAGCTCCAAAGGCAAATGGCAAGTCAACAGGCTTCACATGTAACAACTTCTGCTTCGAGCAGGAAGGTATGGCTGTCCTGTTCCAGAAGAAAGATAATGTTCTTTTCTAGCAGATTTTACCATTTTATTCTGTTCATATGTCAATGCAAAATCAGCTATATGTTCTATTTTCTCTGCTTGATGCAACACTTTTGCATGTTTAATGCTCTTGTTTTGCTTCTCCGCTGCAAGATTTACATTGACATTTAGATTACTTCTTTATGTGAGGTCTGACTAGTTAGACAAATGTAGTTTGTATTGGTTGGTCTTTTCTTCAAACTATTGTTTGTTTAAGAGTATAAATTTGGTATATGACAGTGATTTAAAAAGCGCTAGGCGCCAAAAGGCGCCAAGGTCCAAAAACGCCCGAAACGCTAGGCGCTCGCCCGAGCGAAACGAGACGCTAAAATATAAAAATATATAATATAATTAATATAATTATTTAAATAAAAAATATACTATTAAATTAAGAAAATCGAATACAAAATCATAATGTCATATTAATAAAAAGTCTCAAAAATTAAAATAATAAAATTTTACATCAAATCTATTGAGTTGCTCTGTACACTTGCCATTTATTCTGAAACCTAACAATAATTTTAAATAAATAAAAATTAATAGTATTAAAATCAAAATAATATATTATTAATCTAATAAATAAAAATACTATTATTAGTATACAGTTAACTGTTAATATACTGTTAACAGTATAGCGAGAAGAGTGTGAGAAGACCGAGGCTGCTAAGGCAACGACAGCGGGAGCGGGAGTGGGAGCGGCGAGCGATAGCGTGAGCGGGAGCTACGAGCGGCAGCGGGTGTGGAAGTGGGACCGGGAGCTGCGAGCGACAAGCGGTAACAACAATTGTGGCAGTGGCGAGTAACGACAGTGGCAGTGGCAACAGAGAGCAACGACAACGGAGAAGAAATCTCAACAGCAAAATCGCGAGTGTTGGGGTTGGGGAAGTCGGAGAAATCGTGAGAGGGAGCCTATCGGTGATTTAGTTGGTTTGATTGAACCAACTAAAGCACCGGAGACCGAACCAGACGTAAAACACTGGTTCAGTCGCCTGGTTTAACCCGGGCGCTCGCCCGAAGCGCCCGGCGCCTGGGCTCGGGCGAGCGCCTAGGCGGCGCCTCGTTGAAGCGAGGCGCTTGGACATGAAGCGAGGTGCTCGAGCCTCGCCTCGCCTTGCCCGAGCGCCTATTGAAATCACTGGTATATGGTAAACTCAGCATTCCTTTCGATTGATTTATCTTGCCTTTTCGTGTGGACATGTTTTGCCAGTTCATTAGTGAAATACCTTCGTTTCAGAGATTTTCATATTCCACGGTTAAACTAGTGACTTATTAAATGGATTCTTTAGATCCTTTTAATTCGGTTTAGATTTCCATATTCAGTGGATTTATTTGGTTTAGATTTGCCTGTTACCTCTTGCAACATAGCCAAGCGATGGACTAACTCCCTGTTTCAGTTTTAGAATATTGGTCAGCATTCTGTTGAGGCATGTTAGTTATCACGTGTGCATCGAGTGCATATGTTTTCTTGAAGTATATAAATGAACTGATTATAGCCATCATCTGCTTTCTTGCGTTTTCCTGTTGTAGTTCAAGATTATATTAATTCTCACATGACGCAACATCCCACTAAGCCCTTTATTCTTGTAGCATTGCTACTTTCTGTAAATTCAGGCATTTATACCCTAGTACACTTTGATACCGTATGTTGCATTTGTTGCCTTTCGAAGCTGCTAAGCAACACCCGTATCCCAACTTTGTTGGCTTCTTTGGCAGCAGACTAATGTGGTGATGCTTTTAGTGTCAGATAAGTGTGGCTTGAGTTTTGCTTGTTTGATGCAAGTCATGCTAGCTTGCTCAACTTTGTCTTGCAATAGGGTTGATATATGAACTCTTTTATGATTGTGATCTGACCCATAAATTAACTAGCCTCAGCTTTTCAATTTTTGGTTCCCCTTCTTACCATGAAATGATTACAATTTCTGGTTCCTTTTTGTTGAATCCCAGGAACCCAAGAAGAAAGTAAGCAGCGATCTAAAGTATGATATACTTGGCTGGGCAATTCTTGTGGTCGGTATTGTTGTATGGGTCGGAATGGCTAAATCACATGTTCCTCCCCCACCGCCTAGGTAAGGCTGTCGGCCTGTTTATGCATCCACGAGAGAAAGCTTCTGCCTTAATCACTAATCCTAGAGTGTTTACGAAAGCAATGTGTTTTCCGATGGAGAATGCCTAGTATGTTGCTTATGCGGCTTACTCTTCTCAAGCCCATTTCCATGATTTGCTTTACTATGCATATTTTCAAGTTTTTAGCGTTTTCTTTCCACTGCCATGAAAAGGAACCTTCTTGTCACCAACACATGATCAAAGGAAGAGTTTTATATTTGACCCAGGTTTAGTGTTGCTGGGTAAATCTCAATGCAGCTCGACTGTGCAAGTGAACTTTTATGATGATCACTAGTGTTTGTAGCTCTACTCTTCGGCATGTCTTAGTGCAGTAGTATACATCGATAGGTTTCCATTACAGAAAGCCAACCTACATTTTACAGGAACAATAAGCTTAGAACAAGAAAATTCCTGGAAATTTTCTGATGGAACTCCGGGAACACCATTGTCAAGCAGCTTAGTGGCTTCCTATTGAATGTTTACCCCCCTAAATTGTTACTGATAACTATTACTTCGTTACTGCTGTTTAGTTGGATTGCAGAGGCCTTCCGTATTACATATCCTCATCCGTTGGCTAAATCCTTAGGTAGTCTGGTTGCTGCACTATTTGGACCCTTATTCTTCTACCAGCATTATGTATCATGCAAGTTGATGTCCACAGCGTGTCCTCTACATTGAATCTATTGCCCTTTGAGCATGCTTGGGGAGCATAATGAGGTTATTTATCACATTCCCATCCAATTAACAGGCTTGTCTCATGAGGGCATCAGGATTGGAGGTGGTTCAAATGACAACAAAGGCTTGCTGGTGTGTGACATGGGTTGTCTTTTTCCCTTTCCCACACCAAACTCATTGACTTGGGTCTTCAATGCTCCTTCACTCCAGGCCTGGATCTGCAGGTACGGTTATCAATTGGGACTCCACCGAGCTCAACGTCAGTGGTGATAAAAACCAAATCCCACCTCTCTGTTGTCGGTATACGGTGTAAAGACTGTGATGGGAGCGAGGGCATAGAATTGCAGCAACCACCACAGGCCTCACAGCAGGGAGGGTGGCCAAAACATTATCAACCTAGGTTAAGGGTGGCAGCGCAAACACTACCATTGGATGGTTGGTGGGGTTGGGTCAGGAGGCAATTGGTGATGGATGATCAATGTAGCTCTGTCTTCTCGATGAACTATGCTTTCAGCAAAGAAAACTCTCTCGAGAGGAATTAATTAATTTTAATTTATTTACATTGAAATTTTTATAATTATAAAGATAAAATATTTAATCTTATTGATCATAACGTCATCAGTTTTATCAACGAAAGATACAACACGCGATAATATGTGCAAGAATAATATGAAATCGATGTGTAAAAATTAACATCTTAGTTACATTTTTATTATATCATAATTAAAATATCTTAGTCGACTATTATGATGGTTGCGGATAATGGTGCCTTTGCATCCAGAGAGGCGTAGCCCTCTCTAGACGGTAGTAGGGGCTAAGCCCCCGGGTCCTCAAAACATTCCTCACGATGTTGTACTATGAGGTTAAGGACCTGAAGGTGGGGAAGGGGGTGCTTGAGTATACGGTGTGCCTCAGTGAGTTCAAGGACAACGAGGAGCTTCGCCTCCTCCCTCATTATAGCAATGTTTTTCACTTGAACTGTATTGACACCTAGCTTGCCTCCCACATAACTTGCCTCGATTGCCATGCCAATCACATCGAGCAAGCCATCAATGACAACTTCGACCTATTACCTATAGTCACCCTTATTATACATGTTGTAGGTCTTTAGCTTGAAACTGTTGCCCCATCACATGATCATGTTGCCATCGTCGTTGACCCACAATGGTGGCGACAAAGAGGAGTGGAAGGAGGTAGGCATTGATTGGAAGCCAAAGGCGGGTGGTTAGATCGTAATGTAGGCAATGGTTGATAAAGCTCCCGCGAACTCATTCAATCGAATATTTCGAGGTTCGATTGGTGGAGGATGTCGATCGATACACCCTCCACTTGTTGCTCTCTCTTCTCTTCCCCTCCAACATTGCTCTGTATATGCATCGACGAGAGGTGAGGCATCTGTGTCAGCGTTACTTTGCATCTACGTCGATGGGACACAAGGCCTTTGCCTTACCTCCCACCAACGTAGATGCAGAATGACGTTGACGCAGTTGCAGGATGTTGCAAAGCGGCCATCGTCCTTGTCCTCTTCCTCCTCTCCCTTTACCTCACCTTTCACTGTCTTTTTCCCTCCTCTTCCTCTGCCCTCAACAAGAAGTCATAAAAGTCCCTTAAGCTCCATCGTTGTTGCAGTCGTTGCCCCCGCCTCAGTTGTTGATGCTCGGATCGACATCGACAAAATCGATCACAGAGTCATTCTCATCAACCACCACCACAATAGTCACCCGAGACTCTTGATGACGTCGCCATCCACCACCACCATAATAGTTGACTAAAAAATTTTAATTAGGACATAATAAATAAAAACATAACTTGGACGTTACAATTATATTTTGCTATATCTTCTATCGGTAAAGCTAATGATATTAAGGTAGATGATGTTAAATGTTTCACTTTCATAATTATAAAAAAATTACTATAATTTTTTTAATTGAAGGATAAGGATACTAAAGATGTTTAACTATAGAGGTAATAGGTAATTAGCCCCTAAGAAGTCATAACTGATGTTCTCTAACTGTCGAGCTACCTGCATCTAGAAAGAGTTGGTTATCTTCTTCTTTGGTAAAGTATCATTAGTCTGCAAGAGGCATCAAAGAAATAAATATCTGAACCAGCATAGGATGGTGGGCATTTATTTGTTTGTTTCCGAGCTTTAGATCTTGAGGGTGGTTGATGATTCATCTCTGAATAATTTTGCTCAAGAACATGCAAGCATGCCCTGTTGCCCCCCATACGTGATAAAAGAATTGGTCATGCAGAGGTGCAGAAAGGTAGTCCCATTACATATTTATTATGAATTCTTTAGATAATAGAATGAACAAGTCAAACTTCAATGAGATCAAAAGTCGGCATTAGATAGTTCTGCTCTTTTCACCTTAAGTAAATAAAACCCAAAGCAGAAGAGATTGACTGAAATATAGCAATATGAGGAACTAAACTAGAAGCTAGGTTACAACTTTGAAACAAACAATATTAATATACATGGATATTAACCAATCATCTAACAAGCAAATATAAACAAGATCAAATTTAAAACAAAAAAACAGCACATATGATAGTCAAACCTACCAAAATAAAGGAATATGATAAACTAAGTCAGAAGCTAGCTTTGACTTCAGAATATCAATATACCTGGAGCTAAAACAGCATATCATGTAACAAGCAATTACATGTTGACAAAACCAACTATACGAATTAGAATTATGTACAACAACTAGGTTCCATTTGCATTAACAAAATGAACAGCTTACTGCCTCTGCGAGGACATACGATGCTACTTCAATCATATATACCAATATCTATATCTTATCTGATATACCTCTGGTATCCAAGAACTGTTCAACCAACCTTGAGCAAATCTTCTCTTATACAACTGAGGCGTGTAGTACTCTGTATTTCCAAGCTCATAATTATATCAGTTATTCCATTATCCACACTGGCTCAGCTCAGCCTGCAAAGAAAGATAAGTGAAGAAGGCAAAAATTATGATCCTTGTAGAAACTAAAAAAAAATCATAGTCAAGGATATTTCTTCCAATAACACATTTACTCATTGCTGGTTTAACGAACTTTCGGGATAAAATGTCAGCTCTCTTATATGAATGCCAGAGATAGAAAAGAATATGGGAAGTAGTACTCAAGAATTCTAATACTTCCTGTTTAATAGGGTGCTTTACATTATTAACTAGAGAATAGCTTCAATGAAACCTTTATTTGCAATGCCAAAAGCATGCAACACAGAACAGACTTTCAGCACAATCTAAGTGTTTCTAAGATTCTTCTAATAATTATACCTCAGATTCTTAATTTCCAAATATTAGGATTCAGCTGACCACAATTCACGCTTTATGCAACTGAAACAATACCTCCAAGGGCAAGATGCCTGTCACCTTCAATGAAATTTAAAAGGGGAAAACAGGAGGCAGGAAACATGAAATATACAAGATTTGCCCTCAACATAAATTCACATTAAAAGGGGATCTAAACTATAATAGAGCTACAAACACTAGTGTGTTGCTTAATTAGTTAAGTTAATCACATAGTTTATGGCAATGTCAATAAGATTTGATAGAGTTCTCAAATCTCAATGATGATATTCCAACAGCAAAGGTCACACCAAAGTTTCATAATAAATGACAGATATGCACCTTTCATTCTTCATGCTAGTTCAAAGGTAAACAGTAATATGCACTACAACACCACCTGCACATGTTGGAGCCTGAACTTGTTGTTTGGGAAGTATATGGTGCAATATTAATACAAATTTTTTACCTGAGCTTGTTGGTAGCTTTCAAGCATCCGGCGGTATTGCTCCCGTGCTTCAGGACTCTCTACCACAGATATGACCCTTGAGAGAGCTTCATCCAGAGCTTTATCAACTTTTTGTTTGCGGAAAACCTTGATTATGTCATCTTCTTCCTCCTCTACAATAGGTTTTGGTTCAGCTTGAAACCCTCGTAAGCCAACTCCTCTTCTATACCATCTTAACATGATTTTTTCGAGGACACCGACACTCCGAAGGAATTCTTTGTACTTCTTCCTTGCTAGATGAGCTCTAAAATGTGACTGACAAAAAAGTAGCATATAAAAAGAAGAATACATGAGCCACCTGTATCATCACCTATTTTAATAAAAGGACAGCCAAGTGGTGTCTGCTCATCACCTATTTAAATAGAGAAAGAAAACATAAAAGTTGTAATGCACAAGTGATAACTAGTGAGAAAACTAAACTTTATGTTTTTTAAGATTCCAATTTTATTTTTTTCTCAAAAATCAGTTGATAACTAGTGAGAACACTAAACTCATGTTTAACATTATTTAAGAATTTGACATCTGATAACAAAAGGTGCCATGCACAAGGACATCTCATAGACACTACCAACTTCCATTGTCTAACCTATATGACATTATTATCTTAAACCTAGATTGAATAGTAAAAGTTAAAATGTGTTTCTACTTATCACATTCTCAAATTGTGGATTAAAGTGTTATAAAACTCCCTTAAATTTTTAAAGAAATACTAAGATGTTATTCAAGTCTGTTATGCTGTCCAAGAAAAAGTTTATATTGTATAAATAGAAACATGGACAATAACTCCCAGAGTAGTCCAGAATAATGTATCATTCTCATACTTAAAATCATGATAACTGTAATGTATTCTTCAAATGGTTATCTGACCAAGCAAACGACCGGAGAGGTATGTTCATTTTCATATTTATTATAAATTATATTTGACTTTAGCAATGATTTGAAGAAGAAAATGATTGAAACAAAATTAATTTACTTCAATTGACACTGCTAACCAAGCACAGAAAAAAGTCAACAGACATTGACCTATGCAGAACAGACACATAAAAGGACGTAACCAAATTCCCGACAATGGATAGAATAGATTCATTAGCCCAAATTGGCTGCAGTATGTTTACTGACTTTTAGACATCATAGAAGTATTTACTTCACCATTTACTGGTTTTTAGAAATCTTAGAAGTATTTACTCAAAGTATAACCAAAATTTAAATGATACCTACATTTAAAACAGAATGTTGGATCCCAGCCAGAAATTAAAAAGGGCTGGAAAAGAGAACGAGATAGGTAATCCCTTCAAAGTGATCAAATCTGAAAAGCATTCAGTAGAACTTTCATTAACTTGCTTGAATAGAGATAGGCTCCAAGGCTACACATGCAAGGGCTCTAAAATCAAATATTTTTATAGAATTCGAAAATACAACTTAAGCACAACTTAACATAACTAAGCTACTCTTAGTTCTACAAGGATGAGTAATGCAAACACTGAAGCAACTAATCTTCAAGGAATTTGAATTATGGTTTGAATCTTGGCAGGACAACCAAATTCTATTACAGGTCAGTTTCAGCCTTCATGAATGATATATCATATATTGTATATTATATATATATAATTATAAAATTATTTTCCACCACTAGAGCAGTCCAGCACTGAGAAACAAGGATCCTTGTTTTTCTCAAAATAACAGCCCTTTAATTTATAAATCAAGGTTTGAAATGCTGGTCAAGCCAATATGGACCTACATATATTTATTGATCTGACCAAGCTGAAGTAAAAGATCATACTGGCCAGTTTTTTAAAAATATTTTTACTATCTTTTTCAATTGCACCAGGTGGCAGGGACTGCTATACCACCTGAAATGGTACGAAATGGGTGGTACATACCAGTCCCGAGTTGGACGACCCCATCACTTTTTTTTTTTTTTTAATTTTAATCGAGCCACTTGAAACGAGGGTGTTAAAAAATGGGGAAAAAAATTCGGGCTTGCGAGCCCTCTTATTGTCTATGACACTGCCACCGTCGTCGCTGACACTATTTCACGACTTCACTGCCGTTGTCGTTGCTTCGCAAATCCTTAGTCACGCTGTTGCCGCCGCTGCCAACATCATTGCCCTTCCCAAGTACATTCCCACCTCTTCTCTTTTTCATCCTTCTTCCTTCTCTATCACTTCTACTTCTTCCTCCTCAACCTCTTCCTCTTCTTCCTGCCTCCCTCCTTTTCCTACTTTATTGTTCCTCCACCGCCCGTTCTTCTTTTCCCTCTTTTTCTTCCTCCAGGGAACACCGGTACATACCGGTCTACCTTATGTCAGGACACCGATACTGACCGGTACATATAGGTCCAATCCAATAGATTGCCAAAATGGGTCCAGTACCCAAAACGACGATCATTGCAAGGTGATATATGTCCATACATAACATAGAATATTTTACCAAACAATGATGAATTTTGATGGATTTGAACTTGCTTTTACGTTATATTGAACACATATCGACAATTGTACCCAAAAGGGTGCATGTTAGCTGAATTTTAACAAAAGAGGGGTTGAACAAGTGTCATTTACTGGTTCTACTTTTTTTTTAACCAAAAGGTAAAAATCTATTACTTCAAAATGTGATTACATCCATTTCCTATTCCATCAAAACTGACCCATGAAACAAGGCCCTCAGGCCAACCTTCACTACAAAAATCATAATATCACAGAATTCCTAGTAACTACAAAACTTCCTTTACTATATTTTACCTAAAATAGGACTTGTCAGCTCCAATACAACTGACTATAGGACTGTAGAAACACCATGAAAATACAAGAATACAATGATAAAATATATTTATGAATACCAAAAAACAGAAAAAGAAAATCTTGAACTTAAATTAGACTCAGACAACCAAAACTAGACCCAATTAGGAGACCTAAGCAAACTTGTGCATCACCTCACCCACCCTCCGCCTTTCCCCTCCCCTTATCAACATATACAGAATCGGATTGGATATGGAATGATCTTTGTCTGATCCATTTACAACCTACAAACCGGCTCAGCATAGAATCCCCATACTGATAGGTAAGAACCTGCTGCCCAACACACTGGCACACCTTTTGGTCATATTCTTTTTACTTATTATACATCAAATATCCAAATAACTTGATCTTCTTCCTATGTTGAAAAATTATGTTCAATATTTTGTGCATATTAAAACGCAAATACATACTTGACAAGAAAAAAAAAGAGAGAAAAATTTCAAGTACCTGTATCTTCACAACATTAGACCGTAGCTGCAGGAACTCTTTGTGCTTTTTCCAACATCGGTAATTCTTTTGAATCGATACAGCTGCTTTAACAAACTTGTGATCACGAAAACCAAGAATAGTTTTGTTCATCCGTGATGCAACTGAAAATCCATAAATGTGTGTTTGTGACATATCATATATGCCTCGAACTATATCATCTTGTTGTTTCTTCCTGAAAGAATAGGCACGGAAAGCAGCTTGTATACGGGCTGCTGCTTGAGTTGCATTTCTGACAGCTTCCAAAGAATCTTTAAGTGAAAGCTGATTCTCTGTCCCACCTTGTAAGTGGGCCCTTCTCTCAGATATGTTGTCCACACCTCTCTCGGCCTTCACAGAAGAAGACCCTTCCAAAATCTCAGTTTTCTCAGTTGTAAGAGAAAAGAGATGATTAGTTAGTGCAGCTTCTGAAAGATATCCAGCAAGACCTATGTGACCATTAGCAACAGCTAGAGAAGCAGGAGTTTGGCCTGCTGGATCTTGTGAACTTGGATCTGTGACAGCCCCAGCTGAAGCACCAGCAGCAAGAAGTGAAGCAACCATTTCTTCCCTGCAAAGGTTAATATTCCAAAAGATAGTTCAGTGTGCAAAAGAGGAGAAAATAGCTTGGAATTAGTTTGATATTTTTATGCTTATATTTGACATCTCCTCATTAATTCTTCTAATTGATTGTCATATACAAGGATTTTTAGGTTAGTCCAAGGGAATCAATGATTCATTGATTCTCACCTTCCAAATCTTGCAGCCCAGTGAAGCGCAGTCCATCCATTTGAATCACGGTAGTTTATGCACATACCGGAATCAAGAATTGGGTGCAAGGCCCATTGATATCCTAAGCCAGATATCATGTGTATGATGCATTGGTCTTGCTTGGACAACAGACAACCATCGTCAGGTTCTCCCTGATGTTTAGATGATAACCATTGCTGCAACTTATCTTTCAGTAGTTCTTGCAGAATCAACTCTATTATCTTTCCTGGAGGCTCTGATCCAGTTAGGATTGATCCGATGATTAACTCCAACTGGTTTTTCGATCCTTTCAACTTCCAGAGAGGATTGACTTCTGGTTCAAGCTCATCTTCTTGAGTAACTGATGTACTATCTCCAGATAAAAGTATCTGAACTAAATTGACAAGCAACATGAGTTCCTCAGAGGTTTTTAATGCATCAACTCGTGATAAGGTACTACTAGAGCTGGTGTTTTGAAGCTTTTCCCGAAATTCAAATTCATGCACTTCACTGCAGGGTTTCCCATTGCCAGATGTAACGCACAGTTTGACTTTTCCTGAAATGTGCTGGGGAGCAAGGCAACGGAAGACACCATCCTGAACAATTTCTAGAGGAACTTCAGTATCTCCAAATAATGCAGTCCATTCACACTCTGAAGGACTGCATAGAAAGTTCCCTGTGATGATGACCTGCATATTATGATGTCATGTTAAAATGAAATAGTATCAAGCATGTGGATGTTGATTCTACAGACATAATCCAGTGTGGCTTTTGTCTATTCAATTCCCCAATAAACCCTTCAATCCTCAACAACTCATTCATTGTGGCTTTTGTCTATTCAATGGAATTGCATTACTTTTAGAATTTGATATATTGTGATTGAAATATTGACCTAATATGTGCTGTCTTAATTGAGTTATCATGTAATTTTTAATAGTTTGCTTGACTCAATATCGTATTTATCTTCTACAGAAAATATTTTGCTTATGCTGCATTGTGACAATCCAGATGACTAGTGTGAATATCCTAGTTGACTGTATACATCACCAAAAACAACAAGAATTGGAGAGGATGTGTTTTATATTGGTCCAACACAATATAAAGCACACTGACAATTGATTAAGCATGGCAATCCCTGACATGACCATAACCCCTAATTAGTTTGAGAGAAATTAGAGTAAGAGAGGGTTGTGAGAGAGAGTGCAGAAAGGTCAGGAAAAAGATCGTTTAGCTCTCTTTAAAGGTTCCAATGAGATCATAACGAGCCTTTTGGGAAATTTGAACCAGGTGGTGGGCTTACCACCTGATTCAGGCTTGAAAACGGGAAAAAACCGGGCAGTAGGCCCAGTTCAAAGGGAAATAGTAACCCATGCATCAGACTTGATTCACCCGAAAATAGATAGTCCACATCCCAGTTCATGCCCTGACTGTAAATAGTAGCCGATATGTATTAGTCCAAGTGATATTAGGAACCATGCTTAGTCAAGACATAAAAATCAAAACTCAGGTACAAACTATAACAAATAAGCATATTAGGATATTTCCTGTCATATTTTTTCTTTATTAAGATATCCTAAATCATTATCTAGTTAATCTAGGTCCAATCTATCCCAATTGCAAGTAACATAAAACATAAAGATTAGAAAATGTTAACTTATCATTAATTATATGTAACCACAATTGTGACGGGGCAACTATCCCTGTGCATGTTAGTTTCTATATTCAACTTTTGTCATTCATGCAAAACATGGCATAATCTCATAGAATGATCAAGAAATTAAACCATAACTTCTGTTGAGAAGCAAATTTTGTAACTTCATTAACTATACCTTCGTATTTTCAGAAGAAAATGCCCATTCAGGAGTGACTTCCCGCATAGTAAACAGATAACCTTGTGGTGAAGTCAAACTTGAGTCTATTTCAAGAGGTGCTTCAAACTGATTCTGGTCATACCATATATCTGAAAGTTAAGAAGTAAATTGCACAATTTTCAGCTGAAAAAAGAATACAGTTAGCTCCACGATTATCTGTTTCAGAAGCATAGCATTGCGGAAAAGTAGATCCTTGGGGCCATCTCATACCATCTGATGCTTAATGGTGAAAAAACATTAACAATAATATGTAACTAGACCTTCTTTAAGGAATAAAATGTCAATGTCAGAGGATTATGATATTCCAAATATCAGCTAGTTGGCAGATTAAAGAAATTTTTCATGACTGATGACTTTATTCTTAGTAAAAATAACTGAAGAGGCAATTAGTTAATACAGTGAAAGAAACCACTAACATTTTAGTTATTGACTTGTTAAGAAAATCAAATTTGAGCTGCATAAAGGACAATTAGATGGTTGACTTATACTCATGTTAAAACTCAGTTGATAAAAGACAAAAAGAGGGTTCACTAAACCTTGATAAACATTTTTGTGTACAGCTGATTTCCTTTATTAAACTCATCAAGCACTAAAAATATAAATTCTACCTTAACAAAGAGATATTTCTCCAATCTCATGCAATAGATCAAACAACAACACATACCTGAATTATTCAACATATCGTCATATTGCATGCCATCTTCATCAAAATGACCATCTGACATTTGTTTAAATTCGTCAAGTGGATTTTGAAGTGTTTCATCTAGGGAGTTCCTTATTTCATTATTCAGATGCTGTAAGTCATGTGTTTCCACATTCAGATTGCCATGTGGAAGTAGTTCCTTTTTGGGGGATACAAATTTATCTTCTTCATCATCGTCTAAACTTAACTGCTCTTTGAGCTTTCTCAGTGCTTGGTTGAGCTCTGGCAACAACAGCTGATTACAAGATTCTGATCTGTCCATCCTATTTAAGTGGGATGTCTCAATATTTCTTCTTTCAAATTTAGAACTAACTTCTTCCACTGACACAGGACTGCATGAGTTTTGACGAGGTTCATTCAATTCACCAGTACAAGAAGGGAAACATTGTGCTAGATCATTGCTGACACTGGTACTATATCTCAATGTTGGAGAAGATTCATTTGAGATGCTTAAGATTTTTCTAGGTGTGTATCTTCCCTGGAACACGCAAGAATGAACCATAATCAAATCGCCAGGTGTTGCAAAGTAAACATTGTTTTTTAACAGCATCGTAGAAGCATAAGAACACTGATAATTTAGATAGCAAAAATAGCTGCACTCAACTTTTAGTTTAGATAAATTATAAGAGCTCTAAATTATTTTTCAACAATTAACCTTAACCAGATAGTTTACAGTAAAAAACCCTGGACCATTTTAACAAAGAAGAATATTCTGCTTGTAAATTAACTTTCAGATAAACCAGAAATTGCTCTCAAAGATTATTATTTTTTTAATCTGATATACCTGGAACCATTTTCAGGCTTAGCTGGAAATATTTAAAGTCATTCACATTCTGTATTCATGTGTTAAACCTCATTAATTAACTTTTTCCGTATCAGTGATTCAGTGTAAGATAAACATAGTAGAATTCTACCAACCGATTACAAAACCCACTCATCTCATTTGCCCTTTAGCTTTTCCAACAGGAAAAGGAAATGAATAATCAAAGAGTACCTGAGCCTAATCTGATTGTCATGTAATTTTAGTGAAGTTCAGAGGAAAGCAAATCTTATTTAGTACTAAGTGGCACTCGTGATACAAAGTAAAACAATTTGAAGTCTTAAGAGCACAACCAACTACCAATTATCATATTCTAAATCGTGCATCCTGATAGAGATTAGGCTACATGCTTGCAAAGAGTGTGAAAGAAATTAGGCTCCAAAAAATGTGCTGAAGCATGGTTATATCTTAGCTACATGCTTGAAAAATAGATAAGTTGCTGTCATTTTGTCTCATTTCATCCTAAGTGATTATTCAGAGACTTGCACATTTTATCATCTGCCTTCTCCTTTCAAAAAATAATTGACTTAATCAACAGAAAAAAAAGTGATAACAAACCTCGACAACTTCTCTGTAATGTACAAGAACTATGTGCTCGTAGGCCCTGCACATAAGAAAATACACTAAAATTTCTGTCATTACAATAATATAGCTACAGGAATAGATCTTCAAAATGGTAGCTTAACCAGTAATACAGTTTAAGCAGTCAATATAACTTCAAGAGAAGGAATTTGTGCCAGTATGGTATGCTGTTTGTCATATCAGTTGCTATTCAAGCTTGGTAAAGTATGAAGGAACCAACCATAGCTTCAATCATATCACCAGAATGGGCGATTGTGCCATTTCTCAGAATATCTTCAATCATTAGTCAATGTCTGATAAGCATCCAACCCGTTGATCATGCGGTACAGGTCAACTTGTGGGTCAAGATAACACTAGATCAATTTTGGGGTCTAAGACACAGCTAACTTAAGATGTAAATAATACACACAAACAAGGTGATTGTGCTATTTCTTCTTAACATACCACTCTCGTACAACAAAAAATAATAATAATTAGAAGTAAAAGTTTAGTGCAAAACAGAATATGTCAGGAAAAAAGAGGAGTTGAAAATTTGAAATTATTATTAATATTGCTAGATCTAGGAAGGAAGAATCTAAGTTAAAACTGTTGAAAGATTAAAAAAAAATTCCACAAGTATTAAATAAATAAGGTTCTAACTTCTAAGGAGGACATGAGTAGTATTTACAACAAGGTTTGCATGTTTGATGAACAGATATACTGTCAGCATTAAGATAATTTTTCATATATGCATAAAAATGAAATATGTTTCGATTATCCTCTAGAAGTACCCATCAACTACATTCAAAAAGAAAATTTATTTGAGAAATTTATTACATGTGTGAACTCTCATACAAGCTCATGCTTTGAGGTTGCTTCAAATTGTTTGTCATATCTATATTGGATAAATGTTGATACTCACTAGATATGTGTTTCAATACTTTCTATAAGTATATGATCTTTTTATGACTATTAAAAGTGATAGGATACAAATATAGATACTTCTTTGGAAAATCATGTTTCTTCATATGATGACTTTTTGTTATAAATTATTTAAATTGTTTGCACTAAGCATAAAAATAATAATCTTATTTCATTTATCATATGTTCTTCCTATTTCTATATATTTTTTAAGAGTTATATTACTAATTTTTTTATAATAAATAATTAAAATAGATTAGCAATGGTAATTAAAATTATTATTAAATTATTATGACAAGTAACAATATATACTAACACAAAGTAATGTCAAGCTTTGCCATATATAGCATATGCACCTAAAGTATTTTTATATCTATGCATTTGGTGTCAAAATTTCATAAGATTTGACATATTAAAGTATATAAATCATGTGGTATCAGTCAATAATTCATATCCCGCACCATACAACTGATATTTTTAACTGGTCCAACCTTATATGATAAACAATATGTGAATCATGCAGTAGTACCATCACAATGGAACATTCTTTATATTATCATGAGTTCATGACAGTGGACCACTACTCATTACAAATTAGCATTTAAAACTTGGTAAAAGTTTCTTATATGATCATTCATGCATCATAGAAGGTTGCTTAAAATTGTCAAGAGTATTTCTAAATCCAACTTATTCCAATTTGAGACCACTTTCATGACACAGGATTCAGATGAGAATTATCTATAAGTAATAATTCTAGTTCTCCAGAAGTCTTTAGGATTTGATAATCTTACGGATCCAGAATCCAGTAGCTCCTCCTCTGAAAATTAGAATTTTGTTCTCCATGAGCATAATAGCAATTTAATGCTTCAGAGTTGCCAACCTAGCCATGAACAGACACATAATACAAATGATTTGTTGATTTGAAAGTATATCAAGAACAGTAGAAGCACTGTTGTCAACTAAAAGATATTCAAATTATTAAAAAAAACAGTATTTTGCTTAAACGTAAGAAAGAAAATAGAAAGATGAATCATAACTTGACCCTGATGTTTAACATGGAGTTAAATTAACTCTTCACAAACATACAAGAAAAATCAACAAGAAATGGTATAAGTTTGTGATATGTTAAATATAACCTGGTGCCAAAGGCAACTCAAAATTTTTGTAACCGCCGATGGCTTCAGGAAGAATGTTGGTACTATGTGGTACTCATTATAGAAACTTAAACATGATTCAGTAAGCTTCGATTTCATAATGATTTTTGTGTGTCATAGATCATTATGTTCTAACAAAAAATTCAAATTAATTTCCAGAGCAAACCATTAACTGGATTATGTGCCCTATTGTTTCTCTTAGCACAGACCTACAAAGTTATACATGGAAGTTCATAGCTATTTGGTTTAGGGGCTCTCCATCATAGAATATACCCTATACATCTTTTCTCCCCATTGTGTTAGTAACTAATAGTTCTCACTTCCCATACTATGATTTCAAGACTATCGGATGGCACTATCTAAGTTTTTCTGGAATGTTCTTCATCAGCAAAAAAACAAGAGACAGTTTCAAGCTACAATGCTAGACCATTAAAGCATTCTACAATATTTTACTTGTAAAATCTCTTTTCAATAAAGGAACCAGCTATATTACAAGAGACAAAAAATCACAAGCAAATCTTTGTGAAAAATTGATGGCCGTATTACAAAAAAAAAGAAGAAAAAAATCTTGAGTATACTCGAAATGAAATAAGAAAATTTCAATATACCATATGGTTAGCAACACATACCTTAAGACGCTCATGCCCTTCACGAACAGTTTTACCATTTGTCTTTTTCCGCCATGAGTGTCCATCGTTACGAAAATAACGAAGCACTCTACGGTTAAAAAGAAACAAAGAACCACCTATAAAGAAAAAAAAAACAAATTAGCACTTTGAAACATAGTGGGAAGAAGACCCTAACTGGGCAGAACAAGATATTGTATGTATTAGATGTGGAAGAATATATCACTTACTAGGTGGCTTCTGAGGAGGCTTCTGAGTGATCTCAAAACAGTTATAATTCTGCAGAATATATAGAACTTCTACAGGCTTCAACCACCGGGCTTGAGCTTCTTGACTTAACTTATTTATGTCAAAGCCTGTAACCGCACAAGGAAGAGAAAGCAACTTAATTTTGTATGAACTGTTCATAATATTCATACAATTCCATACTTGAAATATTATGGAAAATTACTTGAATGTTTCTTTAATTATGGTTTTAATTTTTTGCTTTGTTCCCTAGACTTAAATGTGTGACATTGACATTCTCAATGAATCTAAAAAGTTACCATAAAGTCCTGATATCAATATTGTCAATAATGTTTCACAAGATTCTGATATATGTACGCCCAATGAGCATATGACATGGCCAAAATTCCCAAAATGCGAAGCCTGTAAAAATTTAAATTATCAAACCGAGACTAACTGCACCTACATGTCAGCATTCTGTTGGCATATTTATGTAATGGCTGGATGATTTGATCAGTCACAGCCTTCACATTAAGACATTTTGGCCACCTAAAATTATTCTCAAGTTGTTTGTGAATGAATATAGCAGTCTGTCACTTACTAATCATGACAGAAGATGGAAGGGTGATTATTGCATTGGTTGAGGATGTCAATAACACTACTGACATGAAACTGATCCCATCATTCAGGTTATATTCTGATCCATACTTTGTATATCAAAAGCAGATGAAATGAAGAAGATTCTAAGACATAAAATTCAAGCTATTGATTCACACAGTGACAATTTAAAAGGAGTAGAAGAAGAACCAGTAAATTATGGTGTGTGTGTGTGTGTGTGGGAAGAATGAAGAACTCGAGACCAAAAATAGATCAATAAATAAAGAATATACCAGAAAACCAATGTAAGATTCGACACTTGTTGCCTACATTCATGGAGAAGACTAAATTCTTCACTATATTAAATAAATTAAATATAAGAATGCCTCTCTTAGGCTACCTCAATGTCAAACCAAAAACCCTTGTACGCCCTCTCATATAAACTTTAAGAAACTCTTCTCTCAATACTTCTCTGGATCCACTAGAGAACAACTCAAGAGACCCAAAGTGTCTTTCTCTATACCTCTTCCTCTCACTAAAACCTTGAGATGCACGATGCATTTATATCAATAAATCCTAATTCATTAAGGTCTCATCTTCCGACTTGAACCTCCAATCCTAATCCTTCTTGAAGTTAGAATTTGATTAGGACTCCTCTAATAAATAACAAAGTAACAAGCAGTTTGAATCTAGTTAGTACTCATAAAATACATATCAACCATAACATAAGTTAAACTACAACCTGCATATTCTAAAGACACAGCCATAACCATTTCTCCTTGATCCATAGTCCAGTGTAAAACAACGCCAACTATACCAGCACCAATTATCAAAAAGGCCACCGACACACCAACGACGGAATCATGATCTTAGCCAAACAGCTCCTAGGGAAGATTTGAAGTTCCTGCTCCCATATCATCAACTTGACACCAACCTAGAACTTAAATTTCACTTCAAATTCTTCTCTCCTAATTTTCCTTTCAGGACCAGAAAACCAAGCATACCAGCACAAGAGCAATCATCTCACAAAAGCAAAGCATACAAGAAAGAGAAATTGGAATATACCTGGCTGGATCATATCCATGCTCTCTGCCCGGGGGGGAGGGGGGGAAGGGCGGATCGGTTGGTGGGGGAGCTCCCACGGGGCAGAGACAGCAGGTGGGCAACAGCGGCGGAGAACAGGCGAAGGGACGTGCCGAAGGAGACGCGTAGTTTACCTACTTCTCCATCCGCATTTCAAACGTGAAACAAACTGGAAGAGAGTCGAAGATGAAGGGGAAGAGAATAAAAATAGAGAATCGATGGTGTTATATACCTACGAAGCGAAACCGCCACTGCGGGGAACGGATCGGAAGGAGGCAGAACGCCACCAATTAATGCTCGCCGGTGGCGGACAGCGTAACCAAGTACAGCACAAGGCGTCCTAACTCGCTCGACATCCACTACTCTATTTATTGTAATTATACACGTGATTTACTGTGCCAACTCATTCTCTTTGGCCCTTTTCTTTATCGGTATGTATATATATATTTGGTCTTTTTGTATGTGATCCCAAAGTCTTCTCAGTTTGCACAAAAGTCCTTTTAATTCTTTAGTTTCGAGGGGTCCTTCTTGATAAGGACTTTTTTCATTAATAATTTTATAATATTTTTAATATCTCAATAAAAATACTATAAATATTATTTAAAAAAAAATTATAAATGAGCTAAATGAAAACACAATAATGATTTAAAACTGATGAAAAAATGGGTAAAAGAAATATGACGAGAAGAATTGATGAGAAATATTTTAGGTATTTTTTGAATTAGAAGGCTGTATAAGAAAAATACTGAAAAGGAAATCTTTCCTACACAAATCATCATACATTACACGTTAATGATCGACATGTGTGGTCCACAGTCCGTTAGACTTTGTTTCTCTCGGCGCAATGTGATTCGTACAGGAGTGTCAACTTCATGAGAGAGGAAAGACGAGTTACCGACAAAAATATACCCAATATTATGAATGATACATATTCGTCAGGAGAAGCCGAGTATTGATCTCAGCCTCATGAAGAGGTCCAAGAAAAAGCTGGCAACAAGATATAATTAATTATCATGGACAAAATATCTATCATAATAAACATAATAAACATGGAGAAAGAGAGTTGCGGGTAGAAAGTTGCCACATAAACATGGAAAAAGGATCATTATTCATCGGCAGAAGTCCATGCTTGCAGAAATCCGAGCCTCATGAAACAGGAAAGCTGTGAGCCTCAATATAATTAATCATTCCTCGGGTTAATTATTAATTTTTTTTATAATTAATTATTTTTAGTATCTTAATTTTTTATTTTTTTTAATTATATTGAAATCTTTAAAATTTTATACTAGTAAAATATTTAACATCGTTATTTTAATATTTTTTTAATTTTATAAATTTATTTTTATAACTTTGTATAGAGATCTCAATATTTGACTGAGAATCCAAAAGAACTCCACATGGCTTAGACAGCAGTTCGTATATATATATATATATATATAATTATCTAGATAATCAATTTGGGATGGGATAAATAATACTGTTTTGATTAGAGTCTTATAATTTATTCTTTTTTGGTTGTTCGATCAGAACTGATTGAGTCTAATCCAATTGACTTTTGTTTCCTACAGAAATGGAATATTATCTCCACAAAATGCTCCTATTTCATGTACAAATTCAGAAGAGGTTTTAAAGCACGTATATAGCATTTTGCACGTTTATTATCTACTCTATTATTAATTGGAACAATGTTCGTCTTAAAATTCTAAATATGAAAAAATGAACCTCTAACGAGTGAGATTTGATAGTCATTCAAATATAACAAAAAGGTTTTTTTTTTTTTTACGATAATAGATTTATTCTTATAGAATAATCTTACATATTTAGTTTAATTTTATTTTTTATTTGACCATAACAATTTTACTTTTGTTTCTATGCATCACAAAGAATTATACCAGCTGTATAATGTTATATTTTCTAACTTTTTATTTTATTTTTTTTAGAACTCTTTTATAGTTTTATATTTTTCTATGCATCTCAGAGGTTTTAGGTGCTCCTATTATTATTATTATTATTATTATTATTATTATTATTATTATTATTATTATTATTAAGTGGAAGAGTGTCTGCCTAGAAATTTTTTCTAAAATCTTGTAAAAGATTTACTCTCACTTCCACTGAAAATTCAACACGTAATCCTTGAATTCTAATTTTCAAAGATACGATCACGAAAATTTCTTAGTTCAACAAAAATCCAATTTATCAATGTCCTATAAAAAAAAATACTTCCTACAATAAATTTAAAATAATTTTAAAAAATTATAATTATTTTCCATGTTATATATTTCACAACTTGTAAATTTAATCTGAGTTTTTCATGAAATTTTATTGATTTTGATACTTTGACTAGAATTTTGTTAAAATAGTGAAAATCAGGGCTTAAGTATGAAACAAATTAATATTCCGGGATTAAAAAAAAAATCTTTCGTTTATGAACTTTTACTTGACAGCGTCTCACTTTTTAGAATTTATTACCTGAGTAGAAATGCCTGGATTTACTTTGGCATGAGGGCTTATAAATGTGTTTGCAGAAATGCTCGTGCTCATAAGCACTAGGGAAGGAAGAAAGATGTGATTGAGAGGAGCTTTCTCTGGAGATCATGCCAGCAAGTCCAATATTTTACAGTTTGAAACCTGAGGGATTGGTTTCATCCACAGGCTGAGTCTTATGTGGAACAGCGAAATGTTCAGCTTTGTGAGATTAGGATAAGGCTTGCAAATGCTAGTAAGAACGTGGTGGGCTTATTGTGGTGGGTCTAAAAGGCTTCTTCTAGTGCTGCACTCATGGAGAAGAGTAGGACTTGGTTTTCGTTAGTGGACAGGAAGTCGCATTTCATTGTCCTCAGCTATAGATAGAGCGTTTCAAAGGTCCTCAACCTAAGAAACTAATATGATTCAGTGTTAATAAGATTCTTCTTTGTCTCTTCACAAGTATTTTAAGTCAAGAACCACTCTAAAATTACACATATCCCTACAAAATCCATTTGACCAATAGTTGAAATTTTTAAACAAAATTAAGATAATCTAGAACTCGTTATGATTGGTAGAATATTAGGGAATATTATAGCCAAGATAGTTATAGTTACTTGTGATTAACCAAAGTTTGCTTGGTGAATGAATGTTAAGGGGCGGAATATACGTGAGAAATATACACCATCCGGTCTCTGAAAGGGGTACGTATGTATGGCAACCAATTGACAAGTGACGGAACTTCCAAAGTCGATACCATTTCTGTCACCAAATTGTTTTGCAAGAAAATGAAAAGCATCAGAGTGACTTGCCTCACCAAATTATTGGAAGAGCCAACAAATTTCCCATTATCTGAGAGCGTCTTATGTGCCATGTCTTCCGCTCGTTGGCACCTTCTCATGTTATCACAGAGATATAGATAGTAGTGGCATCTCATCCGGAACCTCTTAAAACTTTTCGTTCGGGTTCAGCAATTGAGATGATGACCTTACTAAAACATGAGATAGTCGGTACATGTAATCTGCTCAATAAATGCTGAGCAAGACACATGAACAGGACAAAACCATCGCATATGGTTTCTTGCCATCTTTACAGAACGGGTGGAGTGTAAAGACCAATACAGATCCACGGTATTGGAGGGGGGGGGGGGGGGGGGTGAAGAAGGGACAGTAAGCTGTCCCGATGAGCAAAGTCTATAATTGATTTCAAGTGGTATTCTTGGCCAGCAAAAACTTGCCGCATCTGGCAACAACTACAGGAGATGTAATCTGTTTCCACACACTGTTCAAATAGTCGGAAGCTTGGAAAAGAGAGGATCTGCCAAAAAGAAAAGTCTGTCACAAATATATTACAGTGAGGAAATTCCAGAATGATACGCTTTATCCTTGTCACTGCACATTGATAAAGAAACATGATTGCAAATCATTAAAATGAATCGTATTTATATGAGAAGAACATTGATAAAGAAACAAGATTTGACTCTTTCTTGGATCAGGCTACGAAATTGCAAGCTTTCAAATGTGACTTGGGCAATCCACAAGTATACCATAAGATCATAAAAGATGCACCTCTAGAACAATTAATAACTATTTGGTCATTTTCTCTAGTGATCCATGCCTCATCTCCTAAATATGACAATTCAAACACTACTATGTGTGATCAAGTGGTGTTTGGATGCCAATCATTAATGAGCCACATCGTCCAAAACCAATCCTAGTCAGACCAGTGTTTAAAACTTATTCTCAACTAACATATTCATCTAATCTAAAATTAAAAAACTTATTTTCTTTTTTCCTAAAAAAAATTGGCATAACAATATGATGGGCCCCATATTGATGCTGATAGCAAAGGGTGAACATTCAAATATAAGATCCAAAGCTTCAGAAAACCAACAATACATTAGAAAATGACCAAAAAATTTGTAATTAAACAAACATTTTTACTACGACCTCAGCCTCATGGACTACAATGAGTACTAATGGATTTGGGTCCATAGGGATGAGTTCCAATGCACAAGAAGTTATTTGTTTAATTCTATCCCTATGGGAGTTATAATCACCTCTATGACCAAATCACATTAGTCTACCAAAACCTTTCTAAAATAACATCTGTCTCACTAAGACCAATTACAATGATAAATCTTGATTCCTATAAAAGCATAAACTAAGACAGATTGAATATTGCCATGTTTCTCATCTTCATCCCCCTTGTACTATTGAACTAAGATTCTTCTATTGACATTTCACACCGATATTTAGGTGATTTTCTGGGTCATGAAGTGATTTCACCACTGCTCAGCACTTTTATACTCGTCCTTTATAGGGTCTCCAGTTTGGTATATGTAAATCTCTTCAACGAGATCACCATAGGGTGATAATCATAATGACATTCTCATGCACGACCATTTAATTTTTTTTAAAATAAAGTACATTAGACAAGAAATATTTTGTAATTGTCATTAATGACTACATCTTCCATATTGCTACATTAGTTAGAAGGATTGCACAAGACAAAGAAATAGAAGTCAATGAGTAGAAGAAATCATAATTTGATTTTGGTGAAGTTTTTGTTTATATAAGAAAGTTTCATCATTCTATAAAAATGGAAGTCTATAAATCAGCTATATCGTTAAAAAGGAAGTTTATTAGTCAACACAGATATAACATTTATCTTCTCAAGGAAAGAATTAATTATTGTTTGCCTTGATATAAATTTCTTAATTGCATATTTTCGATGTACATATTTATATTTTTTTATTTGAGTATATAAAAAGAGAAAAATATTGTAACTAAAAAAGAACACAATGATTGAACGAATTAAAGATTTATTTTTTGTATGATTTCATCGTGCATGTGTGAGATCTGTGGAGCTAAAGTGAATATTATATTTATCTTTTTTCTTTGTTCATCTCAACTAATATCTTCTTTTCTCTATTCAACAACTACTAAATCCAGAAAAATATTTCTTTGTTCCAATTGCTTACAATATATCTTGTCATAGATCATATTTGATGACAGAGGAGCTTATCCTACAACACATCCATATGTGGATCATGAATGCCTAGTATAGCAAAATCCACAAGCTCGAGTTCTTAAGGAAGAATAGATACTAAATCACTACCCCAGAAGATAGCACATAATTCTCAACAAACAAATTCCAAAGAGTTCTAAACTACAACTGGAAGTAAGGGCGTTTTGATCCCCAATGAGTGTGTTATGAAGAAATTAACTAATTATCAGAACAATTCCAATTTAAGACGCAATTAATCATCAGTACAACAAATAATAGGACACATACAACCTGAAGAAATTCGAACATCCAACCGAAGAGAAAAGTCAATCGATACCTGATACTTCCTTAGGGCTCGAGGAGGATCTCGGACAATGGATCGCCCTCCACAAGCCGGACAAATTGGAGAAGATGCCCACAACATATAGTAGCATCAAGAAACCGATCACCAAGGGCATCAACAAGAACCCGATCAAGAAAGTCACGGACCCACAAAGAATCATCGCCAGCGACGCCCCGAGGAGGAACGCCACGAACCCCGCCGGCGACACCTGGGCTCGCCTCGCGGCGCGGGACCCAGGCGCCGGCACGCCGGCCTCCGGAGCGGCCGGGGAGAGGGGAAGGGCGGCGAGGAGGAGGGCGCAGAGCTCGTAGAGGAGCCGGGATTGCTGGTAGCCGCCACGCATATCGGACTCAGAAGCACGCACCTCGACACGGACCCTTAAAAGCAGCAAGAAAGAGACCAGCGGGTGGGAGGACCGAGGGGGAGACCACTGGGAGTATATAAGGTTGGTGAGTCGGATGAGGCCGTACACAAATTAGAATTAAGAATAAATCGAATGGGAGGGGAGGGGAGCCGAATGTCCCGTTTCTTTTCCGTTTTATACGCGCGTGCTAAGGTGGCTAACTCGAGGACCGTCTTTTGTGTTGGTGTGGGTCCGACCCATCGATCGCACGGTAAATTTGTGAGTTGACGAGTGTGTTGCCTTGTGGATAATACGTGTTTGTTTTGCTTTCCGAACAGGAGAAACATGCCGTACCCGTTTGACAACCTTCTGCGGACGTGACTGACGGGACGCATGGGACCCGGGTGGGACCGACCAATCGTGCTTTCGCGTACCCAGAGCGAGGTGGTTGGACGGGAATGTGGGACCCTGGTGAGAGTTACCAACTGGGCATTGCCTCAGTCTACTATTGGGAGGTTGAGTGAATTACTATTAGTGTCTTTGTTTTCTTGTATGGAATACATTTCCTACGTCAAGTTCACACGTGAATTCAAATATGAGAATTATTATTTTTCTATAATAATATATTAATCAACCTGAATGGCTCAACAGAGACATCTTTACGAAATGAAGTTAAAAAAAAAAGGAGATCTCAATTGTGGGACTTCAATTCACATGTTTGCAATAAATCAACCAAACTAAATAGACCAAAATCAATAAAGCCGACAAAATTTCGAAATCAACTTAATATAAAATAAATACAAATTTGGGTGATCAACATGGTGAGTCCCAATGAATTTCATTGAAATTCCGATTTAAATATTTACTATATGTGAAAAAGAGGAAAACTAATAGCTTAAAGTTAGTTGTTGTTTAGAGATTCAAAATACTGTGTATTCATTGTGAACCTCCATGATCAAGGAATCAGCATGACTCTGATTCAATTGTCAATGTCTAGAATTGTCCCAATGATCAAACCTTTGTTGGGTCGGGTTGAGCTCGGGGTCGGTTTGGATGCGCCTCTTCAATGGGCATATTTTGCTTTATCGCTGTCAGATTCCTGCAAACTAGCCTAGCTCTGGAGGGGTTTCTCGACTTAGGCTCCTCCGAAGATTAAGTCAATATTGAATGGAACTACTGTAGAAAGCTTGCCCCCCTTGCTAGATGCTGGCTGAAGGCTTTTATCCTAGCACCTGAGGGTCGATCTTACGCGATCTGCATGTGGCGGCTGATTCTTCGAGCGATGAGTTTATACCTTCAGACGACCGTAGATTGATATATGTGGAACAACACCATGCGGTACCGTCCCGAGCTTTTTGGAGCGACCCTTGTCGGCACGACGCTGGCTCGTGCAGCTCCAGATGACGTGGGAGGGGAGTGGTCGTCTTCCCGAGTCTGTGGTGGCACGTTCGACGTGGCACTTTATCTTCCTCCCGAGGTTCCATGTTTGCGCTGACTGATTGCCAACCGTGTCCACATGACGAGATCCACAATATGCCCTTTCACTTCTCCCCCCCCCCCAATGAAACATGCTCTAGGATTCTTATGGGGGACTAGGGGCATGGCTAGTTCGTCAAGACATTGCTCGAGCAACAATCGATCGAGCTGCATGACTCGGGCAAAGACCGACCTGTTGGTCGAGCTACTCAACTTGGGCACTAGCTAGATTGGTTCGTCGAGGTGCTGCTCGAGTGACAACTGGTCGAGCTGCGCGACTCGGATAAGGACTGGTCCTGTTGGCCGAGCTACTCAATTTGGGCACAGGTTGGACTGGTTCACTGAGGTGCTGCTCGAGTGACAATTGGCTAAGCTGCACGACTCGGGCAAGGAGTGGTCCTATCGGCCGAGCTACTCAACTCGGGCACATGTTGGACTGGTTCACTGAGGTGTTGCTTGAGCGTCAATTGGCTGAGCTACACGACTCGAGCAAAGACTAGTCCTATTGGCCAAGCTACTCAACTCGAGCATAGGTTGGACTAGTTCGTCGAGGTGCTGCTTGAGCGTCAACTAGCTGAGCTACGTGACTTGGGCAAAGACCGGTCCTGTTGGCCGAGTTATTCGACTTGGGCACAGGTTGGACAGGTTGGTCGAGGTGCTGCTCAAGCGTTAACTGGCTGAGCTACACGACTCGGGCAAATACTGGTCCTGTTGGTCGAGCTACTCAACTCGGGCATAGGTTGGACTGGTTCGCCGAGGTGTTGCTTAAGTGACAATTGGCCGAGCTGCACAATTCGGGCAAGGACTAGTCCTATTGGCCGAGCTACTCAACTCCGGCATAGGTTGGACTGGTTCGCCGAGGTGCTGCTCGAGCATCAACTGGCTGAGCTACGCGACTCAGGCAAAGACTGGTCCTATTTGTCGAGTTACTCGACTCGAGCACAGGTTGGACTGGTCGGCCGAGGTGCTACTCGAGCGTCAACTGGCCGAGCTGCATGACTCAGGCAAAGACTGATCCTATTGGTCGAGCTACTCAACTCAGGCACAGGTTGGACTAGTTCATCAAGGTGCTGCTCGAGCATCAACTAGTTGAGCTGCATGACTCGGGCAAGGACTAGTCTTGTTGGCCGAGCTACTCAACTCGGGCACAGGTTGGATTGGTTCTCTAAGGTGCTGCTCGAGTGACAACTGGCCGAGCTACGTGACTCGGGCAAGGACTGATCTTATTGGCCGAGCTGCTCTACTTGGGCACAGCTTCGCTAAGGTGTTGCTCGAGCATCAACTGGCCAAGCTGCATGACTTAGGCAAAGACTAGTCATGTTGGCCGAGCTACTCAACTCGAGCATATGTTAGACTAGTTTGCCAAGGTGCTGCTCGAGCGTCAATTGGCCGAGCTGCACAACTCGGGCAAAGACTGGTCTTGTTGGCCAAGCTACTCAACTCGAGCACAGGCTAGACCGATTGGTTGAGGTACCCCACATGACATTAGGAGAAGGTCAAAGCTTAGCGGGAAACTCTTCGTGACATGTCATGCCATGTGTTTTGGCAGGAAATTCTTGATGACATGTGGGTTTCTATGGGAAACTCTAGACATTATGCGGGTTTCGACGAGAAACTCCAAACGTTATGTGGGTTTCGACGAGAAATTAGGGACTGGCGAATATGAGGAGTTATGCCAGATTAAATGCTACTATCATTTCTCACCTTGGGGAGCCCAAATGTTGCCTTGCGGCGGCGAGTTTCCCCTTTATAAACCCCTTCCTATGCAGTGGCATGGCATCGTTTAGTCTTTATTCTCCTGCTCCATGCCTCATATCATTTCTCTTAGCCTCAAGGTCAGGATGTCTTTGTCTTCCTCGTCTTTCTCCTCTTCCATGATTCGGTCAGCTCCCGAGGTCAACAAGTTGACCTCCGAGAGTTCTAGGATATAGGTTGTTAGTTCATCCTCGGGTGGTGTGCCCTCGATGGATTCAAATGCCTTTGCGGCCCTCCAAGTGATGAGATCGTGGCACGACATTGACTCGGTGGTGACTGAGGAACTCTTAGGTCTGATTTGGGATCGCTATAGTATCCTAAAGAACTATAGGTTCCATGCTCCATGTCCCGATCAGTGCCCTTATGACCCATAACTTTTTTGTAAGCTGCAGTCGGGGATGGGGGTTTTGCATCGGATGGACCTCTTGAGCCATCAACAACATTCCCCCATTCCTTTCCCTTGAAGAGACTAAGCGCGTTGAGCATTTAAGGGAGATCTTGTCTTCCTCTCGGGTAATTAGGGGAATGACCGAGGAGTGGCTGGTCGAAGCGGGACTAAGCCTAGCCCCTAGGGGTGCAGTCAGATTTGTGCCTTGGAGCGTTTCTTTTATTCCTGGTGTGTTTTACTAACCGACTCATTGTTTGCAAAAATGGTGAACCTCAAGTCGTTGAAGGGGTTGCCTCACCCTTCAGCCATGGTGCAGTTGTCTCGGGAGCACGAGGGGTTCGACCATGGAGTTCCTTCGAGGAAGAATACGTCAGATGCAAGTCAGGGTCGCCCAAGGAGCCAAAGGCAAGTCAGCCGAAGAAGAAGGCTAAGGTGGGAACCCAAAAGGTGTTTGAGGGCATGGCAACCCATGAGAAGGAGGCTCGGGGAATGTGCGAGTCGGGCGACGTCTCCTAAGGTGAGGGCTCGACGAGCGTTCGAGAGAAGGGCGCATTGGGTCTTCTGGTGATAGTCCTTCAGGAAGGTCGATAACGCACTCAAAGTCGATGCGAGACTTGTGTCGCATTTGGGCCTGCTTTGAGGGTGAGCCCTTCCAAGCACTCAGCATGGACGACCTTGCGGAGGAGGAGCTGGGGCCCTCCTATGGCATGCGGTGGCCGACCTAAAGGCAGACAGCCAGATCTGGGCTAATGGATCAGTGGCCGAAGAGTTCTCCCAGGGGGTACTCCACTTGGTGTTAGCGAAATAGCTGTACTCTTCACCCTGTTGAATCTCATATTTTGATGATGAAATAAATTGAGAAATTATTTGATCTAATCTATATGTTGAGATAAGTGTGCATTATTAACTACGATAGTAGTAAGGCATAAAATAGATGTTGGGTTGGAGTCAAAGATTAGATGATACGTCGAAGATTCGGACGATGTGCCGAAAGCACGCCAAGAGTTCATCGGGAGCTCACTGAGAGTTCGTCAGAAGTTCGCCGAGAGTTCATCGGGAGTTCGCTGAGAGTTCGTCGAGAGTTCATCGGAACTTCGTTGAGAGAACAATTGATATACTGGATAGAGATTGCTTATTTAAATGTTTTAATTATCATAGTTAGATCATAAGTTGAGTTATGATTGAGAGGTACTCCCACTAACTCAGTTAGGGGCTAACTAGGCCCTTAAAAGGGCTGAACTAGGCTGGTTGAACAACCCATTCAGCACTTGAAGTCACGGCCAGCGATGGCACCGCTAGGGCCAACGGTGGCACCGCCTGGGACTTAGTCTCCGAGGTGGTCTAGGTGGTGGTATTGCCCAGATTGGGCAGTGGTACCGCCGACAGTTAATGTTGTCAAGCGGTGGTACTGCCAAAGCTTGGTCTTCGAGCTCTGTCAAGCAGTGGTACCGCATAGTGTTAGTTTGTAGGCGATAGTATTACCCAATAATGGTGGTGGTATCGCCAGTACCCCGAAATCCGGGGATGTGATACTTTTTGGCTCCAATTCTGAAGCCATTGGGGCTTATAAATACCTCACCCTTTTCTGCATGAAAGGGCATAAAAGGGTGAACAAAATATTGAAGTTTTGGGGTGTGAAAATATTGTAAAAGTGTAAAAAGTCCTCCTCCCTTTCTAGTATTATGATCATTCAAGAGAGGTGTGAGGCTTGTAAGGATTATCTCCTAAACCCGTGAAAAGGAGAAGAGAGCTGTAAAAGGGTAGTTTGTCTTCGGCAGTGAATGAAGATAATTAGTGGATATCGGTGACCTCGATGGATGAGGAATTAGAAGTGGATGTAGGTTACAACGATCGAACCATTATAAATTTCGGTGTGCTCATTTCCATTTTGCTTTTTATTAATGCTATTACTTTCTAAGTTAATTTCTAGTTTATTTACTCTAAAGTCAAGCACTTTTCAAAATTAGTTTTCAACGGACGAATATCTTATAAAATCGATGATTTTTCTGCTACATTAATTCACCCGCCTCCCCCCTCTTAGTGTCACTCTTGATCCTAACAATTGGTATCAGAGCAAGGTCACTCTCGGTTTGGTTTGAAACCTAAGAGAGATGACATTTATTGGCAACCAAGAAGGTCACTCAATTATACGTCCACCTATGTTCAATGGGACAGATTACACCTATTGGAAGACTAGAATGAGGATTTTTTTAATTTCTATGGATTTTGAGTTATGGAACATTGTGAAAAATGACTTTCAAAAGTCTTCTTTTCTAATGAATGATTGGAATGAGTTGGAGAAGAAGACTTTCACTTTAAATGCCAAGGCTATGAATGTATTGTTTTACACTTTATATAAAAATGAGTTCAATCGAGTGTCTATTTGTGAAACGACTTTTAATATTTGGCATATACTCGAAATCACTCACGAAGGCACTAGTAGAGTAAAGGAGTCGAAGATAAATCTTTTAGTTCATACTTATGAATTGTTTCGGATGAAGCCAAGCGAAACTATTGTTGACATGTACACCCGTTTTACAGATGTCATCAATAGTTTAAAAGCTCTTGGCAAATGTTTTTCGAACTTTAAACTTGTTAATAAAATTTTGAGATCCATTCCAAAGAGTTGGGACCCTAAAGTAACGACCATTCAAGAGACTAAGGATTTGAATAACTTTCTTCTCGAAGAACTTATCGGGTTACTAGTGACTTATGAGGTGACTTGCAACGCTCATAAAGAGCTTGAGAATAACCTTCCAAAGAACATGAAAGATATGGCACTAAGAACTCATGAAGAATACTTGAAAGAAAATTCTAAGTGATGAGGACTACGATAATGACTTGGCATTCTTGACAAGAAAGTTCAAAAAATTTATAAAAAGAAATAAATCTAAAAATAATACTAAAAATAAAGTTGAACCCAATAAAGAACAAGTCATATGCTATGAATGCAAGAAGCCGGGGCACTTCAAAAGTAAATGTCCCCAAGTGAAGAAGAAGCAACAAAAGAAGAAGAAATCACTTAAAGCAACTTGGGATGACTCAAGTGCATCCGAAGAAGAGGAATCAACCAACAAAGAGTAAGTTGCTCACTATGCATTGATGGCATATGGCGACGAGGTAAGTAACTCGATCGAAGCTCATTTATCTTTTGATGAATTATTAAGTACTTTTCATGATTTATTTGATGAATGTAAATTAGTTAGTAAAAAGTATAAATTGTTGAAAAAAGAGCATGTTTCTCTTGTTAGTGATTTTGATAGATTAAAAATTGAGCATGATGATGGTTTAGTTCCTTACACAAAATGTAATGAATTAGAAATGCTTAAAAATAAAAATTTACAACTACATGAAACCTTAGAAAAATTTGAAATAGGTAGCAAATCCTTAAACATAATTTTTGCAAGTAAGAATCATGTTCATAAAAGAGATGTAATCAACTTTGTGAGTAACACTCATAAAAATCCAACCATCTTTGTTAAAGGTCCAACTTTGCATATTTTACCCCGAAACAAATATAACTTTTGTTACAAATTTGGACATGTTGCGTATAAATGTCCATTTAAGAGATATAGTTTACACAAATTGATTTAGGTTCCTAAAGAAACTATAAAAAACTCAATACAAAATGATAAGTTAAGTCGATCGATTTTTGAGACACCCAAGGTCAAATGAGTACCTAAAAATCACCATTTTTTTAAGAAATATTTACCATCACTACTAGGAGCAAGAGATGGTACCTTAATAGTGGATGCTCAAAGCATATGATCGGAGATCCATCTCAATTCTCTAAGCTCACTAGCCTAGACGAAGGGTGTGTTACCTTCGAAGACAACAACAAGGATAAAATCATTAGCAAAGGAACCATAGATAACAAATCCAACTTTTTAATTAAAGATGTGTTATTGGTTGATGGCTTAAAGCATAATCTTTTGAGCATTAGTCAATTATGTAATAAAATATACGTGATTAGATTTGAATCGAATACTTGCATTATTGAACAACCACACAAAAACACCTCTATGATTGCCCTAAAATAAAATAATATATACACTATTAACATTGATGATCTTTGTAATGAAATATGTTTTTCGATTTTGAATGATGATGCTTGGCTTTGGCATATGAGATTAGGTCATGCTAGCATGAAACTAATCTCTCAAATCTCATCCAAAGAATTTGTAAGAGGTATGCATAACATTAAGTTTGTTAAAAATAATGTGTGTGATGCATGTCAACTAGGAAAACAAATAAAAGGTAATTTCAAACCAAATAATCAAATAAGCACCTCTAAACCATTGCAATTGATTTATATGGATTTGTTTGGACCAGTTCATACATCAAGCCTAGGAGGTAGCAAATAAGCCTTTGTAATTATGGATGATTATAGTAGATATACTTGGACATACTTCTTAGCACACAAAAGTGATTACTTTAGGTATTTCTCTAAGTTTTGTAAACTTGTTCAAAATGGAGTAGTAGAAAGAAAACATAGAAATTTACAAGAAATGACAAGAACCATATTGAACAAACATAACCTACCCAAATATTTTTGGGCTGAAGCCGTTAAAATAGTATGCTAAGTCATGAATAGGATTCTAGTAAAACCATTACTTTCCAAAACTCCTTATGAATTATGGAATGACAAAAAACATAATGTTTCATACTTTAAAATTTTCGGTTGTAAATGTTTTATCTTCAATGAAAAATATGCCTTAGAAAAATTTGATGCAAAATCCGATAAAGGCATTTTTCTTAGTTACTCTTCCATTTTAAAAGTCTTTCATGTTTTTAATAAAAGAACATTGGTCATAGAAGAGTCTATTCATATTGTCTTTAATAAAGTCTATGAATTTAAGAAAAATGAGTTTGATGATGATCTTAATTTTGATGCTTTGAATTTAAATGAACCCTCTCCTCCAACTAGCAATTTGGATACATCTTCTTCCAAAACATCTTTACCCAAGGAATGGAAATATGTAGATGCTCATCCTAAGGAGCTAATTATGTTGAATCTCATATTTTGATGATGAAATCAATTGATAATATTTATGATTTAATCTGTGTTTTGAGTGATGCAGGAAGCTTCGATCAGGGAGAGATAATTAAAGCAGGAAGAATCATGTTGGGCCGGAGAAAAACATGTTAGAAGATTGGACATCGCGTTGGAGGATCGATCGACGTATCGATAGAAGGCTTTGAGCCATGGTTTCGGGCATTGAGCCAAGAAGAACAGATATTGTGCCAAGGATATCGGAGTTGTGGAGGTTAACTAGTCGATTGAGCAATAGGCCACAAGAGAGGACGATGCGCCGAAAAATCAGACAAAGCGTCGATGGACCAATGACATGCCGGACAACATGATTCATGCTTAGTAATAATTATTTAGATCGAAGTGTGTTTTATATGTGTAGGATTAACTACGATAGCAAGACATAAAGCAAAATGAAGTCATAGAGTCAAGAACGAGATTTTGTTGGGAGTTCGAGGGTTCATTGGAAGTCTAGATGTTTGTCAGAAGTTATGTCAGAACCAACCGAGAAGTCTAGGAGCTTGCCAAAGAAGCTCGTCAAAACTTGCCAAGAAGATCGTCGTGAAGTCCAAGAGCTTACTGGGAGTCCGCTGGAACATTGCCGAGAGATCGTCGGAAGTTCGTCGAAAGACCACCGAAAGCTTGCCGGAAGAAACCTTGACTCATCAGACTTATTTAGAATTTGTAGTTAGCATATAATTGGGATTGAAATTGAGCCAACCCAATTAGGGGCCAGTTGGGCCCATATAAGGACTATGTTGGGCCAAGTGAAAAAGGCCCAAATAGTGACTCAAAGGGTGGCACCGCCATGACATAGTCTCCAAGACCATGTCAGGCGGTGGTACCGTCCACCGCCCAGACACAGACTCCGAGAGGCTGTCAAGCAGTGGTATCACTAGTTTGGGCGATGGTACCACCCAGTATAGTGTCAGTGTCAAACTAACACTGGCGGTGGTACTACCTAACGCAGGTGGTGGTACCACCCGTACCCAGGAAACCCAAGATGAGACATTTTTAGGCTCCAAGTTTGAATCAACTTGAGACCTATAAATACCCCTCTCATCCCTAGTTAAAACACACAACTAAGAGTAAAAAAAAAAAAGAAAATAAAACTCTGTTTTAATTGTGTGTGAACTCCTCTCAAAGTTCTAAGTATTAGAATAGTTTGAGAGAGGAGTCATTGGGGGTGTAAGGGTTATCTCCTAAATCCGGTAAAAGGATAAAGAGTTGTAAAAGGTGGTTGATCTTCACCTATTGAAGGAAGACCGATAGTGGATGCCGGTGGCCTCGACGAAAGAGGAATCGGTAGAGTGGATGTAGGTTACGACGACCGAACCACTATAAAAAATTGGTTTGCGTTTCTTTTGTGCAATTTACCTTACTACAAACCTCCTTACTTGCTTACTGCTTTCAATATGTTTATGAATATGCTTTTAAGGTAAGCATATTTCTAGGATCGATTTTCAACATACAATTTTTTTTTTTGAAACTGACGTTTTTATCCACTACACTAATTCACCCCCCCCCCCTCTTAGTGCCGACTCGTTCCTAAAAATCATAGGAGACACATCAGAAGGGGTTCAAACTCGTTCTTCCCTTAAAAATTTTTGTGCCAATGTCGGTTTTTTTCTCAAATTGAACCTAAATGCATTGACGAGGCCTTGAAAGATGATTCATGGGTTATCGCAATGCAAGAAGAGTTGAGCTAATTTAAGAGAAATAAGGTATGGAAGCTTGTTCCGAGACCTAGTGATCATTTAGTTATCGGTACTAAATGGGTCTTTAGAAATAAATAAGATGAATTTGGTATCGTGTTAGAAATAAGGCTAGATTAGTGGCCAAGGGTTTCAACCAAGAAGAATGTATCGATTATGAAGAAACCTTCGCTCCTGTGATAAGACTAGAAGCTATAAGGATGCTCCTTGCCTATATTAGTTGTAATAAATTTAAGTTATTTCAACTGAATGTTAAAAATGCTTTTCTTAATAGCTTTATTTTCGAAGAAGTTTGAACAACCTCTCGGATTTGAGAATGATAATTTTATGAATCATGTGTTTAAATTGACTAAAGTTCTCTATGGATTACAACAAGCCCCAAGGACTTGGTATGAGAGACTTATCTTATTTCTTATCCAAAATAATTTCTCTAAAAGCGAGGACAATACTACATTATTTATTAAAAATTTTAAAAATAATTTTTTTATTATTTAAATTTATATTGATGATATTATTTTTGGTTCTACAAATGAATCCTTATATGAATCATTTGCCAAGATTTTGAAATGAGTTTAATGAGTAAACTAACTTTCTTTTTAGGCTTACAAATCAAATAACTTAATGATGATATTTTTTTTAGTCAAACAAAATATGCATTAGACTTGCTAAAATGATTTAATATAGATAGTTCAAAGGCTATCAATACTCCTATGAGTGCCTCCGCTAAGTTAGACATTGAGGAAAGTAGAGAAAGATTTGATCAAAAAGCTTACAGGGGTATGATAGGTAGTTTACTATACCTCACCGCAACTAGATCGGATATCATGTTTAGCGTAGGACTTTGTGCTAGGTTTCAATCTAATCCTAAGCTATCTCACCGTAAAGTAGTTAAAAGAATTATTAGATATTTTAAAGGAACCACTAATCTAGGATTATAGTATCCGAAATTTAAAAATTTTGAATTAATTACTTATGCTGCTGCGGATTTTGCTGAATGTAGAATAGATAGAAAAAGTACATTCGAAATATGTCAATTCTTAGGTCGTGCACTTATCTTTTGGTCTTCCAAGAAACAAAACTCGATTGCACTATCTACGATCGAAGCCAAATACATAGCGGCTAGTGAATATTGTGCAAAAGTCATATGGATGAAAAATATATTAGAAAATTATAAGATTCACCACCAGAACATTCCTATAAAATGTGATAACATAAGTGTAATATATTTAACAACAAATCCTAGTCAATACTCTAGAACTAAACATATTGACATTAGGCATCATTTCATAAGAGATCATGTTAATAACCATGACATATCTTTAGAATTTATTGATACTAAACATCAATTAGTCGATATCTTTACAAAACCTTTAAATGAAGAATAATTTTATTTTATTAGAAGATAGTTAGGAATGTTAAATTATCTGAATGCATGAATTTGTTATATATATCTTTTCCGGACTTTCTTGATTTTTTTTTCTTTCATGAAATTATTTCATTTTGTAAATAAGGCTTTCATGACATCTAGTATATCAATCTACTTGGTATTAAATTTATTTCATATAAACTTAATGATTTTTTATACACCTAGTCCCTTCACTCATGGAATTTATTGACAAATACATCTCTCATGGATTTCACTCTGGGGAATTTTTTAATGAGAAACAGTTTTAATTTATTAAGTTTTATTCGAGGATTTCTTTTTCATATGATGCTCCTTTTCCATAAATTATTCCTTACTCTTCTTATGAAAGAAGAATTTTTATGAATTTTTGGTATGTAATGATCACTTGTAAGAATGAGGATTTGATTTCATATGGATATCTTGATCCTTTTCATGAATCCCTTATTTTTGTCAAAATTAAAGTATAATTTAATGAAACTCATTTATTATTTTGAATTTGACTTTGTTCAAATCCTTTCATTAATTTAGTTCTTGATGAATTCTTTCCTTACCCATCTTTAGATGAATATGGTTCAAATCCTTTCTTATTTTAATGACAAAGGAAGAAAGAAACTTGCACATCTAAACCAAAAAGCCATTGAGTAAAACTGTTAGCTTATCTAAAAGAAGTTATCATGCAAAGTTTTTATGTACCTTCCTTTTTTTTTGTTTTGATAAATTGGTTTAGAACTTGCTTTAATTTTTTTTAAACACACTTGCAATATTGAATGGTTCTTCCTATTGATGACAAAGGGGGAGAAATGGTATCATAACACATTGATAACAAATTGATATTATGAATGTTCTAGATAAATGTATAAAATGTATCTTATCCTAAATGCCTGAATGTTTTGCGAATGCTAAATGCTTGAAGTTTTACGAATGGTTGAAATATAATTGGCATTAAGAATGTTTTAGATAAATGCATAAAATGTATCTTATCGTAAATGCTTAAATGTTTTGCGAATGCTAAATGCTTGAAGTTTTGAGAATGCTTGAAATATAATTGGAATCGTCAAACACATCGCAACACATCACAAATGCTTGAAACATATCAAAATGGATTTCATATATATTGTAGATACTTGAAATGTTTCATGAATATTTGATAATTGTCTATCATTATGATAAGGCATCATGAGCTTAACTTGCTATTTACAATTTATATCATGCCTCGGAATGATGAATTGTTATCTTTTATCGAGAATTGTCATCTTGCTAAATTTTATATTTGAAATTCACATTATACTTGAAGATGATGATTGTCAATCATCTCTTTATATTGGATTTGAAAATGGATGTCATGCCTTGACATCATTTTTATAAATACGTGGTATCATATTTTGAATTAGTAAATAATGATAAGTATCATGATGTGCATGTTGATAAGTTTAACTAAATATAACTTGTCGGTTTGATGCTTGAATTCAAGAGTGTCCTTTCTCAAGTATGACATATAGATAGGGGGAGTTGAGGTTAACTCCTTCATCAATTGATTGTCATCATCAAAAAGGGAGAGATTGTTGAATCTCGAATTTTGATGATGAAATCAATTAGTAAATTATTTGATCTAATCTATATGTCGAGATAAGTATGCAAGATTAACTACGATAGTGGTAAGACATAAAGTAGATGTTGAGCTGGAGTCAAAGATCGGACGATACATCAAAGATTCGGATGATGTGCCAGAAGTTCGTCGGGAGCTCACCGAGAGTTCGTCGGAAGTTCGCCGAGAGTTTATTGGGAGTTCGCTGAGAGTTCGTTAGGAGTTCACCAGAAGTTCACCGGAAGTTCACCAAGAGAACAATTTGTTAAATCTCAGATTTTGATGATGAAGCCAATTGTCATTTGTTGATCTAATGTATATATTGAGAAAAGTGTGCAAGATTAACTATAATGGCAGTAAGATACGCAGCAGGTGTTATACCGGAGTCAAGATCAAGATCACGTTAGGAGTTTGAGAGTTGGTCGGAAGTTTGAACGTTCGTTGGAAGTTCTGCGGGAACCAACCAAGAAGTCCAGGAGCTTGCCATAGAAGCTCGTCGGAACTTGCCAAGAAGATCGTCGCGAAGTCCAAAGCTTGCTGGGAGTCCGAACTGGCCATCGTATGCCGAGAGTTCGTCGGATGTTCGTCGGAAGTACGTCGGAAGCTCGCCGGAAGAAGCGATTGACGCACCGGAATATGAATTGTAGTAATCATGTCTTAATTATCGTAGTTAGAGTGTAGATTAAGTTAGGATTGGGAGGTAATTCCACTAACTTAATTAGGGGCCAATTGGGCCCTTAAAATACCTAAATTGGGTCGAATATAATAGCCCATTCGGCCCCTGAATTCCTAGCCGATGGTGGTACCGCTTGGGAGACTCAGTCTCCCAGGAATTTTGGGCAATGGTACTGCCTCTGTCAAGTGGTAGTACCATCGGCAATTATTGCTGCTAGCGAAGGTACAACCCTTGTCAGGCGGTGGTACCGCCAGAGCTCGGTCTCCGAGCTCCGTCATGCGATAGTACCGCCCAGACTGAGCGATTGTACCGCCCAATGTCAGATGACAAGCGGTAGTACTGCTTAGTAATGGCGGTGGTACCTCTAGGACCCTGAAAATCCAGGATTGAACACTTTTAGGCTTTATCTTTGAACTCATTCGGGCCTATAAAAACCCCACCCTTTCCTGCATGAAAGGGAACAAAATCTTGAAATACTCTCGAGTCTTTGAGGCGTTAAAGTGTTGTAAAAGCTAGAGTTCTCCTCTCTCTTTCTAAGTGTTGAGATCATTCAAGAGAGGAGTGAAACTTGTAAGGGTTGTCTCCTAAGCCTAGCAAAAGGAGAAGAGCTGTAAAAGGGTGGTTAGCCTTCGCCTATTGAAGGAAGGCCTCTAGTGGACGCTGGTGACCTCATCAGAGGAGGAAGCCAAAAGTGGATGTAGGTCACGTTTGACCAAACCACTCTAAAACTCGGTTTGCATTTACTTTGAGAAAATTTCTTTTATAGCAAACTGCCTCTTCTCCTTACTGTGCTTTAACTACGTCTACATATGCTTTGACGTAAACATCTTCCGAGATTGGCTTTAATCGTACGAAGACTTTATGAAACCGACGCTGTTCATTTGTGCAACTTACAAATCACCTTAGTCTTCTCTTGCATTTTCACTTAAGGTTTCAAGTTCAAATTCCTTCCGAAACGGATTGAGTTGAAATCATTGTCGTTGAATCAGCTTTAATCGAAATAAGATTTTTGAAATAGCGAAAGTTTTCTGTTGCACTAATTCACCCCCCCCTCTTAGTGCGCTCTTGATCCTAACACAATTGACATACTAGACAGAGTTGAACCTTTACGCCGTGACCAAAGATCAGCATGGCTCGGTCCGATTGCCGATGTCCAAGATCATCGTGATGATCAAACCTTTATTGGGTTGGGTTGAGCTCGGGGTCAATTCCGGATGCACCTCTTCAGTGGATACACTCTGCTTCATCGCTGTTAGGTTCCTGCACACTGGCCTAGGTCGGGAGGGGTTTCCTAACTTAGGCCCCTCCGAAGATTAAGTCAGTATTGAGTGGAACTTCTGTAGAAAGCTCACCCCCCTTGCTAGATGTTGGTTGAGGGCTTTTATCTTGGTGTCCAAGGGTCGATTGTATGCGATCTGTGTACGATGGCCAACTCTTCGGGCAACGAGTTTGTACTTTCAGAAGATTGCCGATCGGTATGTGCAGAACGACGTCACGTGGTGCCGTCCCGAACTTTCCGATGCGGCCCTTGTTAGCATGATGCTAGCTCGTGTAGCTCCAGACGGTGTGGGCAGGGGCGACCGTCGTCCCAAGGTTTCATGTTTGCACTGACATGGTTACCATGTCCATGTGGCGAGATCCACAATATATATAATAGGTGAGTTCTTCTAAAGGTTCCTGAAACTGAACGGGCTAAACAGCTTATGATCCCTCTTATACTGCTTGCGTGAACTATTTGGCCACACCTCCGTGAGGAGATGATGTCTCTCTGGTTAAGGGTAGCAGTCCTCAAGTTACAACATTTTGCAATTCATTTCGGTATTTTATTTAAAATTATAATTAAAGTATTTTATTTTACATTAAATTGACATTATCTTAATGTTCCCCTCTAATGTTAATACCTTTTGTATTTTCTTCGACAAAATAAAAAATATTTTGAACACAATATTTGATGGTAAATTATATATTCTTATAATGATCTCCGAATTCTCCATCATGTGAAGTTTCATTAATGAGATTTGCCAATATCTCTGTATCTAGAAATATGAACTTAAATTCATAATCCTCGATTTCCTTAAGCTAGTTAATGTCTTTTGCTTATTCCTCAAAATTATGAGATTCCTAAGTAAATTTTCGATCACTCAAAACTAATAATAACATATCCGTTGGGCTTTTATCATGTTTAATATTATATTCACTCTAATACCATTTATCAAAATAGATCCAATGTGATAACTAATCTGTTGATTTTGTTAAATCTAAATCGTCAATCGGTTGTATAAATATTTACTTTATTATTAATATTTTCTTTGTATCCTTAGAAGTCAGGAAAATAAGGACCGGAGTGTTTTCGTTGCATTCGCTCGCAGACGATGGCAAGTTCGCTAAAATGACAGCTCAACCTCTTCTCACGTGACTGTCACGTGCCCCTTGGGTTCGTAAAAAGCTCCCGAAGGTGCCAGACCATCTCTAACATAGACATACGTGGCAGGATTCTCAATCTTTCCAGATGCACAAAAGTCGGTACAAACCGCCGCACTGCACACCGCTTACACAAATGGAGAAGAACGCGACGGCCCAACGGGTTTCTACTACGTGCCGATGGCCAATGTCAGCTTCGACGGCCGCTAAGGTGGCGGCCTCCATACAGGGCGGTGGCCTCCCCGGTTCCCTCGTGATGATCCCGCTGCATCGGCCGCCGCGCTCCTGTCGTCGTCGTCGCCCCCCTCAGCCTCGGTTCTCTCCGATCCTCCTCTGCACCATCATTGTTGCCTGTACAAGAATGACAGGGCACAGTGACATGATCGACAACTCGAGTGTTCTACCTACAGATTGCAAGAATCTTCTCTCAAGTAGTGATTCCTCCTGGTTCATGCTAATGCACTTACAATTAGATCAGGAAATACCACATTAATGTCCTAGGAGAGACTCTCTTCTTTCCGCTTGCAGGTTTCTTGTAATGCTTGTATGATCATGTTTGAGAAGATTGGTTCTAATGGGCTGAATGTGAAAATGAACTCTGCAGGCGCATGCACCAAATCGTCAGCGTTCACAGACACGACTAGCAGCTCTCCTGGGAGTCTTCAGTGTAAGCATGCAGTTTGGAGTCTTCAGATGAAAATATATGTCATGGTAACAATTACATGCAGTTTGGAGTTCTCCTAAGAGTTTGTTACCTACTTACCTTTAGTGGAGTTCTGTTTCGTTTTTATAACGGCAGAGTATACGCATCAGATTTATTTAGAAGCATATGCATCTCATGTCTATCTAACCAAGTTCCTATTTTTTTGAGAATATGCCGAAGTAGATTGGAGGAGCTGCCTCATTTATCAAAGCAGATCTTAGTAAATTTAGGATACGTACCAATATTTGAAAAGGATGTGTCCTAAAACACCACAGAGAAAAGAAAAAAAATGGTCTCAATTCTTGAAGCTATTGAAGGCCACAAAAGAAAAGAAGATGAAAAGTTTGGTGCTTAGATGTCTGAACTTGTGCTAACCATCACTAGGAAGCAACTTCTAACCTTAGGTGGCACAATAAAAACTAGAGGTGGAAATGTGGAATATTGTTTGATTTCTTTTGGGGTAATATACAACTAATGTTTCTGCTTTTCATGTGCAAGCTAAATGTGCTGATGTTATGTGAGGTAAGTTTTCTGACCTTTCTTGAGGTCGTCCATTTGAATGCATCAATTAAATCATTCTCCAATTGTTCGAGACCATCGATATTCAGCTTGGCAAAATCTGTTTCGATAAACCTTTACAAGGAACAAAAAAGTATTAGCGATAACATACACCAGATTTCTTATCACATAGACACATCAAAAGTTACGTTATAACCTTTCAGCAATCTCCAGTAGTTTGAAATTGCCTTCTGAACAAGCAAATCCTTTTTCGTGATTCTGTGGCATCATTAGTAGATAATAAGAAAATGTAATTTCTAATATATTAGGAAAAAATTATCATGTTACCTGGAAAAAAAAATAAGGCATACAGTTTTAGATTCAAATTCATCTTTAAAAGATGTAAAGATGCAAAAGGAATGTCTGACATTTGCCCTTGAGGTGAATGACCTAGAGATCACATTGTTGCTGAGAAGAATCCTTCGAGTTTAGATAGCCAGTTCATTCTATTAAAATTTTCACAATCAAAAGGTTCCAGATTCTCTTTTGGAAGGCCTTGAAAGAGAGAGGATGGAGTGCCTACATACATCGTGCTATTCTTTAATTCATTTGAGAGCATCCATTTCGGGAATACATCTCACATTTAACCAACGTTGTGATTCTCTTTCTTTAGTTTCTTCCAACTCTCAGTTAGAGCAATTAATATATTTCAAATGACGAGAGAAATTAAGTATCTAATGAGAAGAATCCATAATCAAATGCTATGTTGAAAGCAAGGATAGAGTCAGTTGGTAACTTAAGTGTAAAGACATCTATGAAGTACTGGTGGTTCTGATCAATACTTCGTTGTCAGAATATGATCTAGGAAATAGTATTGAGTTCAAGAGTACCATTATCAAAGATGATATACCAGTTAGGATAGCTTGAGATCCTCAATGGTACCTTGTATAACCAAACCTTTCTTGGACTTTCTTTAATGGTAGCAATATAACTAACAAAATAGCTAACTAAAAGTCTTCCTAGAATTAAGATTTGCTTTAAACAAGCATCATAAATTGACGGAACAATTAATTCATCTATGTTTCCCATCACATAAAATTATGGGGACCTGTGAGGATGAATACAGAGACAAAATTTTAACTGTGTTCATGAACTTCGGAAGGCTAAGTCGAAGGATGAAAGGACTTAGCACTAAGAATGACAATGAAAACAATAAAATAAAAATAAAATTACCTGCTCCTTTTTATTGTGCTTATCAAAATATTTTTCTGCTTTCATAAATTTCTGGTAATGATCCACTGTCTTCTCCAGGCTGGATTGAAGTAAATGATACATCTGCAATTCAACATATGGAAACTACAAGCAACAATTTATCATGGAATAGATAGCTCCATGTGCCTTCAAAAATAGTATGGTTTGCATGATAAGCTGCTATTGAACAAAATAATTTCTGCTTGATCAAAATCTGGTCATCATCTAGTAAGTAAAGATGGTTTCTGATGAATATCAGTTTATGACACATTTATTCAATTGCAAAGAAAGAAAATCTTAGCCTTGTTTTCTATTGACAAACTTATCCTTTTATTGTTATCTCTTAACTTACTTTGCTTATAACATTTCAATGAAAACAATAAAATAAAAATAAAATTACCTGCTCCTTTTCATTGTGCTTATCAAAATATTTTTCTGCTTTCATAAATTTCTGGTAATGATCCACTGTCTTCTCCAGGCTGGATTGAAGTAAATGATACATCTGCAATTCAACATATGGAAACTACAAGCAACAATTTATCATGGAATAGATAGCTCCATGTGCCTTAAAAAATAGTATGGTTTGCATGATAAGCTGCTATTGAACAAAATAATTTCTGCTTGATCAAAATCTGGTCATCATCTAGTAAGTAAAGATGGTTTCTGATGAATATCAGTTTATGACACATTTATTCAATTGCAAAGAGAGAAAATCTTAGCCTTGTTTTCTATTGACAAACTTATCCTTTTATTGTTATCTCTCAACTTACTTTGCTTATAACATTTCACATAATGTTTTTTTTCCATATATATGTTCATACCATCTCCATGTAAATCTTCATATACTTTTGAGTAGGGAGATTACTTTTGATATAGCATGAATTTTATAATATACCATCTCCATGATATAGTATGTCCTATGAATTTGAATAATTTCACAAATATGAGCTCAATGATAATTCCATACATTTAAGTCATATTTCAACTGCTAGAAGGTGCAAGTACAACTTGCAGATCAGGTATAATATATTTGGATAATAGCCAACAAACAATTATTGATACAATCAGTTTGGGTCTTTACTAAGAGGTTTAATCAGATAAGTATGCTGATATTCTTCTTAGGTTATAGGTTGCCCTAGATCAGTTAATAGTTTCTATTGCTGGTAGATCAGTTAATAGGTTACCCTAGACCAAAAAACATCTTTGATAAATCTTGTATTTCCTTTACCTTTATGAGTTACATTTCTCATGTAGCGTTAGTAACAAATAACATCGATTCTTGAAAGGTTTAGTTAATAAGTGATAAGTTATCATTTGTCTTGAATCTTAGGGCGTGATATTGTCCCCTCTGGTGGGCCTCTAAGTGTAGAGGTATTTGATTCATATAAGGTCTTATTTTTCCTACTATTCAACCATCATTAGTATTCATCAATATGGACAGATAGACTTGGGCCTCAGTGAGTGTCTATATAGATTTTTTTTTAATACAAAGGGTAAATGGTGAGTCCAGGCGAGTAGGATCATGTGAGCCACAATGAACCCAGGACCTTATGGTAGATTGTCAAAATCTTTACCAACTAACTAAATTGATACTGTAAGGGGCTGAGAGAGGACAACCATTTTGTCATGATAAAAGCAAGTCTCATCTTCTTTTTGCTCTTCAAGAAAGCAAATTCTGCAAACATTGATCACTCTAAGAATGATCAATTAACCTTTCCTCTCGATGTGAGTTTGCAATAAATTTTTTGCTTTGGGTCCTGCATGATTATCCACTGGGGGGGTGGATTCCAAAAGCCCTCAGAGGAGGTAACTTTTGCTCTTATAAGCTTTGGTTACTGATGTGGGACTAAACATATTTATAAATAAGGATAGTTAATTGTTAGCTACATAGTCATGACCAACAAAATGATGTGTCCTCAAGATAGGCCCTCAAGACATACTTTAGGTACAAACAATTACATGTTTATTATCTATCAATTTTTCTTGTTTCTCTCCCCTAATATATATATTTTTATTTTTTATTATCATTTAACACTCGAGGTTTCATAACCTCTAAATGACAGCAAAAGATCCATCAAAAGATTCACATAGTTGACTCCAAATAATTTGGACCTGCTTTGTCGTTGTTATTGTTGAATGTACCATAGCCATCTCATCTCTTAAACAACCAAACAAACATTAAATCATATCTAATATGTTATGCCAAATATGCTTGTGCCTATCATTCACCTAACTGTATCACATTTGTTATGGATGGTGCATGCTAACTATATCTTGTGTAACTAGATCTAGCATAACTTTCACAACATATCATCATTTATATCCATAATGAGACAAAAATAGTCCAAAGGAAGTAGGGTTGTTGTCTTGATCTGATCAAGTCGTCTCATTGTACACTGTTGAGTTTTATATTCTTTTTCAACCCTAGGTGAATAAAACCAAGGACTACTATACCTTTTGTTACAGTATAAAATAGGTGATATATACCGGTCCAGGTTTATATTGACACATGGACTGCCCTCGTTTCAAACAGTCCAATCCAATTTAGTATAAAAAAATAAAACAACAATTAGGGCGGCTCACAAACATGATCGCTATTCTCGTGGGTTGTGTGGAATTGATATTACTATTGTCGTTACTATTATTCGTCGTTGTCTATCTCCCTAGTACACTCCTTCTCATGCCCCTCGTTTTCTTTCTCCCTTTTCGTTCTCCTCTTCCATCAGCTTTCTTTTCTTCCTTCTTCCCCCTCTTCCTCTATTGTGTCCTCTTCTTTCGTCTTCTTTCTCCTCGACTAGTACATTTTGCTTTGACTAGAGATTGGTATGGGTTCGATGACAATCCTTGAATAAAATTATCTCATTTTTCAAATTTAATTTGACAAATGCAATATATTTTGAACCTAATTTAATTTTCATTGATAAAAAGTATAAATTCTAACATCTAAGGCTTACAATAGTCATATATATATATATATATATATATATATATATATATATATATATATATATATATATATATATATATATATATATATATATATATAACAACAATAAAATCGTAAGCTCCAACTATTTGGTGTTGACTATATGAATTTTTTATCGTCATTGAGATTTGTAAAAAATCATATATTTAGTTAAATTCAGAGTACCTAAATCTTTATTTATAATTTTTATTATGGTCTTTTTAGTATTCCTTTACTTCTCATCATATCACTAACATTAATCATTTCACCTCTTCTTACTACCGCAGTCATAAACTTTTTTCAATATTTTTTTTTGTTTTGTATATACATATCATTGTGAATCATAAATATGTATTTACATCAAAGAAATTATTAGAGAAAATTTGTTTCTTATTTAGATATTTTAGAACTATGAAATTCCATTTAAATATAGGTTTAGCATTATTTAAACATGACTTTTAATGGCTAAATGACTCTTCTGACACTATTTATAATCATATAGTGCAATAAGTATACAACTTTAAACCCAACTTCAAATAGCTATTAAAAGTATAGTTAACCATGCATGAAAAACAAAAATAAAGAATTTATACTTGGATCTAAACACTGGTCAAACTAGGTGCAAGTTAAACAAAGGCCCCAAGCTGAAGATCAAGACTCTGCTGCAAAGTCATATCCTTTATGATTCTCTATTTCTTGGCATGTTGAGGAATGACTATATAACATATATATTTTACCTTTCAAGTTTGAAATTAAACTAATTTTTGGAGATACTTGTTCCGTTTGACATTCTTAATTGTTTTATAACTAGAACAATTTTGGATATCGTTTTTATTCTTATAAATTGATATTAAATGATAGAATGAAACAAAAAAGAAGAAGATTATTCTTTGTTATATGGTGCTCCTTATTTATACATATTTAGAAGGGATGATTTTTCTCAACAGAACAACGAGATTTCGTCATGTAGTTGAGGAAATCTTAGCTGCTATCATGCCCCCGCAAGATGGTGCTCTTGTTAAGGATGTTGATCTACGATCGATGTGATGAAAATAGTTTGCGGGCGAAAGGCTTCGTGAGTGAGTTTGCTAGTTGATCAACCGTATGTACTTGAGAAACACGTAGTTTATGTCTGATAACTTGTTCTCGCACGAAGTGAAAGTTGATGGCAATATGTTTCATGTGTGAGTGGAATACTGGATTGTCGCATAGGTAAGTGGCTCCGACATTATCACAATATATTGTAGGAGTAGAGGTGGAGTCGATGTCAAGTTCCTTGAGTAGATTCGTGACCCAATTGAGTTATGTAGCAGCGGTTACAATGACACGATATTCAGCTTTAATTGTAGAATGTGTAACTGTTTTTTGCCTCTTAAAACTCCAACTGATTGGATTAGCCCTAAGGAAGACAATATACCATGACGTGGATGTTTTGTCATCAAAGTTCCCTACCCATTCAACATCAACAAAGGCATGAAGATGAAGGGGGGAGTATTTGCGGAAAAAGAGGCCATGATTGAGGGTTCTATGAAGATATCGCAAGATTCATTTAACTGCAGACTAATGCATAGTAGATGGCCGATGCATGAATTGTGATAATTTATTGCAAATGAGATATCCGGGCGGGTGAGAGATAAGTACTGTAAGGAGCCAAGTACTTGACGACATTGAGTTGGGTCCGTAACAGGGCTTCCATCACATAGTTTGAGTGATTCTCCAATAGATAGAGGAGTTGGAACTACTTTTGCGTCCTGCATGTTCGTCTTTGATAACAGATCTTGAATATACTTTCATTATGATAGAAAGAGTCCTGAAGATGTGTATGTTGCTTCCACTCCCAAAAAGTAACTCAAGGTTCTTAGATTTTTAAGGGAGAATCAATCTGCCAAGTGTTTGAGGAATGCCTTAATCTCTATAGGATTATTGCCTGTGACAATAATATCATCCACATATATCTAAAGATATATTGTATTACCACCTTGGTGATGGAGAAATAGCGAAGTATCAGACTTGGAGTTGATGAAGCCAGTTGATGTTAAAAATGAGCCAAGTTCGGTGTATCAGGCTCTTGGAGCTTGACGAAGTCCATAAATAGCTTTTCGTAGTTTACAAATATGCCTTGGATACTGAGGGTGGATGAAGCTAGGAAGTTGCTACATAAAGACATCTTCAGTTTGGGTCCCCTACAAAAAAACATTGTTAACATCGAGTTATCATAAATGCCAACCTTTTGAGATGACTAAACTCAGAATAAGTCGAATTGTTGTGAGTTTAACAATGAGACTAAATGTCTCTGTGAAGTCAACACCAGGACGTTGATGAAACCCTTTGAACACTAAACGCGCTTTATATCTGACAATCCATCTAGGTTTCGCTTAATTCGAAAGACCCATTTACACCCGATGATATTTTGTGTGTGATGAGAGTACAAGGGTCCATGTAGAATTATGGAGGAGGGCATTATATTCTTCACACATGGCTTTACATTAGTATGTAGATTTTTGGGCTTGAGTAATTGTGGTAGGTTTATTGGTCTCTGATGAGGATTTTGTGATAGCATGTAGGTCAAGGACTTGTAGTGGTTTAAAAATACCACTTTTGGAGTGTATTGTCATTGGATGTCTAGGGGCTATAGGTTGTGTTGTAGGTATGGGCGGTGGAGAGACACTGACACGGGTTGAGGCAAGCTGAGGTACTTCAGTGTCACTGGTCCTAGAAGAGGATAGAAGTAGTGGTTGTGTTTCCAAGTGCATTACTTCAACAGTAGGGGAACCTGTTGAAGAAGGGAGAGGAGTAATGGAAGGGGTGAGGAGCTGTTGAACCAGGAGAAGAGGGTGTGGATCCCGAGGAGGACTGGATGGTGTTATGGGAGACTCGTTTGATGGGATCGACGATGTTGGGAAATCTTGGGGGCGACATCACATGCGTAGCGGAAGAACATTAAAAACAAAAATCCTTAATTTTCTAAAAGATATATTCGTCGTCGTGCGAAGATTGGTGCATAAAAACCGTAAAACTTAAAACTACATATATGAAATATTATGTTACATAGGGAGATCGTATATCCCTAAATCCCTACAAATCGCTAGGAGAGGGTGAAGGAGGTCAAGCGTCCTCCTCTCTAGCGGTGATCCACACAGCAGGGATGCGACGATGCTCCTCAAAACTCTAGGCTTGCTATTTGAGGTGGAGAGAGGGAGGAGAATGGGAGAGGCAACCAAAAAGCTCTAGCCTATGAACCATTAGTTCTCTCCTATTTATAGAGGGAACCATTACTTCCCCTATCAACTTAACCCTAATGGATCCTACCATATTGGGTATTGGATCTCCATCCAACTACCAAAGCCTCTTAGATTAGTGGATCTCTATCCAATAATCTCTCATTGGCTCTTACTGGATCTCATCCATATGATCTAATAATTCAAGGGCTTATTGGATATTCAATAAGATAGGGGCTTTAGTGAATATCTCATATTCGAACCTCTACTTATCGCAACACCTACTATATATGTGTGACCCTCTAAGCCCAATATTAAGCTGGCCGTGAGTCATACCTGTCAAAACTCCTTCTAGCTTAGTGAATTATTATCTCCATAATAATTCACTCGACTCATCGACTATAGACGTACTAGGCCACTACATCGTAGTCCCGAGACGATACAGGGAAACAATCTATTAGACCTGTTTGTCCTAAGTTATTGTGTACCTATAGTCCCTCATCCATCTAATATCCTAGAGACTGTATGATGTTGTTAGACCCATACGGTTTCTACTCGAGTCTCGCTCTAATCGGATTCCCCCGCATAACTCTCTCTCTCAATCCGAATGACCCTAGCCAGGGATTTGTCTGAGCAAGAACACATGTGATATTCCTCTTATGACACCGAGAGTGGATAATCCTCTATCGACACTCAATAGTCATCGTAAGGTTGAATACCACTTTTGATGACCGGTTGTGTTAGATTTGGAACCTCCAGACCTTTAAGTCCGGTATCAAAGAATGAAGTATTCATATAGGACATCCTTGGTGTCTCAAGTTTAAGGACCAGATATACTACTGGGATTATGGAATCGCTGTCTGACAATAAGACATCATCAACCATCCAACATCTCGTAAGCGGATCAATCAGTGAACTCATTCTCCAATGAGCACCTGTACTGTATCCCTAGTGTCCCCACACGAGCAACTATGAGACCAGCAACATCCATCATATGGATGAGTATACACCACACCAGTCTGTCTAGTTATCTCGATGTCCCTCCCAAGTAACCTATGACCGGGATTATTTAGGATCTATGTTTAAAGGCAAATTGGTCTCGTTATCGTGATCTCATCACGATCTGATTCTCATTGCACAGATCCATGAACATCACAATATATTAAAGCAATAAATAATATAAAGTAATAAAATATCAAATAATAATAATAAGTAAAAAGACTACGTGTTAAGTCACACGTGCCATCACTCACGAGATTGACTTGCAGGGCACCTATGACTAGCAGGCGGTGTACTCTAGTGATGTATATTTGTTGGAGTAGGTCATACAGTAGGAGATTCATGGTTTTGAAACGAAAATGTAGACTCCACAAAAATAACATTACGTGATATAAAGACTTTTTGAGTTTGAGGTTCATAGCATTGAAAGACATTATGTTCAAGAGAGTACCCAATGAAAATGCAAGGCTTATATCTTGATGTTATCTTATGCGAGGCATAGGAACGTAGCCATGGATAACATAAACAACCAAATACTTTGAGTTTTTGAAGGTTTAATGATTCGTGAAATAGTTTTTCAAATAGTAACTAGTACTGAAGGACTAAAGTGAGCATACGATTGATGAGGTAGATAACAGTTTAAAAGGTTGCAAACCAAAATGTTGTTGTATACCACAAGCTAAGAGACAGGATGTGCGGTCTTGATATTCACCATCGCCATCAGAGTAAACTGTTTTGATTGTAGACTGAAAGAAGTTCTCGGCCAACCTTCTAAAGTTGGAAAATATTGTTGAAACTTCATATTTATGGTGGAGAGGGTATATCCATGTGTAATTGGTAAAGTAGTTACGAAAATGACATAAAACCTAAACTTGTCAAAAGAAATGATTAGGGCAGGGCCCCAAACATCAGTATAAATAATTTCAAAAGGTTTAGAGCTGGATATGAAGGAGATTCCAAAAGAGAGTCTATGAATTTTATTGCTTAAACAAGCATCACAATGAGTTATAATACTATTGGTTTTAAGAGTAGGAAGAGAATAACGAGAAAATAATTTTTGCTAGATAGAGGATGAGGGATGACCAAGACGACGATGCCACACATCAATTGGAGCTGCGACGGAAGACTAGGCAATGGGCTGGGTGATTTATGGAATTGACGTCCACTCATAAATGTTGTCCTTACTCTGGCCTCGGACCAAGGATGCCCCTGTGCTTAAATCCTTAATAAGAAAGGAGTTAGGAAAGAATTAAATCGAGGTATTATTTTGTTTGTAGAATTGAGAAACTAAAATGAGATTTCGTTTGATGTGAGGTACATACAAAACATCATCGAGTGTAAACGTTATGTTTTGTGAATTAAACGTTATGGAGCCAGTATAAGTAATGGGAATTCCTTTACCATCACTGATGATGATGTCTTCATTTCCACCATAATTGTTGTGGATAGACAGGTTCTGTAGATCAGAGGTGATGTGATAAGATTCGCTAGAGTTCAAATTCCAATTGTGTTGACTAGTATTCGAAGTAGTGAGATTTGCTTGAGGCCAATAAGATGGAGGAGGAAGTCTGGGTTGAGATCGACAGACTTTTGCAGAGTGTCCGACTTTATCACACAGTTGGCAGATAACTTTTTGTTGATTTGTATGGTCACGACGCCAGGGTTGAGGATAATTGAAGGAACTACCTTGATAGTTGCAACTAAAATGTTGATGCTGTAGAGGAGGTAGGGTTTGTTTGAAGCTCACAAGGAGGTATTTTGGCTAAACCTTTATTGAGGGTTTTAGTATACTGGTTGCCCTTCCTCTTGGATTTTTGACTTACTTGAGCCGTGATGCATGGTCCTAGTAATTTGTCCTCGTGCTTGAGATATATTTTTTGGTCAGTCAACTTGTCATAGAGTTCTTCAAATGACATCGATGAGTCGCATGCTCGTATTGCTGCTGTCAGTTCTTTATACTCGCTTTTAAGGCCGTTAGGGATGTAGACAATGACTTCTTAATCACTGAGGGAATGACCTATCAGGGCCAGGTTAACAATGATAACTTTTATATTTTGTAGATAATCAGCAATAGTACTTTCCTCTTGTTTTGTTGTCATAAGACTGGATAGGAGACTCAGCATGCGAGTACACAATCGATTTGCCAATATAGTTTACAACTTAGACCAAGCTTTGATAACGGTGTCATATGAAGAAATAAGTGGGCCGAGCGATCCAGCGACGAACGACTGAATTACTTGGAGGATGAGACGAACTTAGCGTAATCATAGTTTGTGGTTCGGATTTGGTACTGGATTGGGTGCTCCTGCAATGTTGACCATCGTTGGTGGACAACGGAGAGTATCGTCGACATAGCCTAGTAAATCATAGCCAAATAGAAGATTAGAAAATTGTGCACGCCAGGATGCATAGTTGCCACCTTTGGATAATTTGAAGGGGATAAGAGTTGTAGCATTGATGGAGATAAGACCTATATGTTGAGAAGTACTATGGTTCCTATCGGGATAATAACTAGAGCATCAAAGGTAGACGATGAAGACATGTGGAGGAGATATACCAATTTGAGGGAGCAAGGTGAGAGTCTTCAAATATAGAATGGGTTGTTAGGATCGGGGTCGGCACTAAGAGGGGGGGTAAATTAGTGCAGCGGTAAAATCGTCTTCTAAAAACCTTTCGTTTCGATTAAATCCGTTTCCGATGAAAAACCGATCTCGGAAAGTGTTTAACTTTAAAACGTTTGCAAGAATGTAATGAGCAAGTGAAGTAAGTAAATCAGTTTGCAATGCGAGAATTAAAGGCAGAACAAGAATGCAAACCGATTTATAGTGGTTCGGTCGTCGTGACCTACATCCATTCCGCCGATTCCTCTTCCGTCGAAGCCACCGGCATCCACTATCAATCTTCCTTTAATAGGCGAAGATCAACCTCCTTCTTACACCCCTCTTTTCCTTTTACCGAGTTTAGGAGACAACCCTTACAAGCACTCACTCCTCTCTTACAGAATTCTAAACTTAGAGTGGAGGAGGGAATTTCTCAAGAAATTGCAGCAGCGTTTTCTCACTTTTAAATTCTTTGTGCTTGTATCTTTTAACCAGGGATGAGAGGGGTATTTATAGGCTTCAAGTTGATTCAAACTTGGAGCCTAAAAACATCTCATCCCGGGTTTCCCGGGAACGGGCGGTACCACCGCCTACGCTGGGCGATACCACCGCTAGTGTCAGTCTGACACTGACACTACACTGGACGGTACCATCGCCTGTCACCCTGCCAGGGGCGGTACAACCGCCCAGATTGGCGGTACCACCGCTTGACACAGTCTCGAAGACTGTGCCACAATGGCGTCACCTCTTGGGGCACTGTTTGGGCCTCTTATTGGGCCCAACACAGTCCTTACATGGGCCTAGCTGGCTCCTAATTGGGTTGGCCAAAATCCAAACCCAATTACGTGCTAACTATGATTCTTAAGACATTTGCTAAGCTAAACAAGTCCCTTATGTCTTGGTATCTTCCGGCGTGCTTCCGACGAACTCTCGGCAATGTTCCGGCGGACTCCCAGCAAGCTCTTGGACTTCACGACGATCTTCTTGGCGAGTTCCGACAAGCTTCTCTGGCAAGCTCCAAGACTTCTCGGTTGGTTCCGACAGAACTTCTGACGAACGTCCAGACTTCCGACGAACTTTCGAACTCCCAACGAAATCGCGTCCTTGACTCCGGGACTTCATTTTGCTTCATGTCTTGCTATCGTAGTTAATCCTGCACATGTAAAAACATACTTTGATCTATATAATTAATACTAAGCATTAATCATATTGTCTGGCATGTCATTGGTCCCTCGACGCATCGTCCAATTCTTCGACGCATCGTCCTCTCTTGCGGCCTATTGCCCAATTGGCCAGTTGACTCCGCAACTCCAATATCCTTGGCGCAATATCCGCTCTTCTTGGCCTGATGCCCGAATCCATGGCCCGAAGCCTTATGTCAATACGTCGACCGATCCTCCGGCTCGACGTCCAATCTTCTAACATGTTTTCCTCTGGCACAACATGATTTTTCCTGTTTTAATTGTCTCATCCTGATCAAAGCATCCTACGTCACTCAAAATGTAGATTAAAACATAAACACTATCAATTGGTTTCATCATCAAAAAACGAGATTCAACATGGGTGTGTTATTTTGTTTTTGGGACTTTTACTACAGCGACGACAACAGGTCAGTGAGATGTAGAGACAATAGCGATAGGAGAAAGAAGGGTAGTGAGCAAAGCTGCACCAGTTCTTGCGGCTGAGGAGCTTGGCAATGAAGAAGTGAAGAGTTTTGTAGCTTGAGTGCTTTCTTCGTTGAGGAAGGACAAAGAGGCTTCACTGGCAGAAAATGCTCGATAAGAGAGGAAATAGAAGGGATTGAAGCCGACTGTCTATGTTCCCGCTACTACTCTACTGTAGTATACGTCCAGGGAATGATTGCAGAGGAGGGGTAGCCGCTTGTTGTAGAGCAGGCGACGACGGTGCAATTGGTGTAGATCGCAGTGTTCGGCCGAGTTCAAAGGCAAGATGCGACTGGGAAAAATGGGAAGACAACGGAGGAAGTAGTTGTCAAGGCGGTATTCCGGGAACCCACTGCAGGAGACGGCATGGCCGATGCCCTTATTGGTGACAACAAACGCAAAGAGGGTGAAGCAAATGAGGAGGGGCGAGAGGCCGGGGAATTAGCCCTCGTTGTTCTACCGTTTTAGTTTTCCCAACTCCTATAGCTAAAGGTGGGATATTGGGAGGTGGTAGATCCTCCTAGGGATACGGCCATCCGGCGATTGCCCGTCAGATCAGTGGGCGGTGGTGGCAGATCCTCCTGCGATCCTTCGGTGAGGACCGATGTCGGAGGAGGGAAGAGGGGGAGGAAGCGGTGGTCGTCGCCAATCGAGATGGGAAAGGAAGGATCTGTGAGATGCTTGAGCGACTAACCGACCGCTTCTCCCATTGTACTTTGCAGTCTAGAGGAGGATGTTGAGTCCCGGGTCTAGAAGGAAGGCGACCCGAACAATGCCCGCGAAGTCTGACGTCGTGAGCAGCGAGATTGCCTTGCTGCTACAGCTGCAGCGACAACGAAAAGTAGCAAAGGAAGGTTTGCCTGCTGTTGAGCCAGAGCGTGTGCTTGGTGCGGGTGGCATTGGTGGACATGTCGATGAAGGCGTTGACGGAGGTGATGGAGAAGGGGGGGGTTGCCACCCTAGGGTGGCGCAGGTGATGAATGGACTATTGCAGCAGCAGCGATGGCTGCGAGATCAGAGTTGTTGTTGCCAAGAAGGTGGCTGCTGCTCTGATACCATGATAAAATGAAACAAAGAAGAAGAAGAATATTCTTTGTTATATGATGCTCCTTATATATACACATTTAGGAGGGAGGATTTCCCTCGACAAAGCAACTAGATTTCCTCATGTAATTGAGGAAATCTTAGCTGTTATGATTGGCAAATCTTAGTTGCTATCGCTAAAGACTTTCTCTACTCATTAAGTATTCTTCTAATATTATTCTAAGTCCTAAAATTTTATTAAATAAATTAATCAACTAAACTATTCCTCGATAAACACTCAAAAGGGACGCTAGATAAATTATTATGTTTTATCTCCTTGACGAAGACCCGGACCAATTAGACTAAAGTGGGCCAAATTTGCACCTCAGCGATACACCCCTCCTTGTTTCTTGACATTATTAAATGTTCTAAAAGGCATGTTAAGGCCTACCATTTGCTAAATGAAAAACTGAGATATGACAGAATTTATTGCATCATTTGATCGAATGATCAAAAGCATGAGATATGATGATGCTATAGTGTCACTACTAACATGTGTTTCTTGATTCAAGAGGGAAAGAAGACACTGAAAATCTATTTGCCAGACTAATCTTAATTTATTAATTTTAAGAAGTGAGAATAGTTCAAGTGCATCAAAAGCTCATGTGTACTTGTAGTTATTAGCTGCTAGTGCCTTTCTCTTTTACTGGAATCCCAATTCAATTCTACTTAGTCTTGACTTTATAGTGTACAAAATAGAATCTATAATTTTCTCAATTTAGTTGTTGCTATTTTACTTGTTAGCCCGTGGCTAGTTGAATTCTCTCTTGTCGTAATTTGTTATTAAGAAAAAGCTAAGGCGGCTGTTTAAGGTTTGGTTAGTCTAAAATGTGATGACGTAATATTAAAAAAGTTATCTATATTGCTATTTTCACTAATTTAAGGCCTTGGCACATAAATAAGAGTTGTCACTCCTTATATTGGTCAAAGAACACTTTATTTAAACTACTAATAATCCTTCAAGGGAAACTAGATAAAGAAGCGCTCCTCTTGATTTAGGGGACTCTTTTAGCCATCTAAAATCTGGGCAAAGTTCTCTTCATTCGTCAACATCTCCAGGTTATTATAGGACCAACGAACCTAAAATGATGGTGTTGGATCGTCAACAAAGACCTTTAGATTGTGTTCGTCTCAAATTCTCAAGTAGCACCATCAGAAAGTTCAACTTGTATCTACTAATTTACTTCGGAACATAGTGGAAGCACAAAATTCATCACATGCTCGCTCTTCTAGTTAAGACTTCATATTTGGAGGTAGCACATTCAGGTCTCTCATAGTAAATTTATTTCAAAAGAATAAATATTGTCAAGAAACTTTAATACTTGACTATATTGTCCAAAATTGTCGCAATGAAATCAAATTATATTTGTTCTAATTGCTTCTATGACAAGTTTCTCAAATCTCCACCTGGTACTTTATCGAAACATACCATAATTATTTGTCTCGCATCAACAATTATAATTATCATGATTCAACTCCGATACCATTTGTCATGACTAATTGATAACTATCTCATCAATTTGTTGAGCTTGAACCATTGATAAAAAATATTTAATATAAAATAATTTATTTATCAAATCCTTATAAATTAATCCAATTATGAGTCAATGTAAGTTTACCATTTCTCCAATGTGGGATTAAATTTATGATATTATAATTTCTTCATTTAAGGATTTGATATCGTGCCGGGGATTAATATGGTTCAGAATTAAATTTTAACATGTTGCAAATAAGTTCAATTGCAATATAAGTCCAATACAATGGAGATTCTATGCCACGATAAACCTTTGTCCTTATATGAAATAACTCGATAAGTCCCACATCGGAAGCGGACAAGATTAAAATTGACTTATAAGGGTCTAATGAATGTATTATTATTAATTTTAATTTAAGCATTTTGATTAGTAGTTAAAGCTAAAATAAGTTAATAGGTCAGTTAACCCAACAAGCCCGTGATATTATCTATCATGAAGAGCCATTTTTTACTTGGACCCTTAATACTAGACTAACTTTAATATAATTTGTCACGATCCAATTCAAACTGGATTGGATAACTATATCACCAACTTGTTAAGGTTTAACAATTTAACCCAAAAAAGAGTAAACCTAGGTTAATAATAATAAGTCAATCAATCTTTTATAAGTTAACTTAAGTCCTAATGATAAACTGAACATGCGATAACATACTAATAGTATTAGTTACCATAAGTAAGCATAAGCTTTCACTAGAAGAGTTTTAGAACCTTGATATTATCTATCATGAGGAGCCTTTTTTTACTTGGACCCTTAATACTAGACTAACTTTAATATAATTTGTCACGATCCAATTCAAACTCGATTGGATAACTAAATCACCAACTTGTTAAGGTTTAATAATTTAACCTAAAAAAAGAGTAAACCTAAGTTAATAATAATAAGTCAATCAATCTTTTATAAGTTAACTTATGTCCTAATGATAAACTGAACATGCGATAACATGCTAATAGTATTAGTTACCACAAGTATAAACTTTCACTAGAAGAGTTTTAGAACCTTGAGATTTGGTTATTAGTACAACAATACTTTTTGCCTAAGATTATATTGTTACCACATTAATATATACAAAATTGTGAATACATCATAAAATTAAAGATCAGTTAACCCATCAAGCACGTGATATTATCTATCACGAGTAGTCTTTTTTTACTTGGACCCTTAATACTAGACTAACTTCAATATAATTTGTCACGATCCAATTCTAACTTGACTGCATAACTAAATCACCAACTTGTTAAAGTTTAACCATTTAACCCAAAAAAGAGTAAACCGAAGTTAACAATAATAAGTTAATCAATGTTTTATAAGTTAACTTAAATCCTAATGATAAACACAACATAAGATAACATACTAATAATGTTAGTTACCACAAGTAAGCATAAGCTTTCAATAGAAGAGTTTTGGAAACTCGAGATTTGGTTATTAGCACAACAATACTTTTTGCCTAAGATTCTACTATTGTCACATTAATATATATACTATTGTAAATATATCATAAAATTAAAGATCAGTTAACCCATCAAGCCCGTGATATTATCTATCATGAGTACCCTTCTTTCACTTTGACCTTTAATACTAGACTAAATTCAATATAATTTGTCACGATCCAATTCTAGCTCGATTGGATAACTAAATCACAAACTTGTTAAGGTTTAACAATTTAACCCAAAAAAGAGTAAACCTAAGTTAATAATAACAAGTCAATCAATCTTTTATAAGTTAACTTAAGTCCTAATGATAAACTGAACATTGGATAATATACTAATAGTGTTAGTTACCACAAGTAAGCATAAGCAATCACTAAAATAGTTTCAGAACCTTGAGATTTGGTTATTAGTACAACAATACTTTTTGCCTAAGATTTTATTGTAGCCACATTAATATATATACAATTGTGAATACATCATAAAATTAAAGGTCAGTTACCCCCCATCAAGCCTGTGATATTATCTATCATGAGTAGTCTTTTTTTACTTGGACCCTTAACACTAGACCAACTTCAATATAATTTATCATGATCTAATTCTAACTCGATTGTATAACAAAATAACCAACTTGTTAAGGTTTAATCACTTAACCTAAAAAAGAATAAACCTAAGTTACTAATAATAATTAAATAAATCTTTTATAAGTTAAATTAAGTCCTAATGATAAACTGAACATGGAATAATATACTAATAGTATTAGTTACCACAAGTAAACATAAGCTTTCACTAGAAGAGTTTTAGAACCTTGAGATTTGGTTATTAGTACAACAATACATTTTGCCTAAGATTCTATTGTAGCCATATTAATATATATATACTTGTGAATACATCATAAAATTAATGATAAGTTAACCCATCAAGTCAGTGATATTATCTATCATGAGTAGCATTATTTTACTTGGACCCTTAATATTGGACAAACTTCAATATGATTTGTCATGATCGAATTCTAACTCCATTGGATAACTAAATCACAAACTTGTTAAGGTTTAACCATTTAACCCAAAAAAGAGTAAACCTAAGTTAATAATAATAAGGCAATCAATCTTTTAGAAGTTAACTTAAATCCTAATGATAAACTGAACATGGGATAATATACTAATAGTGTTAGTTAACCACAAATAAGCATAAGCTTTCACTAGAAGAGTTTTAGAACCACGAGATTTGGTTATTAGTACAACAATACTTTATGCCTAAAATTCTTTTGTTACCACATTAATATATATACAATTGTGAATACATCATAAAATTAAAGGTCGGTCAACCCATCAAACTCATGATATTATCTGTCATGAGTAGTCATTTTTTACTTGGACCCTTAATACTAGACTAACTTTAATATGATTTGTCACGATCTAATTCTAACTCAATTGGATAACTAAATCACAAACTTATTAAGGTTTAACCATTTAACCCAAAAAAGAGTAAACCTAAGTTAATAATAATAAGGCAATCAATCTTTTAGAAGTTAACTTAGGTCCTAATGATAAATTGAACATGGGATAATATACTAATAGTGTTAGTTACCACAAGTAAGCATAAACTTTCACTAGAAGAGTTTTAGAACCTCAAGATTTGGTTATTAGTACAACAATACGTTTTGCCTAAGATTCTATTGTTGCCACATTAATATATATACAATTGTGAATACATCATAAAATTAAAGGTCAGTTAGCCCATCAAGCCTGTGATATTATCTATCATGGGTAGTCTTTTTATACTTGGACCCTTAATACTAGACTAACTATAATATAATTCGTCACGATCCAATTCTAACTCGATTGTATAACCAAATCACCAACATGTTAAGGTTTAATCATTTAACCCAAAAAAAAGTAAACCTAAGTTAATAATAATAAGTCAATCAATCTTTTATAAGTTAACTTAAGTCATAATGATAAATTGAACATGAAATAATATACTAATAGTGTTAGTTAACATAAGTAAGCATAAGCTTTCACAAGAAGAGTATTAGAACCTCGAGATTTGGTTATTAGTACAACAATACTTTTTGCACAAGATTTATTATTGCCACATTAATATATATATATATATAATTGTGAATACATCATAAAATTAAAGGTCAGTTAACCTATCAAGCCGGTGATATTATCTATCATGGGTAGTCTTTTTTTACTTGGACCCTTAATACTACACTAACTTCAATATAATTTGTTACGATCCAATTCTAACTCGATTGTATAACTAAATCACCAACTTGTTAAGGTTTAATCATTTAATCCAAAAAAGAGTAAACCTAAGTTACTAATATTAATTAAATCAATCTTTTATAAGTTAAATTAAGTCCTAATGATAAATTAAACATGGAATAATATACTAATAGTGTTAGTTACCACAAGTAAACATAAGCTTTCACTAGAAGAATTTTAGAACCTTGAGATTTGGTTATTAGTACAACAATACGTTTTGCCTAAGATTCTATTGTAGCCACATTAATATTTATACACTTGTGAATATATCATAAAATTAAAGGTCAGTTAACCCATCAAGCCTATGATATTATCTATCATGAGTAACCTTTTTTTACTTGGACCCTTAATACTTGACTAACTTCAATATAATTTGTGACGACCCAATTCTAACTTGGATAACAAAATCACCAACCTTTTAAGGTTTAACCATTTAACCCAAAAAAGAGTAAACATAAGTTAATAATAATAAGTCAATCAATCTTTTATAGGTTAACTTAAGTCCTAATGATAAACTAAACATGTGATAATATACTAATAGTGTTAGTTACCACAAGTAAGCATAAACTTTCACTAGAAGAGTTTTAAAACCTCGAGATTTGTTTATTAGTACAACAATACTTTTTGCCTAACATTCTAGTGTTGCCACATTAATATATATACAATTGTGAATACATCATAAAATTAAAGGTCAGTTAGCCCATCAAGCCTGTGATATTATCTATCATGGGTAGTCTTTTTATACTTGGACCCTTAATACTAGACTAACTATAATATAATTCGTCACGATCCAATTCTAACTCGATTGTATAACCAAATCACCAACATGTTAAGGTTTAATCATTTAACCCAAAAAAAAGTAAACCTAAGTTAATAATAATAAGTCAATCAATCTTTTATAAGTTAACTTAAGTCATAATGATAAATTGAACATGAAATAATATACTAATAGTGTTAGTTAACATAAGTAAGCATAAGCTTTCACAAGAAGAGTATTAGAACCTCGAGATTTGGTTATTAGTACAACAATACTTTTTGCACAAGATTTATTATTGCCACATTAATATATATATATATAATTGTGAATACATCATAAAATTAAAGGTCAGTTAACCTATCAAGCCGGTGATATTATCTATCATGGGTAGTCTTTTTTTACTTGGACCCTTAATACTACACTAACTTCAATATAATTTGTTACGATCCAATTCTAACTCGATTGTATAACTAAATCACCAACTTGTTAAGGTTTAATCATTTAATCCAAAAAAGAGTAAACCTAAGTTACTAATATTAATTAAATCAATCTTTTATAAGTTAAATTAAGTCCTAATGATAAATTAAACATGGAATAATATACTAATAGTGTTAGTTACCACAAGTAAACATAAGCTTTCACTAGAAGAATTTTAGAACCTTGAGATTTGGTTATTAGTACAACAATACGTTTTGCCTAAGATTCTATTGTAGCCACATTAATATTTATACACTTGTGAATATATCATAAAATTAAAGGTCAGTTAACCCATCAAGCCTATGATATTATCTATCATGAGTAACCTTTTTTTACTTGGACCCTTAATACTTGACTAACTTCAATATAATTTGTGACGACCCAATTCTAACTTGGATAACAAAATCACCAACCTTTTAAGGTTTAACCATTTAACCCAAAAAAGAGTAAACATAAGTTAATAATAATAAGTCAATCAATCTTTTATAGGTTAACTTAAGTCCTAATGATAAACTAAACATGTGATAATATACTAATAGTGTTAGTTACCACAAGTAAGCATAAACTTTCACTAGAAGAGTTTTAAAACCTCGAGATTTGTTTATTAGTACAACAATACTTTTTGCCTAACATTCTAGTGTTGCCACATTAATATATATACAATTGTGAATACATCATAAAATTAAAGGTCAGTTAGCCCATCAAGCCTGTGATATTATCTATCATGGGTAGTCTTTTTATACTTGGACCCTTAATACTAGACTAACTATAATATAATTCGTCACGATCCAATTCTAACTCGATTGTATAACCAAATCACCAACATGTTAAGGTTTAATCATTTAACCCAAAAAAAAGTAAACCTAAGTTAATAATAATAAGTCAATCAATCTTTTATAAGTTAACTTAAGTCATAATGATAAATTGAACATGAAATAATATACTAATAGTGTTAGTTAACATAAGTAAGCATAAGCTTTCACAAGAAGAGTATTAGAACCTCGAGATTTGGTTATTAGTACAACAATACTTTTTGCACAAGATTTATTATTGCCACATTAATATATATATATATATAATTGTGAATACATCATAAAATTAAAGGTCAGTTAACCTATCAAGCCGGTGATATTATCTATCATGGGTAGTCTTTTTTTACTTGGACCCTTAATACTACACTAACTTCAATATAATTTGTTACGATCCAATTCTAACTCGATTGTATAACTAAATCACCAACTTGTTAAGGTTTAATCATTTAATCCAAAAAAGAGTAAACCTAAGTTACTAATATTAATTAAATCAATCTTTTATAAGTTAAATTAAGTCCTAATGATAAATTAAACATGGAATAATATACTAATAGTGTTAGTTACCACAAGTAAACATAAGCTTTCACTAGAAGAATTTTAGAACCTTGAGATTTGGTTATTAGTACAACAATACGTTTTGCCTAAGATTCTATTGTAGCCACATTAATATTTATACACTTGTGAATATATCATAAAATTAAAGGTCAGTTAACCCATCAAGCCTATGATATTATCTATCATGAGTAACCTTTTTTTACTTGGACCCTTAATACTTGACTAACTTCAATATAATTTGTGACGACCCAATTCTAACTTGGATAACAAAATCACCAACCTTTTAAGGTTTAACCATTTAACCCAAAAAAGAGTAAACATAAGTTAATAATAATAAGTCAATCAATCTTTTATAGGTTAACTTAAGTCCTAATGATAAACTAAACATGTGATAATATACTAATAGTGTTAGTTACCACAAGTAAGCATAAACTTTCACTAGAAGAGTTTTAAAACCTCGAGATTTGTTTATTAGTACAACAATACTTTTTGCCTAACATTCTAGTGTTGCCACATTAATATATATACAATTGTGAATACATCATAAAATTAAAGATTAGTTAACCCATCAAACCCATGATATTATCTATCATGAGTAGCCTTTTTTTACTTGGACCATTAATACTAGACTAACTTCAATATAATTTATCACGATCCAATTCTACCTCGATCAGATAACTAAATAACCATCTTTTTAAGCTTTAACCATTTAACCCAAAAAAGGGTAAACTAAGTTAATAATAATAAGTCAATCAATCTTTTATAAGTTAACTTAGGTCCTAATAATAAACTGAACATAGGATAATATACTAATAGTGTTAGTTACCACAAGTAAGCATAAGTTTTCACTAGAAGAGTTTTATAACCTCGAGATTTGGTTATTAGTACAACAATACTCTTTGCCTATGATTCTATTATTACCACATTAATATATATAATTATGAATATATCATAAAATTAAAGATAGTAATAAAGAAAAGTAAACAATAAATGTTCACTATGACTTCGTGCAAGCCTCCTTTAGAGGAAGTCCTCTGGTGTCTTCTCTCACAAAAAAACCAATGAAATCAGACTATAGGTGAAGAATTATCTTCTATTTGTATATCCTTAATTTAACTTATTATTTCATTGTGTCTAATCCTTTTTCCTTTAATTAAATTGCCCAGGTTGATCCAAAAGGAGAAGAATAAACTAAAATATAAATAAAAATTTGACTTGCAATTCAAGGTCTAGCTATCCTTATGTAGCATTTTTGGTGACTCCAACCATCTTTCATTTTTGACTTAATTTTCTTGACATCTTTTGATTAATTAACCGATAATAGATAATGAATGCCTATTCCAACACTTGTATTAACTAAAAGCTTTAATAAAAAAAAAGTAATGTAGCACTACAGCATAGAAGAAATTTCAAAGGAGTTTAAGGGATTTAATTGGGATTGGAATCAAGAAGAAGATGTGAAATTCATGTAACTAAGTTTGATTTTTATGGAAAGTAAAAACCGGAGATTAATGTGAAGAACAAAGAAAATATTAAATGATATAAACAAAAAAGAAATCATAAACATCAATCTTCTCATGGATGGAGTTTTCACACATCACGTCAGACGTGAGATAGAATCACATTATAAACTCCCTCTCCTCATGCTAAATTTCATCTACATCATAGTTTCACTTCTTATTTACTTTTTATTTAAAACTCCAAATATAAGAAAAAAGATAGACAACTAAGACAATTATTAATGATTTTTGTTTTTCTTAAACTAAGGACTAACCAAACTGGTCATTCCGATTATCTTTTATGGGGATTCTTTGGTGTCATTGTTACTAGGGGAGATTGTTTTTCTTATCCACAATATCTTTCCCCTATATTAATCCTTTCTATATGAAGCTTCTTTAATCAAACTCACCTTCCCAATAATCTTATGCTTAACTTATCTTCCTTTTTCCATGTTTGATTTGTTATATGACTTAATATATTACATCTATGGAAAAGATTGAACTAACAAAAAGTTAATAAAGATTAGAATAAAACAAACAATGCATTTGTCTCACAACTGCATTTGATGTCTAAATTAATGGATTTCTCATCAGTAACGATTAGATTAATCTAAGAGTGATTTGGGAAGTATTCGGGCGCGGGGGGGGGGTAAAAGTCTTGTACGTCTCTTTTCTTTTTCCTCGTTCATCATAAAAAGGAGGATCAATCCATCATCAAACAATCACCTCCGATATCATTATAATATCTACGAATCATGTGTCATATCGGATAAAAAGGTGTTCCTAAATCTAAGCTACAGATGTCATTGTAATGTCTCGATCGTACATCACGCGTGCAGTGGCGTTGTTACCATGAGAGGACCAACAAAGTTTTTTCGCCACTAATCTCGGGACTCATATATCAGCAAATTGAAGTTTCCAAGATAGATTTTGTCATCTTAACCTTCAAGTCAGTGCTAACTGAGATCTTGCCCTACAGAAAGGTTAAGCTTCTAAGAATGTAACATGAGACATGTACGAGGCAATAATGGAGAAGTGGCAGCCGAAACAAAATTATACTAGCTAGATAAACCAAGTAGCAGGATTAAGATATCAAGAAGCATCTTCCAATAATGTAACATGAAAAATGAGAAAAACTACTGATGAGAGCCATGACAGTGCATACAGAATTATATTACACATGTCGATAAACCAAGCGATACCTCCAGAAAATAAAACAAATTATGCTGCTTTGGTAAACGAACATTCCATTGAAATGATGGTGCAAGATAGAAAACACGACAAGACAGTCAACTGAATAAAGAGAAAAAGGCGGAAGTGATGGATCGCCCCCAAACTAAATGGATCTCCTCTACCGCACCCGCATCGGCAGGCCCGTACCAGCTCCCTGCCGTCGGATCAAGAGCGAGAGAGGAGGTAACCGAAGGCCTAACTACTCAGAGACGGACGGACCAAATGCCTAGGGTTTTGAGGTGAATCTTGAAATATATGATGGTAGGCGGTGGTGGCGACGAAGGGATCGTGATATTAAGAGTCGTAATATAAAAAGCAAGAGGTTAGGGCCGTGGAGCTGACGTACCTAGAAACGCTGGAGAACTCGTAGAGCGACCTCGGCGTCGCAGAGCACGGAGAGCTCGTAGGCTTTCTTGAACAGGCCGCTCCGCCGCTTGGAGAAGCACACCTGGCGGCTGGTGCGGTCCTCGACCCGCCGCAGCTCCGCCCTCCCTCGCCGCGCCATTTTCCTCCTCTTAGAAACCCTATCTGCGAGACGCTAAAGGCAGGCCTTGAGGAAGAATAAGACGGTGAAGGAGACACGTCGCCGTCGACGATGAACGATGGCGGTGCTACGAGGAAGCACCTGTATTGGTGGTCCCCTCCCTCGGATGCCGCACATGAGGAGACTGCGCCTCGGCTGTCCTCCGCAGGCACACGATAACGCACACTCGCGGAGAAACCGTGGGCCCCTCACCATTGGAATCTTGGGCGGTGGATAACCTTGGGCGCCTTTTGACAAACTGTTCCAAATAATATCTTTCCTCCTACGGAAAGAGTACAGTTATACTCACGAGTGTAGTTGTGAAGCCCCGTATTTTTATACTCTGCTGTCCATCTTAAAATATTCTTCGATGTGTAAAAGCAATTAGAGGACGAATAAAAGAAGGGGACGTGTCCAAACGAATCGTAATACAAAAGTTATCTGAACGAACGCACGAGGAAGCCAACGGACAAAGGTCGCACCATCCACGAACGTATTTCGTGCGGGGATAATGATAGATCAATTTACATAGGACAAGGAGAGGTGGTTGCGGTGGGATGCTTTATCTTCCTACTATACTGGTGTCTATAATGTATTTCTTATTAGTACAAACAAGTTAACAACTTTTTCTAAATACTTTTAGAAATTGTTCAAAGTTCAAAATAACATATTTGACTCCAAAAATTATTCATAATATATATCCCTTGTAGCCACTCGTTCAACAAACATATGTTTAAAACGATACCGTAGACAAAGATAAATTTTCCTGAATACTAAAATTTTCTGAACGTACGCAAACATAAAATTTTCTGAATACTAAACAGACACTTATTGTACCTGATGATAATTGGTTTAAGGGCTTTAAAATACTTTATTGTATATATTATCGTGAGTACCACGTGTCGTTCCGTTGGTTTGGGTATAGTTGTAACAGCAGAAGGCATCAAAACAACTGTGACACAGCGACATGGCTCCCGAACTATCGGGAAACCGAAGGATTGGTCCAGACGCGACACCGCACACCGCTTACACTAATAGAAGAGGACAACGATAGCCCCGACGGCTTCCTACGGCGTATCGACCTCCGGCTGCGACGACCGTGAAGGCGGTCGCCACCAAGCAGCGTAGCGGCCCTCCGCGTTCCCCGGTGACGTTCCCGCTGCTTCCGCTGCCGCGCTGTTGTCGGCGATCTTCTTCGAGTCGCTTCCCTCCTCCATGATTAACGCCTAACAAACAAGAACAGGAGCATAATGACATGATCGATCCACATAGACGGAGAGCAAAGAAATAAAAGGTGTGCTTGCGAGTGTTCTACTTACAGATTGCAAAAGTCTTCTCTCCTCAAGTAATGATTTCTCCTGGGTCAGATCAGATGGACATATTTGATCAGCAAATGATACATAAAAGGAGTAGCAAGCTGCATGCAAGTTTTTTGTTTAGCTGATATGATCATGCTTGAGAAAATTGGCCTTCATGGGTTGAATGTGAAGATCATCTCTGCAGGCGCCTGCAGGTGGTGAGCTCTTGTGATAAGATAGCATTCTGAGAAGTGCCATGGTGAGTAACTACGTCCCTTTTAGGGTTTAATGGTTGGAGTAAGTGTTGATACCTACTTGCCACCATGGAGTTCTATTCTGCATCTATACACTTCAGAGTTATTTAGAATACTATGCATCTCCTCCTGTGTATCAAATCATTTTTCTATTCCCTGAGAGAATAGGTCACAGTAGATTGGAGGAGCTGCATCATTCATCAAGCCAGATCTTAGTAAATTTTGGTTATATACCACGACAATGGATGAGCCCTAGAAAACATAGTAAAAGGGGGAAAAAGTCCAATTCATGAAGCTATTTAAGTTCAGAAAAGAAAACAGAAGAAAAGAACAAAATGGTGGTCGGTATGTGAATCTGTGCTATTCATCAGTAGGAATCACATCCTAGCCATAGGAAGCAGGATTCAGCAAGCAATGAAAAAATAAACCACATGATATTTGCATGCTATATTGTAACAGAAATGGATAATGAATATAATAACAAGCACGATTACATCAAAATAATGTGCTAATATTTAGCAAACTACTGTATCCTCTTAATTAAAGTTACCTTCGCAGAAAGGTTGGCTAATGAATCCATCATCGACTGATCCTGCAAGAACAGAAGATGATTAGATATTGCTACAACAGCTGTCTCTTTCCCATTATAAGTGGATTTTCTCAAGGAAAATTAATCAATTCCCCTAAACATACATCAATCATATATACCCTCCAAACATACTCTAATGTGCTCAAATGGCTAGCCATATGCATGTATAAAAATCACACCTTAGGTTGATACAAGAAAATATTTGGAAATGTATGTAAAAAGAACGTCTACCCCGCATTTCTTAGCTGGTTGAATTCTGAGATAACAATAATGTGAACTTCAGAGAGCTAGGGCTTTTATCAACATTAGATGCTGTCCAATTAATTACGATATTCTCAATATCGAAGTTTTATTATCTAAGGGTTACTACACAATAATCTAGTAATTATCATTCTACTCTTCAGGCCAAAACAGAAGTTGGATAACCTTGTCACTGAATTTTTTATTGGCTCGGACCACATTTGATTATTCATGTAACTGAAAGGTTCTCCATTACCTAGTGTTTATATATCAGCTAGTTGCTGAAGAAGATAAAAGCATGAGATTTGGTCGAGGAGAGACATAAAGGACATTAGTTACTTTTTGGTGTAATAGGATGAGGTAGTCACACAGACACTTGAATAGACTTGAACAAGTTACTTGGAAGTCCTTTCTTTCCCTAGTATAGTTGAAGCAAGCCTCCTCACAAACTAACGTGATCCTTTCGGTAAACAGATCACCCATGCAAAAGCTTTTTTGCTCTTCCTTTGATGCGATAAGACAATTTTGTTGACTGAATCTGTAATTGATCATCAAGTATGATCCTCTTATTAGATTAGATGGCGTAGGTGATTATTTATTCATTTATCATCAAAGTTTCATAGTACATATTGATATTGGTGATAAAATTAGAGATGTTAAAAGAATGATCAATAACTTATATGAGCATTACAGTGCTAACTATAGTAGAGAACATGGTACCTGAAACTTCTAAATCTACTGATCAAGTTAGCAACAAGGGTAAAATCTTTAAGGGAGAACAACTATTATTACAAGGTCAAAACAGACCCAGGGATCCTCAAGATAAAGCTCCAAGCCTAATATGTATCTAACAACTTTTGAGTTTAGTGACAGCATTACCACTATAGAGTTTCCTATTCTGGAATGGTGAGCGTGATACACAACAACATTTCCAATCTTAGCGAAGATCGCGAGGCAAATACTAGTGACTCAAGCATAACCCCCGAATCAGTGGAAGCTCAAGCCTGCCTCGACAATTGGACAAGGGCAATGAAAACAGTTAATGACAGTGCTAAATCCATGACTTTCATGTTATGTTGACTTGCCGTGTCCTAGATTTTGACTAGAGTTTACTGTGTTTTTGTCATGTGGTAAGTGATGAGGATGGTATTCAATCCCAAGACCTTGTTATTAACAGTTAAAGCCATCTTTACCAGCTGAACCAACTAACATCCTCAAAGTTTCCTGTTCTTTGTTTTATGATTCCTAAGAAGCAATCTTTTTGAATCTTATTGAAGTTGTGTCAAAGAAACTATCATATTTAGTCTAACACAGTGTTTCATGAGTGTCAGTTGACACTCTTTCCCTTATGACTCAGTTGCCTGAAATGATTTTGACTCTAGTTTCATACCATGAAATAAACACCTCTCTAGATCAGTAGCAGTTTAATGATTTCAGATGTGACCATCATTGACCTCAGCCTCTAACTATACTAGCTTCCTGTTGTAATAAACATCAGACAAAATTGAATAATATAAAGGTGCCTGCATGAGAACATTTGCTAGATTTACCAAGGAATACCTTTTAGTAATGCTTGTGTTTTTTCTCCTGGACCTTCATGACTAGGATCAACCGAAATGATAAAGTGAGTTTGTATTTACACTACCTGATTTCACTAGCAGAACTTTGCTAACATATGACACTGTAGAATATTGGACTCTGTACTCCCCTGATCTTCTGGCAGTGGTCAACTAGAGGTTTCTGCATAAGTGGCATAATAGATACTAGATGTGCAGATCAGCACTCAAGATCTATTTCCTTGTCCCATAAGTTAATTTTTCGGCAACAATTCTGATATTCTTTTGTTAAATTTAGAAAATGTGACCTCATAGATCATTTTGCTGTGAAATATTATTTGCTACCCAATCACCATTATAACTATTTGCAAACTAAAAGAGAAGGTAGCTAGGCTTTGAGTAGCATAAATATAATATGGCAGAAGACTATGCTGCTTGTTCTGGTTGCGACTGCCTCTTAGGACACTTAGAAATGCTGTATGTATGTGGCCAGCCCTTTTTTATCTTTTAGGTGTCAGGTAGTTTCTGTTTTGGACATGAAAACACATTGATATATTCTATCCCTTTAACTTAAAACTAAACAGCTAAATTGGGAAACATCATTGCACTTTATTTTGGGTTTAGAACATGGTCAAGTATTCTCATCCTTCTTGTTCTCAGCATTAAAATATTCTCTATTAGGTGATATTAGGTGAAACAATGCACCTAAGAGTTTAAGAATATTTTTTCTCAAATCAAGGTAGAATGATTTGTTTAGCCAATAGTTCTTTGACTGGAGCACTGGTGTCTACTGTAGTTAAACTCTTGGTATCAACATCCATGAATATGATAGACTTTTATAGTAATATATGGCTGATATTTCTGCATTCCATATGCAAGTTAAACATGCTTAATATTTGTGTGAGATAAATACTCTGACCTTTCTAGATCTTATCCATTTTAGTGCAACACATATATCATTCTCCAGCCGGTCAAGGTCATCCATATTCAGCTTGTCAAAATCTGTTCCAAAAACCCTTCACAAGGAACAAAAAATATTAGGGGAAATTTATGCCAGATCTCTTTTGATATAGGCACATTTAAAGTCAAATTATAACCTTTCAACAATCTCCAGTAGTTTGGAATTGCCTTCTGAATGCGCAAATCCTTGTTCATTATTCTGTCGCATCATTAGTATGTAATGAAAAAAAATCTAATAAATTAGTGAAAAATTTAGCATGTTACTGAAAAGAGTGGACATGTTTATATTCAGATTCATCTTCTAAAGGTAATAAAGATGTGTAAAGACTGTCTGACATTTGCCCTTGAGATAAATGACCTACAGTTACACATCCTTGTTGTGAAGAATACTTCCAACCTTATCTAGCCAGTTCCTCTTATTCAGATGATCATGACCAGAGGGAACTAGATTCTGTCTATTCTTTATTTCACATTGTCTAAGGAAATGCCCCTCATGGTTAACTAGGGTTGTAAGTGTCTTTCTTTAGTTGCTTCCCATCCTCTTTCCCTTGCAATTATTGGCTGGAGAAATCAGAATCTTTCAAAATGACAAAGGAAATTAAGCATCCAGTGAAAAGAGCCAAGAATCCAAATGCAAAGTCAATTATTTATTCAAGTGTGAAGTCATTTATGAACTACTGGCAGTCTAGTTAAGTACCCCAATATTTTCTAGGATATAGTAATAAGTTCAAAAATACCAATATAATAGAAGATGTTAAACTGGTCAGAATAGCTCAAAATCCTTGATGATATCTTGTATAACCAGACCTGTCACCCTTTTGGTGTCTTTGATGATGGCAATATAACTAAGAACCAAAATAGGTAACAGAGAGCCATCATGAAGTTAAATTTCTTAAACAAACATCATAAGATACTTGAACAAGTAATTAATGTACATTCCCATCACAGTTTATTGAAAGATAAAGGAAAAGAAAATCTAATATACCTGAGACACAGAAGGTATGTAAATGCAAAGACAGTTACTTAGGAACACTAAGTTGGGTCAAACCCATAGTGTTTTGACATGAGAATTTTTCCCTCGGATGTTCAAATTCAAACAAAGAATGTCCTCTTCCTTAAGCCCTCCATCCGCTTACCTTTCCACCCTCCTTAATGTTCTCCTCTTGTGTGCTCGCCGCGACCACTTGGTCCTGGCCTTTGAGTCTCTAATCCTTCTTCCCAAAAGATTTCTTGGGCTTTGATTCTTTTTGTAAAGCCTTTTTTCATAACAAACTCCACAGGATGTTGTCTTCATCATTCACCTTTGGATCTCATTAAGACCTCTACTTCCAACTTTGTTCAATTCAAAGAAAAAAAATTGTAGGTTTGGAGGAAACCCTAGGCTTTATGCCTAATCAATAGGTTGGTCCGGCCTTTAAGTCTCTAATCCTTCTTCCCCGAAGATTTCTTGGGCTTTGATTCTTTTGGTAGAGCCTTTCTTCATGACAAACTCCACAGGATGTCTTTTTCATCATTCATGTTTGAATCTCATTAAGACTTCTACTTCCAACTTTGTTCAATTCAAAGAAGAAAAATTGTAGGCTTGGAGGAAACCCTAGGCTTCATGCCTAATCAATAGGTTCCTCATACGGGCCCCTCCTTTGCATGTTTTACAAAATGTTTTATCGAAAATTTGGTCAATCCTCTCTTCTCTATCGATTCTTGATTTAGAGGTTGGTTTCTTCCTATTTTGATTTCAATATGAATCTGATGCCATCAAAGTCCTTACCGAGGGACCTTGGAACCTCCATGGGGATGTTCTTCAACTTATATCTTGAAAATCTAATTTCCAACCCAATGACTGAAAGAATCGATTCTGCCCCTTTGTGGATACGACTCCTTGGATTACCAATGGAGTAAAGGAATGAAGAAACACTCTTTCAAACTACTACTCTTCTTGCTCACCCTATTAAAATTGATCCTAACTCTCTAAGTCTTACATGGGGTAGATATGCTCGGATTTATATTAAAATAGACATTACCGACCCTCTTAAGTAAGGAGTGTCAATTGAGTAGCAAAATACTAAATTTTTTCATATTAGTACCTATCAAAACCTTCCTCCATACTATTATCATTGTGGTCGGCTTGGCCATAAACCCATTCTTTGTCTCTTTAAATCTAAAACCACTCCATCTTCTATCTCGATTATCCTCCTTTGGACAACGACCCATTAGTGAAAACTAGGTTTCAACCAAGGATGGATATTCCTAAGGATTCTACTGACTCTTTAACTTTGGCTCATGGATTCGTGTTCAACGTCATCCTTTTCGTAAAAAAACTCTGACCAAACCATCACTATCAAAGACAAGGGTAGGGATCATTGGGAGTCAACACATGATACTCACATGACAGACCCAGTTGTTTTCTCTTCCCCTAACGGCTCCTTGCTACCAGTGGTTACCCCGTTACACGGTGCCATTCCCCACCCAACAACTGGTGTAACTTTTCGTAGCATCAATTCAAGAGCCAATCCACCTATCCCATTATCTCTAGAAATGTGTTTGCAACATTTAATCTGAAATCATTCCAAATCTCTTTAGCGTGACAGATGGTAGAAAAGTTATTAATGACTAATGTCCCATTGGATTTAGGCATTCATTGCATGGATCAGATTTTACCAGATGCAACTATGGATGTGTATACTCCTCACTCGGATCTGACTCCAAATCCGAATGACACGGAGGCTTTACAAGTATATCACACCACCTTAAACCCTAATCCTTTTAACACTAACATTTCCTGTACTTTTATTGCCTCTGCACTGGCTACGATGGAAGTCGAGGAAGATATATAACTTCAGAGGCACGAGCAATCGTAGCAAAGGTGTTATCCACCATACAAGCACATGATGTCTCAAGTGATTCCTCCTTTCACTCGGCGGAGGATTCCGACCTTCTTCGTGATCATGTGGATCATCTCAACAAACATTTCCCACCTAGGTCACACTCAAGGACATCTAATCGAGCAAGTTTAAAAGCTATTAGTGGAGTAATAAAGGGTAAAAGAAAACTCAAATTTTTTTAATTTTTGAATATAATTTACTTGTATATGTTACTTGTCTAGATGGCTTGGATCCCTTTAAAATTTTCTCCTAATGATAATATTTCGCTGGAACTGTAGAGGTTTAAAAAGAAAACTAGTGCAAGAATATCATGCATATATCTGTCACATAAAATCCTGTGTTCATTCTCCTACAGGAAACACATGCCACTACTGAACAATCAAATAGAGCTATCTAAAGACTCGGGAAACACTGAAAAGGGGATTTCTATCCTTCTATTGGAGCTTCTAGTGGTATATTATTAGCTCGGTCTATTAATTTAGCAAATGTTCAGGTGCTATCTAAACACTCTTATTTTATTCATGAAATAACTCAATTAAATAATGATAAACCTTGGTTTCTGTTAGGTATTAATGCTAGTACTTCTGTTGTTTATTAAAATAATGAAATTCTCTTTCTGATTTAAACTTCTTTGACATTTCTTGGTGTATTTTAGAAGATTTCAATTATATTTTAAATTCACATGATAAAATTGGTGATAAAATATTTATTATTAACTGCTCTACTTGTGTTTTCCATGAATTTATAAAAAATTATGATTTAACTTATTTAAGTTTTTTTAGTTCTAATTATACATACTGTGTTAATCATACTGGCTATGCTAGAATCTCTCTGTTAGATTAGATTGTCTTTGGTAATTTTATCGTAGATGAATATTTATGACAAATTTTCTATTTATCATGATCATGTTAAATATTAAGTCTACTTAGTTAATTTATAATAATTTTTTTTATTATTGATGGGTGTATCCGTACGGTTTTGTCCTTTCGGAATATGTGAGCTCCAAAAGGTGCCTCTGAAGGTAAGGGAGACCTGGCGGACTTATGAGCCCTTGATCCTCATACTCCTCAACCAATGTAGGACTAAATGACTTTATCAGTGCTCTCTCCCAGAGGGGAGCTAAGGGCTTATAACCAAGGTGCACGGCTCGGGAGCGAGTTTGCTCGACCGAGGTGCAGGCCTCGGGCCCTCCTACTAGCGCCAATCAGATAATGGTCCCTTACATCGTGGCTGAGGAGTCAACACGGCTTGGTTCGGTCCCGGGCGTGCAAGATCATCCATGTCGGTACTCGGGCGACGAGAGTTGTCGTCCGATGGGGTCAAGCTTGGGCTTTGGCTTCGAGATTTGGAGACACCCTTTGGCTGGCTGCCTTCCTCTCTATCGCTTGTCCCTACACATAGGTCGGGGTCGGGAAGGGGACTCCCGACTTCGACCCCTCCGAAGATTTTATTAGAACTGGGTGGAAAATAGCCCAAGAACCAATCTCATCACCGGCCCCGCAATTGGTTTTTTATCCTCCACCCCGGGGACCGACCGTACCTATCGTATTTATGGTTGCTGACCCGTCGGGCGGCGGGCTTACTACTGGAGCAGATGTTGCATGTCCTAGGTGTCGTGGCGCCGTCCCAATCTTTGCAGGACGGCGCTGTACTTGGTCGGCGCTGTCCCGACTTTTATGGGTCAACGCTGTACTTGGTCGGCGTTGTCCTGACTTTTGTGGGTCGACGTTGTACTTGGTCGGCGTCGTCCCGACTTTTGCGGGTCGATACTATACTCGGTCGATGCTGTCCCGACTTTTGTGGGTCGACGTTGTACTCGGTCGGTGTCGTCCCCTTTTGTGGGATGGTGCCATACTCGGTCGGTGCCATCCCAATCTTTGCGGGACGACTTTTGTGGGACGACATCATCTCGACTTTTGTGGGATGACATCGTACCCGATCGGTGCCGTCCTGATCTTTACGGGACGACGCCGTAGTCGGTCAGCGTCGTCCAACCATTGCAGAACGGCGTTGACCGGGGTCGTAGTCCGTTATGTTGATCTTGACGCTGACGTGGCTGTGAACAGTAGTTGGTAGGCAGGTTACCAAAATGTGTCCCATCAATTATCAAAACTTCTAGACATGATACCATGAAACTACCCATTTGATTAACTCAGTTTGAAATGTTCCACATATCCAACCTGATCCCCTCTCAGCTTTTCACAACTAGTTATGTTATACTTGTAGAGTCCTTTCTAATTGGAATAAGCATAACCTAGGGAAACATAAAATGCATCTTGATAATAATTAGATATCCATAATGAATTTAGAATCACAATTAGATAAAAATAACAATAATGACACCTTGGACATTTTAAAACTCTCCTTCCTTTATAATTACTATGTTATTCTAATCAAACAAATTATTCTTAAGTGGTGGGCCAAAGCTAAATGTCTTTGGATATATGATGGTGACAAAAATATCAAATATTTTCATACCCTTGTCACTTGTCCTAGGCACAAAAATTATATCAAAGGAATTTATGATAATAATAATAATACTCTTATTTAAGATAATAAAGTTATTTTAAATTTTTTCTATCCAAACATTATACCTATCTTTGGACTCACTCGGCTTCAAACTCATTAGGTCAACACTCTCTTCCTACTCTCCCTACTTTAACTACTATTGAATCTGATTCTTTAACCAAACCCTTGTCTGTGGAGGAAATTTTTATTGCTGTTAAATCCATGAGATCAGGGAGAAGTCCTAGTCCTAAGAGATTTACAACTGAATTGTATTAATCATACTGGTCTACACTAGCACTTCACTTCTTTGAGGTCTTCCGACATTTTTATCAAGATGCATACATACCTCCTTCCTTGACGCAAATATTCCTAACATTTATTTCGATAACTAAAAACCCAACTTATGTTACCAATTTCTGCCCTCTAGCTCTCTCAAAAGAAATATTAGCCAAGGTCTTAACAAATAAACTAAAACCTTACTTTTACAAATTAATTAGTTGTGAGCCGTTTGCTTTTCTTCCTAGAAGAAATATACATAATAACATTATTATTGCACAAGAGGCTACTTATATTCCTTTAAAGAAAAAAACCCTTGTTCTTGTTAAATTAGATATTGAAAAAACTTTTGACAGATTATCTTGGACTGTTGTCCTCAAAGTATTTTCCTCCATGAATTTCCTCCCTTATATATTAATTGGATTAAAACTTGTATTTCTTCGCCTATCTTTTCTTGCCTTATAAATGGTGAAATCTCCAAGACTTTTATCAATCATTGTGGCATCCGGCAGGTGAACCCGACTCACCTTATTATCTTAGTTGCATAGATTTTAACTCAACTATTAAATCAAGCAACTAGAAACTAAAGCCTAAATCCCCTTAGCTTCAAACTCAAATTCCAAAATTAATCATATTATATTTATTGATGATATTTTATTTCGTTTTAATACTAATTCTAAGTCTTACAATATTATTAAAAATTAAGACTTATAAAGAGCTTACTAATTAGATTATCAATCATTGTAAGACTTTTTTTCCCCTAAATCTACTCTAAGATCCACTAAAAATCTTATCTATTCTGACCTTGGCTTTAAAGAAGGATCATTCCCTTTGAAGAAGGATCATTGCAATACCAACCCATATCGTCCGGTACAAGCAATACGTACCGGTCCGATAGGAGATCGATATGCGGATTGCTCTCTATTGGATGATACAATAATCTAATCTCGTATCAGATAATACAGGGTCTATACCGGGTGGTAAACATTGAAATCTAACTGTTACCGACTTGTATTAGTCGGTAATGATCGAATTTCGATTATTACCGATCAAGGACTGAAATCACCCTATTCCAAAGGGTCAAATTGACCGTTTGAACCATAGTAAAGGGTTTATAAACTTTTTCCTCCCTCCCTCTTTCAACCTATATCACTCTCTTAATTTATTTAACTCCCTTAAACTCATTCTCACTTATATCAACAATTTAAATAATTTTTTTATAAATAATTTAATCTTAACGGAACGATGGTTCCATTCGTACTACAAAGCTATTCTTCAAAGTTCGAAAAGGATATACGTCGTTATTCTTTACTAATGTAGATTATTTTTGCTAAAATTATACTAAATTTATATTTATTTCTAGCTTAAAAATCTTAATTTAATTTTTAATTTTTTAGATATTTTTAAAGTTATTTTTAATATTGTTTGGGTGTATCGTTGGTATGCCTCGGTACATACCATACTGACCATTGGTCGGTACACTGGTAATGACCAAAATTGTAAACCTTGGGAGCAACTATAACTCCTAAAAGAATTCCCCAATCAGCTCACGATGAAATTCTTAACAAAATCAAAACAAACTTACCACCTAGAAATGTAATAATCTCATAAGCTGGCTGATTTATCTTGATTAAATATATTTTAACTTCTTTTCCTTTACACATTTTTAAGTGTTACTTGGTTGTAAGACAGTTTCCTCCACAAAATTCAAACATTAATAAAAAAAATTTCTTTGGTTAAATAATTCTCAAAACAAAGGCTTACATCTTATCAATTGGAACACTGTTACCTCTCAAAAAGATCATGGTGGTCTTAATATCCAAGGCATCATTGCCTTCATTGCCTTTAGAACTACTTTACAAGCTAACTGTCTCAATCATTATCTTAATAATGACAGTAGTATATGAAATATTGTTCTTCACTTTAAATATGATCAAATTCACCCATGGAACATTCCTAAATATACTCACTTTAGCTAGAGTTGGAAATTATTCATTCGAGCAATGTCTGAACTTAAAAGGGTTTTTTTTTTATACAATTAGGTAATAGGCAATCCACATATTTTTATACAGATCCTTGATTGCTTAGTATACCCTTGAATCGCATTCCTACATTACTTGATGTTAATATGATACCTACATATATTAAGGTTGATGGATTAATCCAATCTAGTAGTTGGAATACTCGGTTGTTATTGGATATGTATACACCTAAATTGATCTCTACCATTAAGGCTATAGATATTACTTAGTTTCCTTGTGAGGATAAATGGATCTGGAAGGATCATCTATTAGGGAAGGCAATATCATTTGTTGCATCCCAAACCTGAATCATGTTGGTATGGTTGGCGTAGTCTATGGCAGGTCCCAGTTATTCCTAGAATTCATATCTTTTGTTGAAAATTATTGCATAAACACCTACCTACTGCTGTTTGTCTTCTTCCTCTTCATTACAACGTTCAACCTGTTTGTCCCCTTATGCCTTTCTCATCTGGAAACCATTGAACATCTATTCTTTCAATAACCTTTTCTATCAAAATTTGGAACCTTTGGGAAATTAACCTCAGTTTTACTTTTCTTTACAAATAATCATGGAATATTAGTGAATGGCTAAAGAAGGAACCCATCTAGGATTGAAAAAACTGCTTCAAGAAGCAATAGCAAACCAGTTGTGGTTTATTTGGAAAATGCCGAATGATGCACTTTTTAACCAGAAAAAACCTTTCATTATATGGGCTTGGGCTAATGCTATGGCCCATATTGGTTATTATGCTATAAACATTATAAGGGACTAGACTGAATAAAAAAAAGGCAAAAACCAGCTGTAAGTTGGTTTCAATTTAACACAACGGCTCCTCCCTTTTGCGTGATGGAGGCAGGGGATTCATCACTAGAAATCATCCTGTAGACTACTACATTGCAGCGGGACAAGAAGACATCCATAATAAATCTGACATGCAATGTGAAGCTCGTGGTCAAATTAGATCTACAATCAGTAATTTCCAGACATATCACCCAACTATCAATCAAAGTTGACTCTTCTACTATTGTAGATCTGCTGAACCGAGATGGAAAAGCTCCTTAGGCTATTGCTCACACCATTAAAGACATAAAAAGAAACTGTTGCACCAACTAGAATCATATATCATTACCCATTGTTTTCGGGAATGCAACAGGGCTGCTAAAGCAAGAGTTGATACAAATCAGTCTTCTGTGGACTGATTCTTTCCCCTTTGAGCTTTCCTCCATTCTATATAATGACCTTCATAAGTCTTATTGTAGAACTGACAACTTAATAAAATTTTATTTTTACTCCAAAAGAAACAAGGGATGACATGGCTACTCTATGTCAATTTGGATATATGCACTCACAGGAATTAGTAGATGAGCAACAAGGGGTAACATGGTGATGATACAATGAGTAACCTCAAGATTCAAACTAAGAAGATACAGAGGGAAAAACATGGAATTCAGCTTGAATTCATAAAAACATGTATCTCAACAAAACGTGAAAAAAGGTTCCCTGAACTTCTGCAACTATTTACATTAAAGATAATGTATCTTGACAAATACATACCAAGTGACTAATCATACATTATTTGGTAGTAAACACATGAATTATAAAAAAATAACTAAATATGTCCACCTACAAAAAGGCAGCACAGACTGAGCTTCAGATCAAGCCTTGTATGTTAGAAATTTATACTACATGAACTATTTATGATATACATGGCGTTAGAATGTATCAAGATCTATCAGTAGATGGATAGATAGTAAAAGATTCATTATATGAAAAGTGAGGCATCCAACTATAAGGAAAGCAGTATATATCATTCTTCAGATTGAGGTTTTGCTTTAAGTTTGTACGAATTACGAAATGTACAAAAAAAAAATCAAATATGTGACTAGAAAGAAAGACAGGATGAACATAAAGGACATATATATATCATCAGAAAATGTTTTGTTGACATATGCCCCAAACATCACCATATCTCAGTGATCTTCAGGTAAACCAGATTGCTGACCCATGAATCTACCTTGTCAAAACCATCATCCTGGTAATTCACAGCTGAGTGTGTGATTTTAGTAACATCTAGTTCAGATTGTTATGCAAGTCAGATTAGATTCTTTTCATACAACAAAAGTTGGCAAATCAGAGAACAGTGATCAATTATGAATTGTCTGTTCTCATGGAAACAATTCTTCATTAATGTTCCATACGTAACAGGCTAATACCCCTATAACTTAATTTCCATAGTCTGAAATCTAAGTTGTTTGAGTATAAATACCAAAAGATCATAATCTGTCCCCATAATTTATTTAGAACTTTTATGATAAGTACCACCAAGACTCAGGTGCCACATCAATTATTTGTACCATTATTTCCAACCAAAATTTTTATAGAATTATTCCTAAAGTCACTTGAAAACATAGTTTATATTAATCATAGCAAACTGTGTCTTGAAGAATAGGAAAACTCTTACCAATAAGATTTATGATAGTAACAAATAAAAATATATAATAATACCTGCTTTGGGTCATCATGCTTGCCAACATATCTATCTTCTTTCATAAAATTCTTGTAGCGGTCAATAGTATTCTCCAGGCTGGATTAAGGTAAATGATCAGTCAGCAATTCAACAAATGGATAAAACAAGAAACAATTTATAACAGCATGTACACTCGACGTGAGTTTATAATCTCCTATCTCATCCTTGATCTTAAGGTGGATATATATCTAAAGCATTTCAATGACCAACAGTTCATTACACGAATAACATTGTTCCAATATAATAGGGTTAGTCGTACATGGTATATTCCTCAGTATGAGCAATACGGGACCGATACAGACCAACCTATACCAAATGATATATACTAGAAGGTTTTGTATCATCCGATACGGGTCTGTACTACTTGGTAATGATCATATTTGGTCGAAATCTAATCGTTACCGACCTGTATCGATCGATAATAATTAGATTTTGATCGTTACTGATGGACGGCTTAGATATGACCATTTCCAATGGTCAGGTACATATAAAAGGGTTTTTAAATCCTTTCCTCCTCTTTCATCCCTTTCACTCTCTTAATATCTTTTTCACTCACTTCTTTTATCTTATTTTCATATTTGCACTCTCTTAAAACTTCACAAAACTATGATTTATGAATCAAATCAAACTTGGGAGGCTAATTAGGGAAGATTAATACCTAAGTTGGAGGAAGAACTCTCTAATCAAAGGTACGTAGGCAACTTCTCAATCACATTCAGCAACTCGCTCGGTTTGAGATATGATAGCGATGTGTATAGTAGTGTCGTGATCGATGATGGTGGCAACATTAGAGAGTCGATGGTCCCATCTACATAGTTTGAAGGTGTTGCATGGATCGATAAGTAATATTTTAAGCATGCCACCCAAGATCTAGAGTATAGAGCTTGACATAATAGTTGGTCGTTCTTCTTCGAGCAACGGTGATAACTAGTTATTCTTCTCCAAGAAATAGTACTATGCGATCTTATGATACGAAGCAATAGATCAGTGGCAAAAGTAGAAGTTCTGGCACTCTCCATATTTTGCAATAATATATGACACAATTGTACTTACCTTAGGAGTTGCCTTGAACACGTGTGGTTCACGACGATCAAATTATGTCCATCACTACATTGATGCACCAATGACATACAATGTATGAGTATATTATATCGTGGGATTAATTTGAATTAAGTCTGACAAACATATCAAATTGATATACCGATACAAAGGATTGAAGACTCTGATTCATCGTCTGTGGAATTCTATCATTCTTTTTGATGGTAGAATCAAGTATATCCATCGATTGATTATTTAATTTATTTAAATTTTACACTCAGATCAAGTAAAATTTATTTAGCAAAAATCAGCAAACAAAGTTTAGAACAAACATATTAGGTATCTACTTAAGGTTTGATCAGGTGAAGCGGTGCTAATATTCCAGTTAGGTTATAGTTTCCATTAGGTCAATTAAAACTTCCCTTATCGGTAGATTAGACCATTGCTTGATAGTTTATATAAAAAAGTTTATATAACATGAATTGTCAGGCAGAAAATTTTAAAATGTTTGAATCTAAATTTATTGGTGCATTTGTTAGCTTTTCAGACCAGTGCACAAATGGAGTTAATTCATTTATTTTGTTCTTCACTGTAACATCCGTAGCTTTTCACAGTGTGAACCTTTAATCAATCTTTTCTTGTAACATAGACATTCATAGAACGTCCTCATCTCTATTTCTCTTAAAGACAACTGGAAGGAAATCTGTACAGCTGCACTAGGAATTCATTATACAGGATGAGAAATGAAATCAGGCAAAGATGATACTAGAAGAGAAACAATAAGTGCAGAACAATAGAATAGACATCAAAGAGAAAAGAGAACACTAACAAAAAGAAAAGAGAAACAAAAAAAAAATTGATAAACAAACTGCAAAAGAATAAAAAAAACCATTCAAACCAGGAAGTCATTCGGATATCAGCATTCATTGTGCATCCACCCAACATGGTAAAAGTTTTGTTCTGAACCTTTGCCAATTGCATATGTGCTGTACTACCTTGGAAACTAAAAAAAAATATCGGGAAGTACTTCCTGACTATCCAAGAATAGTATGAAATATAGCTGGCTTTAAGCTGCCTAATGCACAAGAACTGCATGCTTTTTTTATTTTAACCATCCTATTAGCAACATGATGTATCACATGGATCTATATAACATGACTAGTTGGTATAAGTACACCTGATACATGCAGATAGGATCCTGGTTCACAATATCATCCCATTCGGGTTGATAATTACAGTTTCGACAACCAATTGATACATGGGTTTAAGAAAATCAAATGGTACATAGTATAGGGTTTGTATTGCCCAATATATTTTATAGCCCTGTATCATTTGATACACTATAAAGGATTTGTACCATGATACAGTTTTCCTTTGAGAATTTTTTTTGTTTTACACTATATAGGATTTGTACCAGATACAGTCTTTGTATTGAGAATTTTTTTGTTTTTCAATCTTCTTTTTAGGATCTTTTGAAGTCTGATACAGAATGATGTACCAACACATAGAATATTGGTATGAACTACTATGGTACCAATCCGAACCTTGACAAATATGATTCATGAAATTACGAATGTTGGGTGTGACAAATATGATCATAAATAGGTATCAAATCAATATTGATGTTATTGAAACATGTTTTAAAATATTGAAAGCAAGCATATTAGAAATAAATTGTACCTGACCATGGACCTATCGGTAGAGTTATTGATTTATATCAAAATCAATTCTTTTTTATTTTAGATAGATGTGACAATTATCTTTTCTTTACTGATCTTTTCTTTTTCTCTCTCTCTTTAATGTGCTTACTCTCTTATTTCCTACACCTCCTTTGTATCATTATTTCTTACTACTCTGCTCCACCACATAATTGATGCTCCCACCCCATTCAGGATTTTGTCTCTTGAACTTTTTACCGATATACTTCCTTCGTCTCCACTTCTTCCTCTTCATCCCCCAAAGTCGTTATATTCTCATTTTCCTCTCCTTTTCTCTATTTTATATTGCTATGGAGTTCGTATATTCATTTGTACCAATATAGTAGCAATGAATATTGAATTTTTACATATTGTATGAAATTTTATGATTAAGAAAAAAGTAAAAATTAGTTCATGTGATAATTATTGTTTCTTTTCTCTCCTATTAAATTGTCTTTGTTAAGGAACATGTCATTAATAGCAGTGTCTGCCATACCGAAGCGTACCGGTCGTACCGGATGGTACGTACCGGTCCGCCAGGTACTCGGTACGCGGACCGCCCTGTACCGCTACAGTACTACACTGTAACACTGCTACAATATCGGTACACCAGGGTGTACCGCTCGGTACGCCCTGGTGTACCGCCCGGTACACCGGTACCGTACCGTACCGAGCCCGGGTCGAAACTCCGGTACGATACGATATGACGGACCTTGATTAATAGGAATTTAGTTAATGAAAATTTGAGTATCTTTTTGACTTAATAGTTGATATTATCCTCCTTATATTATTCTAGGAGATTACTATTTATAATCTTTTTTTAATATTCACACTCATTTTAAAGCTTTTTAATATTTTTAAATTATCTCTTTGCACATGACCATAAATACTCTTCTCTTCTTCCTTCTCCCCTTCCCCTTCTTCCTCCGCGTCCTCCTCTTCTTATTCTTCCTCCTCATAGGAGAAGGGCATTGAGGGGGCGACAAGCACGATTAGACAACAATAAATAGCAACGATGATGGAATAAGGGGTTGTGAGAAAAAAAAAGAAAAAATTGATAATATTGGGACTATAAATAGTAAAGGGTTGTTAATAGTAAAAAGTGTTGTGAATTGTAAGCTTCTTATTCTATCTTAGATAGCTTTAAATCTTTTCTTAGATCTTTTTGTTCTGCCACTTTCAATTTCTTTTTTGGATATTATTTTTTCTAGAATGATAAAGATCCGATATTTGCACAAAGAGTTGTCCTTCCTTTTCGTTTGTATTTCTCCTTTCATCACTCACCGCCGAGGTATGCTTGGTGGTTGTCGTGAACCATTCTAATAACAAGCCGACATGTCAATGGTGCTATAACATAGTCCTTGTCAACAATACTAAATACATAGTTCTTATTTATTTGCAAGGCTTACATCATGTAATTACAATATCTTGGCTTTCCCTTTCCAACTTGCAAATTTCTATTATCTCCTGCTAGTCAATGTAACCCAACAACTTGTATTTATTCCTGCCATCCCAAAAGAGACTAGTAGCCAAAGCACGTAAGCTCTAAAGATTATTTAGATGGGCACTGTAACCTGACCTACTGTTCTTTGCCAAACATTAAGTTATGGTAAAGGATAATGCCCATATTGATTATAACAAAGCGTTTATAAGCTACTAATCCCTTTTACTATTTATTCATGGAGATTCATGTATTATGTAATTTTCTATGCAGTCCTTAATTTTGATTGGAATGAACATTTCACCTGCATGATAATACATGAGACTAGGATTTTTGCAGATATCTTTTTTTAAATTTTTATGAAGGTTTCCTAGGACATGGCTCCTTGCACTTGCAAGGAGGCCAGTAGAGCCACCATCCATCTTCCACTCTAGTACACCTCTCCTCCATGCCTTCTCCTTTTCTTCTTCCTCCCTAAACAATTCAAGATACGTTTTAACCAATTGAAATTTCATAGCGTATCGATATACCGAGCTTTTCTCGGTACGATACAATACGAGCAATATATGGCCTCAGACGAGTAGTAGAACACGGTCTCCTTCATCTCCTCATTTGCGGCGTTTGATGAAGAAGGCGACAAAGGGTGCAGGCGTCTCCAGCCTTCGGCGAAGAACGCACCAAAGAAAAAGCTGCAGAATCACAGACGAGGCGATGAAGGAGACCGCCTCTTCTGTTACTCTAGCCGCCGCTTGGCTATTACCTTCTGGATCAGGATCGTTGAGGGAGAGCAACGCCGAATCGGGATACGCCGAGGTTCTCCCAATTCTCCCTCTTCTTCGAATGCTCTCTTTCTTCTTCCTTCTCCTTCGATGCTTCTTCTTCCCTCACCACAACCAGGCTGATATCGCTCGGTAACGGGCAATTATAGTCGAAATCGACAATTACCTCCCGAAACAACCCTATATCGTCCGATATGGGGCTTTATCGAGTGGACCGCCCGTTAGTGCGCGGTCCGCATACCAGTTCATGGGTGGACTGATTCGTACCACCCTATATGGGTGGGTCGATTTGTACCGCCCGTATCAAGTGGTACGATTCGAAATCGCAAACCCTGGTTTCACGGTATGCTTAAATAGATGAAACCCATTTTTGGTTGGATGACACGGGTCTAGTGTTGATAGCAACAAAAATAAATTTAGGGTTGATAGGGATAATCCTGACATTCCCCAACTTCCCTCGTCACGTAAGCAATACTTAAGCAAAAGCTCGGGTACCACCTACTCCCTATGATTGCCAACAGGAGGTCACGTTGCTTGCCCCAGCTTCTTGAAATGAGCCCATGAGACTAAGGATTTTAATTTCAAATAATACCATTCGGTACGGGTGGTACGTACTGGTCTGATAGCACACTAGTACGCAGATTGCCCGTTACCGAGCGGAATGCTCAATAACATCTCGTATCGGACGATAATGGTCAAAATTTCGACCGTTATTGCTCAGCACAACTCGATAATGGTCGATTTCGATCGTTACCACTTGGTACAGCTCAGTAACAGTCGAAATCGACTTCGATTGTTATCAATATGTAACAGTGACCGTTGGAGCCCTTTCTCATAGGTTTTTAAACATATCTTCTCCCATATTTCACTCTCATATTATCTTAAACTACCTCAAACTCATTTTTTTTCATATTTTCACTCTCCTAAACTTTACAAACAACGATTTATGAATTGAATCAAAGCTGATTAGGAAAGATTAAGAGAATTTTTTTAATCAAGAGACATGCATTCTAATTTTCTAATTAGAGTAATTAAGATTTTTAATATTATGATTAGTGTGTTTAATATTGATTATTCGAAATTAGACACTTAATTAGTTAAATATTTATATTTTATGTATATTAAACATTATAAGATATTTATAATGGTAAAATAAGTTTAATTACATGTTATTAAAGTTATTTAACACTGTAATTAGTGATTTTAATGATGATTTAATCGAAATATGATCGATTTTGAATCAATTCAATATCTTTAATACATATTAAGGTGTTTAACATGTTTATAGTGTTGAAAGAGAAGTAATTAATGAGTAATTAATTATATTAATTATATGATTAGTATATTTAATGATGATTTCATCATAATTTGATATATATTAGATTAAAATTATATATTTAATATATTTTTTTATATGTTTCATATATTTACGATGGTAAAATAGGTTTAGTTAGGTTTTATTAAAGTAGTTTAATACTATGATTAGTTATTTTAATGATGATTTAATTAAAATTTGATCGATTTTAGGTCAATTCAATATCTTTAATATATATTAGGGTAAGTAATTAGTGGATAATTAATTATGTTAATCATATGATTAGTGTATCTAATGATGATTTCATCGTAATTTGACCTATATTAAATCAAAATTACATATTTAATACTTTTTTTATGTGTTTCACATGTTTATGATGGTAAAATAAGATTAGTTATGTTTTAATAAAATTATTTAATATTACAATTAATGATTTTTTATCGATATTAGGTAAATTCAATATGTTTATATTTTATAGCATTTGATTTAAATTTGATAGGATCATGACACTAAAGGACAATCATATGATGATGCATGAGTTTATACCCGAAAGATAGATGAAAACCATTATCATTAACAATGTATTTATTATGACTACATTGACAAGGGTGGAGAAATAATTCAAGTGAAGATGCATTTGGTCGGTGGGTATCCTGATGTTACAAAATGCAAGAACGGAGATCCGTAAATTATTTCAAAACAAGCTACAACAAGCAAAGGAAGATACATTAAAAAAGAAGGCAAGAGGAGGAAGAATATTATAGGACTACGCAGGAACCAATTTATGATAAATATGTGGGCTATGGCAATGAAGTCGACTCGGATCTCACAGTTGGGATTCGTGCGTCATTGGATGCAGCAGTATATGGTCGATGAAACAATGAGGCATCGACAATTGGAGCATGACAGTGGTAGTGGAATCCAAAGGTCGGCTAGCATGAGGCAGCCAACTGCTCCTCCTCAGTTAGGCAAAACTAGTAACATGTGGTTTGGTGAACTCCGTGGTTTTATGTGAGGTCTTGGTAAGATGCTTACACCAAATATTATTGATATTGATCTGCAAGTCTATTCCCCACAAATAGCGAAATAGACACAGATTGATGATCTATACACAAAAGAAAAAAATAAAATATTAGAAAAATAATTTTAAAATAGTTTAACTTCCACAAGATTCCAGCCAACACAGCCCAAGGTCCATATTATCAGAGTATGATCTTATCTATTCAAAGTCTAGCATGGGGATCCAACCTCCAACACCAAGAGAGATTCACAGCGTGTACTTAGACGAGGAGCATGGCAGTGGTAGTGGAATTCAAAGGTCGGCTAGCATGAGGCAACGAACTGCTCCTCCTCAGTTAGGCAAAACTAGTAACATGTGGTCTGGTGAACTCTGTGGTTTTATGTGACGTCTTGATAATATGTCTACACCAAATATTATTGATATTGATCCGCAAGCCTATCCCCCACAAATAGTGAAATAAACACAGATTGATAATGTATACACAAAAGAAAAAAGTGAAATATTAGGAAAACAATTTCAAAATAGTTCAATTTCCATAAGATTCCAGCCAACACAGCCCAAAGTCCATATTATCATAGTATGATCTTATCTATTCAAAGTCTAGCATGGGGATCCAACCTTGGAAATTCACGGCGTGTACTTAGATGAGGAGCATGGCAGTGGTCGTGGAATCCAAAGGTCAGCTAGCATGAGGCAACCAATTGCTCCTTCTCAGTTAGGCAAAACTAGTAACATGTGGTCTGGTGAACTCCGTGGTTTTATGTGAGGTCTTGGTAAGATGTCTACACCAAATATTGTTGATATTGATCCGCAAGCCTATCCCCCACAAATAGCGAAATAGACATGGATTGATGATGTATACACAAAAGAAAAAAGCGAGATATTAAGAAAACAATTTCAAAATAGTTCAACTTCCACAAGATTCCAGCCAACACAGTCCAAGGTCCATATTATCGGAGTATGGTCTTATCTATTCAAAGTCTAGCATGGGGATCCAACCTCCAACACCGAGGGAGATTCACGACGTGTACTTAGATGAGAAGTTCGTAAAATTAAAGGATTGGATCAAATCCTTCGAGAGGTAATGGGATGAATATGAGGTGACACTAATGTATGACACTTGGACAGGACCAACAAAAATGAGTATCATCAGCTTTCTTATTTATTACAACAGAAGAGTGGTGTTTTATAAGTTAACTAATGCTTTTGAAAATATCCAAGATACAGGATATATTTAGAGCTTGATGGACACTAAAATAGAGGAGATCGAACCATAATATGTTATCCAAATAGTAACCGCCAATGGAGCGAATTTCAAGAAGACCAGTTTGTAATTGATGAAAAAAAAAAATTATTTTAGACTCTATATATAGCTTATTGCATAGATTTAATACTAAACAATATTGGTACGCTGGACGCGGTCAAAAATTGTGTAGTTCAAGCACAATCAATTACAAAGTTTATATATAATCATTATTGAGTCCATGCTTTCACACAAAAGTATATAAGCGGTGAGATACTCTGACCTAGAGTCACTCAGTTATTTACTAATTTTATTACATAAAGTCATTATAGCAAAAAAGGCATGACTTGAAGATAATGGTCACCTTACAAGAGTGATCTAATTCCAGATATTCGAGATTGAGCAATGGAAAGAAGATAGAAAAGTCCATTCTTTCCTCTAGATTTTGGGAGACTCGGTTGAAATCAGAAAAGGTGTGAAACCACTTTATAGTATTCTCCATAAGGTCGATATGAACAAGTATCCACAGATATCGTATCTTAAATATATATTGTTTCAGCAAGAGAGGAGGTCAAAAAAGCATTCAAAGATGATTTTAAGGTCTACCAATACGTACAGATCATTGATCGTCGGACTGAAGTTCATATGGATCAAGATATTCATAATGCAAGTAAATTCATATTCAGAATAATTTAATTTATTATTTCTTATATAATAAAAAATCATACTAACAAAATTATGTCTTGCAGCGTATTATCTAAACCCGACAATTCAATATCGGTATGCTCTCGGAACGTAAAATGATTTACTAACGGCACTATGAAATGTTATATATCAGCTCTTGCCAAACACTACTAATGCAGCTGATGCTCTTATAGAGGGTCGATTATTCCGAGAAATAGTTCGTTTATTCTCCGATATTGTAGTTGTATCATGTCGTTACACTATGAATCCTAGTGAGGAAAAGTTCACATATTGACTATCAATTATATTTGATATTAATTATTTATTATGTTAATAAAATCTTATTTATATCTTTTTACATTCAAGTGATAGCTACAATTTAGAGAGGATGCACCACATTTAAGAAATGTTATCGTTCGTGTACTTGTATAGACGACATCTAATGGTTACGAACATAATTGATCAATGTTTGCATTGATTCACATAAAGGTCCACAACAAACTCTCATATAGACAGTTAGAGAAACTGGTATATGTTCATTATAACATCGACCAAGGTTACGATGTACTAAGCTGAATAAGGAGCCAGAGGAACCAGATATTGATCTCATCGACGTCCAATTCTATAATGAAGATTCAGAGCCGATGTTAGACTGGGTCGAAGTGGCAGAGAACCAAGAGGATCCTCTACTTGATTAGGTGAGAGATCCTCAACGTCCTTCACGTTTTATCACCGAGGTAATAGAAGAAGAGGAAGCACAACCCCAATAGGTGAAAAATCCCCCTTGATCACAACGTGGTGGTAGGAGTCAAATAACATCGAGTCAAGCTGCTCGAGAAACTACAGACACCCACGGTCACAATTGTCTGCCCAGCGTGCAAAGGCAAAGGGAAAGGTAGTAGCATTAGCCGCATCATTGGAAAGAAAAGGTAGTAGCATTCAGCAACTCGTTCGATCCAAAGACATGACAGCAACACGGACAACAGTGCCTCCATGGATGATAACAGCGATACCGGACAATCATTGGTCTCATCTACACAACTTAAGGGTGGTGCATGGACCAAGGAGCAATATTTTACACATGCCACCCAAGATTTATATCAAGGAACTCGATAAAGTACTGATCAAGTTTATGTGTGGAGGGGGAAGGGAAAACGAAAAGAAGTGGATAAATTTGAATAGATGTGACAGAGCCTACATGATGTAGATATAGATCATCGTATTCACAACCGTCATATTATGGAGAATCATACAGCCAACAACAATACAATGATAGTTGGTCATACTTCTCCGAGCAACAGTATGATACAGAGTAACAGATCAGTAGCGAAAGCAGAAGCTCTGACATTTACCAATATATGCCTTAATAATCGCCTCGGACAAATGTGATTCATGACGATCAACTTACGATCAACACCATATTAATGCACCAATGACATATGGTATATCAATACACTATATCGTGCGATCAATTTCATGATTGAGTCCAACAAACATATCATATTGATATGTAGATATATAGGATCGAGGACCCCGATCCACCACCCGTGGAGGCTCGTCGTTCGTTTTGGTGGTAGAATCAACAATCAGGTATATCTACATATGTGATTATTTAATTTATTTAAACTTTAAAATTTATATTGTAACAAAATAATCTAACAATTCAAATGATTTTTATGTAGATATTTCAATATTTACATAAGGACAATCCGTAATAGATCGAAATACGAACCTTACACAAAACTATTCCTCAAAGTCTAAAAAAGATACGTGATACTATTCTTACCTTATTTATATTGATTTTGCTAAACTTATATGATACTATTCTTACATAATTTACATTGATTTTGCTAAACTTATATTATTACTATATTTACTTCTAACTTAAAAATCATATCCTAACTTTTTTTTATTTTCAAGTATTTTCAGAGGATTTTACGTTTAAATTAGATATACCGCTCGGTACACAATATTGTATCGTACCGAGCAAAGCTCGAAACTTCGGTACGGTACAAAATTTCAATCCTCGCAGGAAACCCACTCCTCACCGATCCTGTAGTTGGGAAAGAGAACTTGACTCCGCATTAATGGTCGGCAAGAAGGTCCGGCTTCACTAGCCTTCCCTTTTAGACGAACGATGAAGGGACCACGCCCTACTTGACCTAAAGAAGGAAGACAAACCAAAGGCCTCACCTCGATAGTCCCCAAGAGCTGTACGTGGGGGCACACACCAGCAAGCTGCCTGCATTAAATGCCTCCACCATGCATGGTAAGAGGGGTCGTAACAGAGACCCGTTTGCTCCACCTAACACCCAGGTATAAAAGCCAAGCCCTGAGGCAAGCAGGCAAAACAAACTCTTTACTCACTTGTTTATGCTATTGATATTGTTGTCTTCCTTCCTCTTTATTTTCTAGACTTGAACATCGGAAGGATCGAGTCGAGACACTCCTAGCGCAGGCTTGTTGTACAGGGATGTCGGCGTAGCCTAGAGGCATGGCTAATAGGCTACCTAGTAGAGAGTACCACCTAGATCCTAAACTAAGCTTTGCCGCTTGAAGATTAAGCCGCTCCGAGCGAACCGCCTCTCCCTACAGATTCCTTCGTCCTTCTCGCAACGCTTGCTCTCCACATCAGCCAGGATGAGTCATCAAAAGGGACACATTTTCGACAATGAACCAATCAAGCCGACTCACCGGTTGACGGTCCCTGTGTGTTAACGAGGGTCTTAATAAGTTTGACTAATTATAACAAAAACAAAGTTATCTTTCAAAAATTCTCCTTGACGGTCTCTGTGTGTTAACCACACAAAGGTCTTAATAAGTTTGTCTAATTACAACAAAAACAAAGTTATCTTTCAAAAATTCTCTTTGACGATCCCTGTGTTAACAAGGGTCTTAATAAGTTTGACTAATTACAACAAAAACAAAGTTATCTTTTAAAAATTCTCCTCTAATCTTTTAGGTAAATGATAGTATTAACTCTTGAAAGGTTTGATTTTCAAGGATAGTTAATTTTGATATATGGAATTAATATACAACACATGACGATAAAAAAGATTTTAATAAAATTATTATTTAATATATGATAATAAAATTATTATTTAACTAGAGGTAAAATGATCAATGTCAATGGTACGAGAAGAGGAAAAAGGAAGATCTAAAAATATTTTAATAAAAATTTTAAATAAAATTTTAAATATTTTAAACTTAATTAAACATATGACATATTATGGATCTCGATGATGGTAAAAGGTACATATAAACCGACTTTAAATTAGTTAGGACTTATAATTTAATAATAATAATTATTATTAGAATCATTATTCAACAAATAGATGCTTCGTTATAATTCTCTATTGATTATCTCTCTCTTCCTTAAGCCTCACCCAGACCTAATAAGGGCTTGCAATTGACTAGTATTAGTATTACCATACTAGTTATTTGGACCATGTTGGGTGGCTATAAATAACCCCTATAAGCTCCCTTCTCACTTCCTCTCTCTCACTCATTCTCTATCAAAACATTTAATTATTTAGATATGTTGATTTATAGGAGGATTAAATTTAATATCAAAATTTAAATTTTTTTTCCAAATCAAGGTAAATCCCAACCTAAATTCAAGTTTCTTTTTCAAACCTAAACTTAAGTTAATTTCATACAATTAGGTTTGGATTATGATTATTCTTCAATATATATGTTTAAAATTTCTTATAGAACTATGAGGATTGAGGCTTTATGCTTAAAAATAAATTGTATGGATCAAGGGATTTAGGATTGATTCAAATGAGAATTTATTTTTAAAAACTTTAATTATTGTATTATTTATTAGATATATTTAACATTCAATGGTTGTATTTAGAAACATGTTTGAAATGTGCATTAAGGCTTTGAAATGCATATTTTAAATATGAATTGGTATTTGATAAATTTTTTTAAATCATATTTGATATAGATGCTAAGAGCATATTTGAAATATGCATTGAGGGCCTAACACACATTTCAAATGTGAATTGGTATTTAGTAATTTTTTAATTATATTTGATAGGAAATATAAGATCAGCGAACCACCATTTATTATGCCAACACCATATTAGGACCAATGTTCTCTTATCCATAAGGATCAAGGTCTGAAAAAGCGGCCCAGGAAATCTCCGAGCCATCGAACTACTGAGCTGTCTCCCCAAGAAGACCAAAAGGTAATTCAAATCAATTACAAATTAACTCTTCTATGAAATATTTGTAAATATATTTTAGGAAGATTAAAGGATGTTTCAGATCAATTTTAGATCAATCTCCCTTATGAAATATCCATAGGAATGTTTCAAAAAGATAAGGGGTTAGCTCGATCCATCAGTTACCAAGAAGATTTAGGGGCAGTTCGGGCTGGTTACAAACTACCCCCACCACGAGATATACATGGGGTACTCATAGGTTAATATAAAAAGATACTCGCAACTTCCAAAAGGAAGAGAAAAAGGGATAAGATCACTAACTTGAACATCGGAGGGATCGACTTGGGAGGACCCCCCGACCTTGGTCTTTGTAGAGGAACAAGGCTGGAAAGATCCTACATAACCCGGGCAGCTTATCGCACTCGGATCAGGACCACGTCATGTTGATACAGACATCAACGATAAATTTCTCTAATATTTTGGTGAAAGGAGGGCTCGATGATGCAAGAGCATCCTAGGGTCGATCCTATTCCCAGACATTTGGATAAAATATTGCCTCCAACTCAAGACATCTTTCCTCGTATGCCTTTCCTCAAATGGGCTACCAGCTCCCCTTACTCATCCACGACCCATTGAACCATCAACTGAGAAAGCCCCCTATTCCTTACCCATAGAACTTGGCAGGCGTCACTGCCACCTTTTAGCTCCGATTAGGGTTTGAGACCCACTCTAATGACTCAAAGATTGACTCCCTAAAAATCTGATTATAACAAATGGACCGACGCTTAGAGGAAATGCATCCTAGCTTCCACTAATTTAGGGAGAGGGACAGGTCGGTTCTACGTCGGCCTGATCCTCGTTCATTTTGAACATACAGGAAGAAACAATTCCCACCAATTTTTGTCTCCTGTCATTGGAAACCATTCGGATGCATATGTCATTATATGACATCTCGGACGTCTTAATGTGTCATGCCTTCCCAACTACATTAAAAGGATCGGCAAGAGAGTGATACGCTCATCTCAAACCTCAATCAGTCAGTTCCTCGCTCAACTAGTGAAAGAGTTTAAGCTCTACTTCCTCAAGAATGTACACCCGAGGCCCATGATCGCGATGCTTCTAGGATTAAGACAAGGCGAGGAGACACTAATGAACTTTGTTAATCGATTTACCTATGAGATCCGAAGTGTAGACAATGTCCACCCCTTGCTCGTGATCCAGTCCTTCATAATGGGGTTAAAACACTTCTACCTCTTCTAGTCGTTAGTAGAAAGACCACTAACGATGATGCTCGAAGTACTTCAAAGAGTCAACCAGTACATCATCACCGATGTTATATTTTAGAACAAGCATGGGGAACCTCGCAAAAGACAAAGATGAACGACCAAACATCATGACGAAGGAGAGGTGAACAGTCTGATCTGTCTCAACCACTGTCTGAGCTAACCCCATTGAACCTAACCAGGACAGAAGTAATCATATATATAAAAGAGAAAGTTTACTTATAGACCCTCAGCCAATGAGAACTCTACTAAAAAAAAGAAGCAAAGCCAAGTATTATTGCTTCCACTATGATTACAACCACGACACTGAAGATTGCCACGACCTGAAGGAACATATTGAGGAACTCATACGATAAGGGCACCTCGATCGGTTCATCCGAAAGTGTTGAGAATCGTCACCCTCTACCTTAGGGGTCGATTGAAAGGCAAATAGACATCATTGTCGATGGCTCAACCTCCAAAGGAGACAACATCTCGGGTCGCAAAGCATATGCTCGAGCCATCATTGACAAATGTCCTTGAACCATAAGTGACCAGCTAATAACCTTTAGAGAGGAGGAGATAGAATGCCTCGATCTAAATCATGATGATGCTCTAGTAGTTATGGTATTCTCTACTTTGATGTCTTTCAAAAGGTAAGACACGAATAATGATCTTACCCTCATGACTTCCTTAATGAAGAGATTCACGGGCGACTCAATCTCCCCCCTCGAGATCATGAACCTACACGTCACTTTTAGAAAGGAACCATGCTAAAAGATAATAAAAACCAAGTTTATTGTAGTCAATACCCCCTCGGTGTATAATGCCATTATAGGATGACTTACACTAAACAGGCTATATGTAATCGTTTCAACCTATCACATGATAATGAAATTCTCGACCAATATCAAGGTCGGCGAATTAAGAAGCAACCCAAGAGAGTTCCGATAGTGCAACCTCATGGCTATCTCTTTACCCAAGAAAATCTAGCCCAAGACGCCACTTAAAGACCCAAGAGATTTGGCTAAACCCCTTTCACACCCCAAACCAACGGAACTCTATCGGATCATCAAGATAAGCTCAATGTTACCAGATGAGAAGAAAGTGCAATACATCAGCTTTCTCTAAGAGAATGCCAAAGTTCGACCAATCAAGCAAAGGCCTCGAAATTTTGCCCTTAAACTACTGGGAGAAGGGTTCATTGCTGACGTACAATACCCGTAGTGGCTCGCCAATGTTGTACTTATTAAGAAGTCTAATGGAAAATGAAAGATGTGCATTGACTACATCGATCTCAACAAAGTATGTCCAAAAGATATCCACTCCATTGAGTGGATCAATTGGTGGACACCACCTTGGGTCATGAGCTCCTCACCTTCATGGATGCATTCTCGGGATACGACCAGATAAGGAAGGCACCATTGATTAGGAGCACACCTCTTTCACTATTGATCGAGAGATATATTACTACCAAGTCATGCCATTTAGTTTGAAGAACACAGGAGCAACGTACCAAAGAATGGTAAACAAAATCTTTAAGCATTTAAGCACCAGATCAGGAGGAATATCAAAGCATATATGGATGACACGATAGTCAAAAGCAAAACAACTGATTCGCACCTAGTTGACTTGGCAAAGACCTTTCCAATCCTCAAGAGATACATGCATCTTAATCCAACCAAACATGCTTTCAAAGTACACTCGAAATTTTGTTTGAGATTTGTCATTCATTAGAGAGGGATAGACATACATACTAAAAAAGTACAATCCATATTAAAAATGCGTCCACCTCAATGTAAAAGATATCCAATGACCGACGGGACGAATGGTAACTTTGAGCCGATTCTTATCTCGAGCTGAAGACAAGTGCCAACCTTTCTTCCGAGCTCCTAAAAAATCAAAAGGTTTCCTATGGACTCGAGAATGCCAGGAGACTTTCAAAAAACTAAAGTACCAATTGTCTTTACTTCCAAGCGCATGTTATACAAGTCATCACCGACCAACCGCTTCGATAGGTTTTCATCCCAATTTGACGTTGCAGGGAGGTCACTACTGACCTGGTTGTCAGCTCCGCCTTAGTTCAAGACAGTACGGGAGGACAAAAGCCCATATATTATGTCAACCACATCTTGAATGGACCCGAAGAACGGTACCCTCCGATTGAATGAATGGCACTTGTATTAGTGTTTACAGCAAGAAAGCTTCGTCTTTACTTCCAAGCGCATGTTATATAAGTCGTCACCGACCAACTGCTTCGATAGGTTTTTATCACGATTCGATGTTGTAGGGAGGTTACTCAAATGGTTCATATAACTCAATAAATTCGACATTCAATACGTGCCAAGAACTGCCATAAAAGCCTAAGCCCCGGCAAACTTCATCTCGGAGCTAACTTGCCCACCTAAGGATAGCCTTGCTCCTATAACTTGGACATTATTCATTGATGGTTCTACCACCTCCCATAGAGGCGACGCTGGGGTCGTTCTAAAGGGCCCCGGACTAACAGACATTTGAACAGGCCCTCAAATTTCGGATCAAGATCTCTAATAACGAGGCCAAATATGAAGCACTTCTCTCAAGATTCCGGCTCACACTAGAACTCCAAGTTCAAGAATTAACGGTGTTCAATGGCTCTTAGCTAGTCGTGAATCAAACAGAGGGAAGCTATGAAGCCCGAACGACACCAGAGACATACTCAAGAGAATCACCCTTCAGTTTAGCCTATGGTACTTACCACCCGAGGTAATCTTCCCAATGCTTTGTGTCAAAAATTTTGACCAATAAACTTTCGAGGCTGGACTTCGAGCCAGGCTCAATCTGATGAATGAGGTTAGAGTCGTTGCACATCTACGAATTTTGAGATATAAGAAGGCGATGACCAAGCTCAACGATCAAGGTGTTCGCCCTCAAGGCATTCGACTAGGGGACTAGGTGCTACGCAAAGCCGAGATCTATGACCCCACTTGATCTTGAGGAAAGTTAGCGTCGAACCGGGAAGGGCCCTATCGGGTCATCGAAGTCATCCGAGATGAAACATATTGCCTCGGTACAATAAAAGGAAGAACATTACTAAGAACATGGCATATCTCCAACCTTAAAAAGTTTCATCCATAAAATCCCTTGGGGGTAGTCGAGAGAAAGTGTTTTTTTCAAAGGAAAAGAATAATACAGTAGACAAATGAGGCCCCTACAAGTGAACTCGACCTACAAATAAGAAAAAGAGACATTATTAAGCACCAGGCAAAGAGTTAGGGTTGTCATCGAAAGTTGCTTGGCTTTCCATTTAAACGTCTCGATCCTCAGGGTAGTCAATAAACAGATCCTCCTCAAGCTCCAATCCAAGGTATCTCGCTTTAAAACGCATTAAAGCAATCAAGTACCCAAATTTATAAGAGGCCAACCCCAACCTTTTCAAACCCTTCTTGAAACCTATGGATAATTTATACTCAGAATTAAGAGCCTTCACCCAAGTCCAGCTCTTGGGATAACCCCAGCAACTCTTCCTTCATAGCATAGGCACTCCCTTGGATGTTCTCCAATTAAGAAGAGAATTGATGTTATTGCCTTCAGTGATTGAAAGAGGCGCTCGGGCGAGGCGAGGCGAGGCCCGAGCGCCTCGCTAATGTCCCAGGCGGCGCGCTTCAAACAGGCGCCGCCTGGGCGCTCGCCCGAGCCCAGGCGCTGGGCGCTTCGGGCGAGCGCCTGGGTAAACCAAGGCGACCGAACCAGGATTTTAGGTCTGGTTCGGTCCCGGTTCGGTTATTAGTTGGTTCAATCAAACCAACTAAACCGATATAACTCTTACCCAACCCTAACCCGCTACCGCTGCCACTCCCGATCTCGCTGCTCGTCGCTCCTGCTCCCGCTGCCGCTGCTCGCCGCTATCGCTGCTCGCGCCTCCTGCGAGCCCTCCAGCTACTCGCGCCTCCCGCGAGCCCTGCCGCTGCTCGCGCCTCCCGCTCCCTTTCCCTTTCCCGCCGCCGCTCGCCGCTGCCGCTGCTCGTCGCTGCTTCCTTTCTCCGTCAGGCTCAGTATACTCTTAATATTAAGTTTATTTGAATTTTGAAATGATTAATTTTTATTAATAGATTAATAATATATTATTTTAATTTTAATATTATTAATTTTTATTTATTTGAAATTATTGTTAGGTTTCAACATAAATGACAAGTGTAGAGAGCAATTCAATAGAGTCTCCAATGGTATCAAAAAAAGATCCTACATGGAAGTATCTTAGATTTTCTTAATTTAATAACATATTTTATTTAAAATTTTAAATAATTATATTTATTAATTATATTATATATTTTTATATTTTAGCGTCTCGCTTCGCTCGGGCGAGCGCTTGGGCAAGCGCCTAGCGCCTTGGGCGTTTTTGGACCTTGGCGCCTTTTGGCGCCTAACGCTTTTTAAATCACTGATTGTCTTCCTCTTTGCCTTTACCTTTACACCTTGGGCGGATGATGTGATGGATGAAAGGGTTTAAAAATTCTTTCCTATAATTCAACGATCAAATTGATCATTTGAAATATGGCAATCCGAGTCCTGGAACGGTAATAGTCAAAATCCATCTATTATTGATATGTATAAATCTTGTATTTGCCCGATACGGGTCATATAATGGGACTGCCCGGTAAAGGATGATCTATGTATCAATCCTTTATCGGACCATTATGTACCATACGTATCAAGCGGTATCGAGCGTACCAATCCCTTGTTGAATTGATATATATCACTCATACTGAGTGGTACTATTTGGTACGACAAACCTTATCTCATAGTATAACTTTGTAACATTTCTTATGCTACAAAATTAATCGAACTTTTTTTTTCAAGAGGTTATGTATATATTAATGTTACCATCTCAACTCTACCACTTACTGTGGTATATATATATGTATTATATACATATGTATATGTATACACATATATATATATATACACATATATATATATATACACACATATATATATACACACACATATATATATATATATATATATATATATATATTCAAGCAAAATAAACTATTGGGATTAGTTTATTTTACTTGGATCTTAAAGTTTCGATGCCTAATTCAAATCTTCAACTCTTTTTTTTTTATGTGATTAAGATTGGGCAACGAAGATGCTTGTCTGGTATAAAGTTCTTCCTTGACAAATCCAAAAAATAAGAATTATAATTTTTATTTTTTGTTCATTTATGGTTTAGATATTATTTACTCTTATTTAATTTTAATTTTATATACCAAGAAATGAGAATAACTGACCTTGAAATATGATTTTGTTTTTCTTGCTTCAACTGATTTTAGTTGACTATTTAAATTACCAGTACATGCTAGTATTGACACAAGGTATACTAGACAAGAAATATTGCTACACCAATGCACTTGGTTAATGCAAAACAATAAACCTTGACAACCATATGAGATTTGAGATTGATTTGCACCTCAAAAGTAAGGACTGTATAGTTATCACTATACATTAGGTGTGTCAAAATCTACTCTTGCTAAATAAAACCAATGGCCAAAATTTTAAAACATAATTTAAATGAATGATAAAAATATGAGATTTGTCATGATGTCAAAATGTCACCTTTAGTAAGTGTTTTAGTTTGAAGGAGATCATAATTTATTAATTTAAAAAGTGAGAATGGTTCAAGAGCATCCAAAAGTTTATACACTTGTATTTTTATCGACTACTAACTCCCTTCTCTTTTTCTTCTCCTAGTTCAATTCAACTTAGTCTCAATTTTAATAGTATATAAAATAAAAATATTTAAAATATTTAAAATATTCTCTCGTTGAAGTACCCTTATGCCCTAGTTGGATTCTTCAGTGTGATAATCTAAGGCTAATGCAACAACTTGGTTTGGCTAGTTCAAATCCTCATGGAATTATATTAGAAAATATTTCCTATTTTGGCCGGTTAAAGGCCTTGGCACCTGATGCACTCCTTGTATTGGCCAAGGGAAGTTTCTCTAAACTCTTAATTGGTTACTATTTATTTCTCCAAAGAAATTAGGGGGAAATATCACCTATGTAATTTAAGATACTCCTTTGACAATCTAAAATCTCGCCAAAGTTCTATTCTTCAAACATCATCATCCCGAAGTCATTATAGGATCAAGGAATTATTGAATCTCAAATTTTGATGATCAAAATCAATTGATAGCATTTATAATATAATCTACATTTTCAGTGATACAGGACTAGCTTCGGTCATGAAGAGACAATTAAAGTAGGAAGAATCAATGTTAGGCCGAAGTGAAACATGTCAAGAGATTTGATGTTAGGCCGGAAGAACGATCAACGTGTCGACAGAAGGTTTCGTGTCATGAGTTCGAGCTTCGGGCCAAGAAGATCAGATATTGCGCTAAGGAGATCGAATGTTGCGGGAAGACAACATGTCAATTGGGCAATACGCTGAAGGAGAGGACGATGCGTCGAAGGATCGGACGAAGTGCCAAATAAACCAATGGCATATCGGACAACATGTCATTAATGCTTTGTAATAATTGTCTAGATCGAAGTATTTTTAATTCTAATTGGGTTGGTTTAGAATGTAATTAGGCCAACTCAATTATAGACCAATTGGACTCAAAATGGGGCTGTTTTGGGCCAAGAGAAAGGCTCATTCAATGATCCAAAAGTTGGGTCAAATGGTGGCACCGCCAGAGGCTCAGTCTCCAAGACACGGTCTCCGAGACTATGTCAAGCGGTAATACCACCAGACTGGACGGTGGTACCGCTTAGTGTCAAGCGATGGTACCACTCAGACACAATCTCCCAAACTGTGTCAAGTGGTGGTATCGCTAGTCCGGGCGATGGTACCGCCTAGTGTCAGTGTTGCATGCGATAGTACCGTCTAGCACAAGCGATGGCACCGTCAGGACCCGGGATGAGACCTTTTTTGGCTCCTTTTTTAAGTCATTTGGGGTCTATGAATACCTCAGCTATTCCTGCATGGAGATAAAAGAATTAAGTAGAAAGGGGAAAGAATTCTAAGTTGTAAATGTGTTGAAAAGATTGAGTTTCCTCCTCCTTGAGCTTAGAGGTTGTTCTAAGGGAAGTGTGTAAGGGTTATGTTGAGGGGTGTAAAGGTTATCTCATGAACTTGTGAAAAGGAGAAAGAGTGTAAAAGGAGGGTAGTTGATCTTCGCTCATTGAAAGAAGATCGGTAGTGGAAGCCGATGGCCTCGAGTGAAGAGGAATCGAGAGTAGATGTACGTCACGACGATCGAACCACTATAAATTTGATTTGCATTTCTATTTATGCTTTTCATTCATATTGCAAACTGATTTCTTACTTTAACTACGCTTACGAATGTGTTTTCAAGTTAACATATTTCCGATATCATTTTTCATCGTACGAAGTTTTAAACCAACGTAATTTTTCGTAAGCACTAATTCACTCTCCCTCTTAGTGTCGTATTGATCCTAACAGGAACCTAAGAAGGATGTCATGTTGTCACTTATTATTTCCACATTGGACAACCCCAAGTACTTTCAATCTACCAAAACAGGGATGATATTTTCAATTGACATGCTAGTGGCGTAAATATCACAACCTATCAAAACAACTATACTCGATGTTTATGATGATGAAGGTATTAAATCATCATCAGAGGCCTTTAGATCATGTTTATCTTGTTATCCCCAAGATTTACAATACCATACCATACCATCGGGTATGGATAGTGTGTTTCAATCCACCAGTAGATCGACATGCGAACCACATCTGGCCCCTTATCGAGCGATACAGGGTTCTACCAGACGATAACGGTTAAAATCGACCATTACCGAATGATAATAGTGCTCCAACGATCAATTTAATCATTGGAAGCCTCTTCAAGGGGTTTTAAACACTTTCCTTCCTCCTATTTCAATCCATTTTACTCACTCTCAAACTCCCTCAAACTCTTTTTTTCTCTCACATTCTCTCTCTTATTTTCATATTTTTATTTTTCTAAACTCAAAAAAACAATAATTTATAGATTGAATAAAATTTAGGAAGCTAATTTGGGAGGATTAAGAGGAAGAACAATACGAAACAGATCGAAATTACGAAGTTTGCACAAGACTCCTTCTTAAAGCTCCAAAAAAATATGTGATACTATTTTTACATAATTTATATTAATTTTACTAAAAATATACTAAATATATTTGATTTTAATTTAAAATTTTTATCTTGATTTTTTTATTTTTTAAATATTTGTAATAGATTTTATACCTATTTTAGGCAAACCTCGATACACCAGTATAGTATAAAATTAATAACCCTGATTGCACCATAATAAAGTTTACTCATATGAGAGTCTACTTTATTGATTAAGGAAAACTGTTGGTACAGATGCTAATAGTATAGCCAAAATCAGCATCGTTTTTGGAGGCGGCACATTTGGCAACATCCAATAGCAAGTTCATTCAGTGATGACTTTTACCTTTTAAGATGTTACCACGTAAGTCATATCTTTCTAAATATCTTTTGACTTTACTTTTTTTAATATATTGTGAAAGTGCATAAGATATGTTACAATTCATTATATTCACCAAAAAATCTACTCCTACTTCTTATGCTTCGCTTATGATTGAAAAACAAAATGTAAGTCTTTATCTTAGTCTTACAACTGATAATGAAAGCCTATATTATATAAAACCTCATATCAATCTCCATGATTGACCACTGAAAGCTTTGATATCCAATGTAACTTAGAACTCCAGCACAGAAGATCTCCTTGAAACCAAAGGAGGTCAAAGGATTCAACTGAGACAGGAATGTCAAAATATTTTAATTAAGTTTGATTTATGTGTGAAGTTTGATTCAACTGAGATTAATAATATGAAGAAATACCATTAAATAATGTAAAAAAAAAAGAAAATGCAATAAACATCAAACTTGCTCCAACTCTAGTAGGCAGTCCTATGTAAAAAGATTCCAGCCTCACGTCTCACATGATAACTCACTATGAATTTTTTTTTAAACTTAAAGATGTACATGATCCATCTCACATGATATCTCACTATGATTTTTTTAAAAAAAATTAAAGATATATTTATTACATTAAATGTACATGATCATTCAAATGTCAAAGCTTTTTATGTTGAAATTTTGATATCTCATTAACCAATGATAATTAAAAACAAATTTATTTTGATTAACCAATGATGCTTATTTAAGATGTACAAAATTACATTAACCAATGATAACAAAAATAAATTTCTCTTTTTATGTTGAACCAATCTTTTAATAAAACTCCAAATATACGAAAAAATAAACAAACTAATGACTAACCAATTAATTATTGCATCTATCATTTTTGGAGACATTAGTGTCATTTCAACTATGACAAAAAGATTTTCCTATTTACAAAGATCTTTCACTAGCGCTTATTTTCACCCGTATAAAGCATCATTAATCAAAACTTCCCAATAATATTTTAAATTTAACTTTTTTTTCTTTCTTTGGTAATATGGTAAGTGATACAAATTAGTGATTTAAATAGACATTCAAATGCTTGTCAGGCGCTTGGGCAAGGCGAGACAAGGCTCGAGTGCCTCATGGGTGGACCAGGCGACGCTCTTCAATGAGGCGTCGCTTGGGCACTAACATAAACCCAGGCGCTAGGCACCTCGGGCGAGCAACCAGTGGTTAGTTGGTTCGATTAAACCTACTAAACAGTTTCTTACTCACAAAAACTACCCTTGCACGCTCGCGTGACCTCGAGCCAACCCTGGTGCTGCTTTTACCTCTGCCGTCGACGTTTTCTGCCGCTACCTTCGCCGTCGACGCTTTCTCCTACTGTCGTTGCCGCAGATGCAGTGGACCAAGCCTTCCTCTGTCGTAGGTGGACTAGTTTGATGGCCTAGCAAAAACCCATAGCTTCCTTCTGTCATTGCTCTGTGTGCAGTTCCTTTCACCATTGAGGGAGAGGATCATAGATTCCTTCGTCACTGACGGACGCCCTCTGAAATTTCTGCCACTACCTTTGCTGTAGTTCGTAGATTCCTCCACGGTCGCGATTGTCTTAAGTTGAATCCTTTGCTGTTGCTATTGTCGTCTATAACTTCCTTCGACATCGTTGCTTTCTCTTTCCTCACTTTCCACTATCGGTGATACATTAATCTCCCTCTTGTCACGGCCTTAGCTGGAATTGCCTAAGGTGTGAGGCACCCTTGCGGCAAAGATGCAAACTTAGCTTGTGTTGCCTAAGTAGTGCTTCGCCCTTGCAATTTGCATCTGCAAAGATCAACCCACTTGCAACCTCTTGCAGGTCCCGAAGGACCTGTAAAAAGAGAAAGTTGATTAGTTCGAAGAACGAGCGAGGGACAAGTCCCGACATCTCGCGAAAAGGGGAAGCTTTACAAGCAATTCAGCGAGCACCTCGCGTGCACAAGAGAAAAGAGAGAGAGGGGGAAAACAAGGACTTTAGAAGGTCGAACGAATAGCTGCAAGTCCACAAACAGCTGCTCACTAGGTGCTGGGCGCGACAACAAGTTCCCGTCAAGGTAATGTGCGAACTTGCAAAAGAGTGTTCAACGCCCGATAGTATACCGAAGCCCCATCCAGCCTTGTGCCACCCAGGTGGTTCCAGGGTGCTGAGATGGCTGACGTTTCGCGTGCAGCAGCGGGCTGCAGAAATTAGCCTGTGGCACGTGAAAACGGAGTTGTTTTGGGGCTGTTTTGCTCGGTTCGACGAGCGATCGCACTGTAGCACTGCAACTTGTTCGAACTTACATTTTTACAAGCAAAAGGACCTAAAACCAAACCAAAACATACTGCCAAGCAATTGTACATGTAGATTAGAGCGACGAAAGGTTCGTTGAACGGAGTTGTTGCAGGTGCGTGACGACCATTCGTGACATTCTTCCCCACTCAACCTGTCGACGCCCTCGTCGACGCTTATTGGTAGTTGTTGATAGTTGTTTCTTCATGTCGCAGGGCATCTTCGGGCTCCCAACTGGCTTCAATTCGGGGAAGCTTTCGCCACTTCACCAAGTACTCGATCTGCTCAGCTCCATTGGGTAGTTTTATCTTGTGATCCGCTAAAATAGTTTCAACTCGCTTCTCGTAGGAGACTCTAGTGGGGGGTAGCCGAGTTGGAACACTTCGGGAAGCATCTTGCGGATCCGAGTGGTAAGCTTTTAGATTGCTGGTGTGAAGAACATTATGAATTTTGAACCACGCCGGCAGTTGCAACTTATAGGAGACGTTGCCCACCCTACTAATAATTAGGAAGGGCCCTTCATACTTGCGCACCAATCCTTTGTGTACTTTGTTCCTAACGAATTGGAGTGATGCTGGTTGGAGCTTTACTAGCACCAAATCGTCGACCTTGAACTTTTACGGTCGCCTTCCCAAGTCTGCCCACTTCTTTATCCTTTTTGCCGCCTTCTTCAAGTAAGCCAGCACAATATCTGCATTTCGATGCCACTCCTTTGCGAAGTGGTAGGCTGACGGACTACTCCCAGTATACCCGATTGCCATGGTGTGAGGAGTTGACGATTGTTATCCTGTAATGATCTCGAAGGGGCTCTTGTTTGACGCAGAGCTCCGCTGCAAGTTGTAGGAGAATTGGGCAATATCCAATAACTTCACCCAATCTCGTTGGTTAGCACTCACGTAGTGCCGAAGATATTGCTCTAGGAGTGAGTTTATCCTCTCGGTTTGGCTATTCGTCTAGGGGTGGAGGCTTGTGGAGAAGTATAACTTGGACCCTAACAATTTGAATAGCTCGGTCCAGAATCGTCCTAGGAACCGAGCGTCTCGATCACTGATGATATTGTGCGGAACTCTCCAATACTTCATCACATCCTTCATCATCAGCTTGGCCGCTTCCTCTGCTGAACAGTGTAGGGGAGCAGCAATGAAAGTTGCATACTTTGAAAATCGATCGACTACCACGAGTATCAATCCGAGTCTCCCTACTAGTGGTAACCTTGATATGAGGTTTAATGAAATGCTCTCCCATGACCATTCTGGTACGGGCAATGGCTCCAACAATCCCACCGGCTTCCGTTGCTCCGCCTTGTCTTGTTGGCAAGTAAGGCACGTTCGAACATATTCCTCCACATCAGCCCCCATCTTCGACCAGTAGAAGGCCCTCTCCATGAGAGCCAACATTCTGTGAATATCTAGGTATCCAGCCCAAAGGGAATCACGACACTCTCTTAAGAGTTCACGCCTCAAATTGTCCACTCGAGAAACATAAACCATATTTCCTTTTGTGCAAACGAGTCCCTCCTGGATCCAAAATCGTCGTGGCTTGCCTTCTTGGATGAGCTGCATCAGGATAACTGCTTAGGGATCACTATACAATCCATCTCTAATCCTGGAAAGGAAGTTGGAGTGCAACTGACTTGCTTGGCCTCTGTGCTCCAATTGTACGGCATTCACATGCTCCACTTTTCGACTCAATGCATCGGCCACGACATTTGCCTTTCCAGGCTTGTACTCCATTGTCATATCAAATTTAGCCAGGAAGTCCTACCATCGTGCTTGATTTGGGGAAAGTTTCTTCTCAGTTTGAAAATAGCTCAAAGCGATGTTGTCTGTCCTTAGCACAAATTGCGAACCGAGGAGGTAGTGTCGCCAAACTCGTAGACAGTAGATCACCGTTGTCATCTCCTTCTCATGTACTGGATACCGTCGCTCAGTCTCGTTGAGCTTGCAGCTCTCGTAAGCCACCGGATGGCCCTCCTATATGAGTACTCCCCCAATAACGAAGTCTAAAGCATTTGTATGGACTTCAAAGGGCTTCCCATAGTTCGGCAATTTGAGCACTGGTTCTTCCAAAACGGTAGCATTCAGATTTTGGAATGTAATTTCAAATTTATCAGACCACCTCCAAGACTGCTCCTTCAACAACTCCATCAATGGAGTTGCATGCTTCGAATATCCCACTATGAAGCGTCGATAGTATTTGACGAAACCAAGAAAGGATCTCAACTCTAGCACCTTCTTTAGAGTTCGCCATTCCGCAACCGTTTGCACCTTCGACTTATCCATCCAAATGGAGCCATTACCGATTTGATGCCCCAAGAATATGATCTTTGTTTGAGCAAAGTAGCATTTCTCCCTTTTCACAAACAAAGTGTTCTCCCTAAAAACCTTGAAAATTATCTGAAGGTACTTGACATGCTCCTCAAGCGTTTGACTATAGACGACGATATCGTTCAAGTAGACGACCACAAACTTATCCAAATACTCTTTGAATAGCTGGTTCATGAGAGTGCAGAACGTGGACGGAGCATTGATTAAGCCAAAAGGCATCACTAAGAACTCAAACGCTCCATACTTGGTCACACAGGTAGTCTTCGCTTCGTTACCTTCAACAATACGCACCTGCCAATACCCCGACCGAAGATCGAATTTTGAGAAATACTTAGCTTTGCCCAACTGGTCGAACAAGTCCGCGATGAGCGGGATGGGATACTTGTTCTTCACCGTCACTTTGTTGAGGGCTCGGTAATCGATGTATAGTCGGAGGCTCCCATCTTGTTTCTTTTGGAAGAGAACGAGAGTTCCGAATGGTACTTTAGAGTTGCGGATGAGACCACCGGTTAGTAGTTCTCACCTAGCTGCTTTATGAGTTCTGCCAACTATGACGGGGGCATGCGGTAGGGTAGTCTTGCTGGAGGCTTTACTCCTGGCTCCAGCTCGATGTTGTGGTCCACGCTTCTGCGTGGCGGAAGAGTCTTTGGCAACTCGGGTGGCATAACGTCAGTGAACTCTTTTAGGACGTTTACCACCACAGCAGGTTCATGAATGGCCTTCTCGTCGAGTGGCTCTAACTTCATAGTAGCCACGAATGTTAGTTCGCCTTTTCGTACCCTTCTTCAGTTGTAATGCCGATATCTGTTGGGGGCATTTGGTTCCTCTCCGAGAAACGGGAACCACACAGGGGTCGTCACCCCCCATCATGCATAGGGTGTTTAGGAACGGTATTGGCACCAACTTCGCCGCGTTCATAAACTCCATTCCAAGGATCACTTGGAAGTCGTCCAATGTCACTACCATCATGTTCGTGCTCCCACTCCATGTTTCAATCTTGATGGGGACTCCCTTTGCCAACTCGGAAATTCGCTTGGCCTTCGAGTTCATCGCATTCATTCGACTTGGGCTTTCCTCCAAGATCAACCCAAGTCGCTTTGCTTCTCGATCGGCAATAAAGTTGTGAGTAGCGCCCGTGTCCACCATTGCACGGTCGTTTGGTCATTTAGCTTGATGTCTACGTACATCAGCTCACCACTTGCTGCTTTTTGTAGCTTTGTCTTCATGTTCTCCCTCACTTGACCCCGCATGACGTTCAACAAACGCATTGCTCCCTTTCGGGGTCCTTGCGACTCCTCGCCGTCCCTGCTGGATTCAGAATTACTCGAACTAAGAGCAACAACCTTGCCCTTGTCCGATTTGGGGGGATGGATGGAAGTTATTAAAATATTGAGTGTCTGTTTTTGTGGGCACTCCCTCACCATGTGCGACCCTCCGCACAAGAAGCATTCGCCAGGTTTTAGAGCCTTGCCGTTCAGGCTTGGCCCTTTATAGGAACTCATCTTCTTTTGTGCGCCCCCGAGCTCCTTCCCTAGAGAATATTTTGGAGGGCAATTGCTTGAAGATTGCTTCTTTCTTCCTGGGTCTTCAGAGGAAATGAAGTCGGTGAGCCTTTCTGCGGCATCAATTGCCCCGATCAAATCGACGACATTCCTTCAATGTAGTTCTTGTTGCGCCCATGGCTTCAAACCATCGAAGAAGCTGAACAGCTTATCCTTCTCGGACATGTCCTAGATGTCCAGCATTAACGTAGAAAATTACTTCATGTAGTCTCGGATGGAAGCATTTTAGAGGAGTTGTCTCAATTTCCTTCTTGCAACGAACTCGGTGTTCTCCGGTAGGAACTGAGTTCTCAACTCTCACTTCAAGTCCTCCCATGTGTCAACTCGACACCGACCTTGTTGGGCCTCCTCCCAACGGGTTCGCCACCAAAGTTTTGCATCTCCGTTCAGATACATGGTCACTATAGAAACTTTGGTTTCTTCAGAATCAGGCCTCGTAGCTTGGAAGTATTGTTCCATATCGAACAAAAAATTCTCGAGCTCGTTTGCATCTCTGGCCCCTCCATAACCATGAGGCTTGGGTACCCTCAAATTTTGTGGCGGTGCAACGCGGTTGTTGCTTCCTCCTGCATTTAGTGCCCTTGTGAACATGGACACCCTCGAAGTGAGTTCTGCCACAACTTCCTACAGGTGTTGCATGGAGTCTTTGGCCACAACTCCGCTTCTTGCAAGCTCGCTTCGAAAACATCCAAGCGGGTTTTCGCCGTTGTGAGTCTCTCCTTATGACTCTTTTTCCCGATTGGCACTCCAGATTACGCCTCCTCCGCTCGCGAAAAGTAGCCAACTTCTCGCTCATCATGTTCGCTGTCGTGCTCCTCCTGAGCGGCTCCAACAATATGCGAACGAATATGCACTTGCAGCCCACCTGCGACTGCTTGGGGCAAGGGTCCAGCTTGCCCCGTCTTGCTTGATTTGCCACGATGCTTTGCCATGGCGAAGTTGCGAAGTTCCTTCGCTGCTCGCTCGAAGTGCTTGCCCGCTCTGATACTAGCTGGAATTGCCTAAGGCGTGAGATACTCTTGCGGCAAAGACACAAGCTTAGCCTGTGTTGCCTAAGTCGCGAGGCACCCTTGTGACAAAGACGCGAACTTAACTTGTGTTACCTAAGTCGCACTTTGCCCTTGCGATTTGCGTCCGCAAAGATCAGCACACTTGCAACCTCTCACAGGTCCCGAAGGACCTGTAAAAAGAGAAAGTTGATTAATTCAAAAAACGAGCGACGAACAAGTCTCGACGTCTCACGAAAAGGAGAAGCTTTACAAGCAATTCAGCAAGCACCTTACGTGCACAAGAGAAAAGAGGGAGAAGGGAAAAACAAGGACTTTAGAATGTTGAATAAACAGTTACAAGTCCACAAACAGCTGCTCATCGGGTGCCAGGCACGACAACAAGTTCCCGTCAAGGTAACGTGCAAACTTGCGAAAGAGTGTTCAACGCCCGACACTATACCGAAGCCCCATCCAGCCCTGTGCCACCAGGGTGGTTCTAGGGTGCTAAGATGGCTGACGTTTCGCGTGCAACAGCGAGCTGTAGAAATCAGCTTGTGGCACACGAAAACGAAGCTGTTTTGGAGTTATTTTGCTCGATTTGGTGAGCGATCGCACTATAGCGCTGCAACTTGTTCGAACTTACATTTTTACAAGCAAAAGAACCTAAAACCAAGCCAAAACATACTGTCAAACAATTGTACATGTATATTAGAACGACGAATGATTCATTGAACGGAGTTGTTGCGGGTGCACGATGACCGTTCGTGACACTCTGCAATTGTTAACCCTTTTTTTCTCTTTCCCTAATTACTATTAATAATAAATAATATATTGTTAACGATAGATTATTGACTAATGTATAAAATAATCTTTATTTATTAGATTGATAATATATTTTTTAGATTACGACAATACTATTCTTTGTTTATTTAAAATTATTATTAAATTTTTAATTTAATATCAAAATTTTATTAATTAATTATATTATATATTTTTATATTTTTATATTTCAGAACTTCGAGCACGACTTGACACTTTAACATTTTTTTAATTACTGATGTAAATTCAAATAAGATACCACGTTAACTCACCCACCGACATTAATATATATAGCGATGTCTTGTCTCTAGAATCCAAGTTAAAGTTGGCATTGTAATGTATTGATGGGTGGTGACGCAATGGTGAAATGACTATGAGAAGAACAATCAAGTATTTTTACCACTGACTGATCACAAGACTGATACATCAGCAAACAAAGACCTTGTCATCCTAGCCTTCGAGTTGGTGATAACTGACCTTTAGCCCCACAGAAGGATTAAGCTTCTAAAAATTTAACATGTAACATGAAAAAGGCACTGATGGAGGTCGTGACAGCGCATACAAAATTATACTATGCAGATAAATCAAGCAGCAGAATTTAAGACGATAAGAAACATATTCTAAGAATGTGAAATTACTGATGGGAGTCATGGCAGCGCTATATAAGATCATATGTTGATAAATCAAGCGATTCCTCCCAGAAAATAACAAGCATAGAAGTCTGCGTTCAACGTGGAATGTTACTACGGGAATAGAACATATTATGCTGTTTTACGTGACACAACAAAGAGGACGGCAGTGCACATGCCACCGAAATGATAGGGCAAGTCAGAATCGACGACAATACAGTCAACTGACAAAGAGAAGAAAGCGGCAGTGTTGGAACGCCCCCAAAACACACTCAGACCCCTCTCCCGTTCCCGCATCGGCAGGCGCGTGCGACCTCCCTGCCGTCTGGTCAAGAACGAGAGAGGAGGTAAGCGAAGCCCTGGCTACCAAGAGACGGGCGGACCAAATGCCTAGGGTTTCGAGATGGATCTAGAAAGATATGATCCAAAGCGGCGGTCGTTGTGAAGGAATTGTAGTATTAGCAATCATAGTACAATAAGCAAGGGGTGAGGGGGCGGGGAGGCGGAGGTGGCGCACCTGAGGACGCTGGAGAACTCGTACAGCTTCCCCGCGGGGGAGAAGACCACGAGGGCAACCTCGGCGTCGCAGAGGACGGCAAGCTCGTAGGCCTTCTTGAAGAGGCCGCCCCGGCGCTTAGAGAAGCGCACCTGGCGGCTGATGCGGTTCTCGATCCGTCGCAGCTCCACCCTCCCTCGCGGCGCCATCTCCTCCTCCCTCCCTTTCGAACCCTATCTTTGAGAACGAAGAGGCAGCTTTGAGGCAGGATAAGAAGGTGTGGGGGGAAGGAACGGGAAGTAGAGGGGAGACGCGTCGCGGTCGACCTTAAACGATTCGTTACAATCGGGAATCACCTGCGCCGGTGGACCCGGCCGCAGATACCACACATGAAGCGGCGTGGGAAGCGAGATCTGTCGCCTTCGGTGGGTACCTCCGCAGGCACACGATACCTGAAGGCCGATCACGAACAGGTGGCTGGTCATCCAGCGGGTGGGCGATTCGTCGGTCGGGCGCACTCCCGCACACTCTGTTTCCCGTGTGCTGAGCTACGCATCAAGACGTTATCGGGCGACGCGTGGTCGGAGCGGATAGAGACTGAAGTGGCCGGGCCCACAGCCGTAGCAATCTGTTCGAAACATGACGGTGGTGGTTAAGACTTTGGGTGGCCGTAAAGAGAATGGAAATAAAAGTTTCGGTGGCGTGAAAAAAAAAAATTATGTCCCTTCAAATATTTCAATTTCTTTTTTAAAAATATTAATATAAATATATAAACGATTTCTCAAAAAAAAAAAGAGGATTGTTTTTTTTTTTTTTAGACTTCTCTTCTTTGCTTGATTTCGAATATATTCTTAATGTGACGATCATCTATCTATTTTTTAACCCTATTTTTTCTTACTTTCTTACAGTATATTTCTATTACATTATATTATTTTTTTATACTATTAAAAAAATATTATAATTAAGGTTTTTAGATTAAATTCCTATGCGAATCATAAGTTTTTTCTAATATTTTTTATAAAGATACATAAATATTTTTTTAATATTTTTTATTTTATTTTCATTTGTTATAATGTTTGAAAATGTACCAAAAACATTGTAATCATGTTGAAAAACACCATGACTCATACAAAAGTCACATTATTTGAATTTTATTTTTAAAAACAAAAAATCATTTTTAAAATAGAAATTATTTTAAGATGTTCTCTATTTGAAAATAAACCTACAAATAATTTGACTTCCTAGTTACAGTATTTTTGACATATTTTTAAAAACATTATAACAGCAAAAAAAATGAGGAATTAACCTAAAAAAAACTCATAAAAAAAACTGAAACTTAGTAGAAAAAAACTTATTAATGAAGCTATTTTGAAATGAAATGTAAAAATGGGTACAGACTGTCAAATCAAAAATATATTCGAAATTAAAGAAAGAAAGCGACGGAAAATCTGTAAAGGGATTCGAAAAATCGACCTTCTTTTATATTAATTGATTAATTGACGTATTGTATAATCCATCCAAGTAGAAAAGGTTGTGCGGCCGTGGTTTAAGTTCCGTACTTCAACGGCGGATTTGCGAGTAACGACGAGCCGGACAGAGAGAGAGAGAGAGAGAGAGAGAGAGAGAGAGAGAGACGAATCGACGTGGTCAAACAGCGGATACGGAGACGACAAGGCTTTGCCGAGGTGATGCATTACGTCACAGAACAAAAGCCGAAGAGGATGCATTTGAGTCAAAAAATAATAATTAATGATAGAAATTTTCAAGATATAAAAATTCAATTAGAGGATTTAATATAAAAGATTTGGTTCCGATGCTTCCACAGAGCATGTTGGTCTTTGGCTCGCAGTGCAATTTTATCAGCGTATATATTTTTTGTGAGCTTTTAAAACTTGAATAGAAACTTTCATAACCTTAATATTCTTTAAAAAACTATTAAGATTGTAGACATATATATTTCTTTTAATCTTTTTTATTCAAACCGACTAAAGTTGATGATTCCCTATGAATGATAAGGAGAGAAATAAGTGCCCAATTCGATATGCTAAATCAAAATTTATAAAGACAAATATATGTTCTTTTTATATTTTACAATATATATATAGTTGGTGAAAGAAAATATAGTCGACACCCACTTGGATGATATCTTTCAAAACAAAAAAAATTTGATTGACATAGTATATTTGCCAGTGGAGTTTTTTTTTAGAGTCACGAGTGAAAGTGAATATTTCCTGTATCCATTATTTCTCTTTATTAAATTTCTTATTTTTAGTAAAACTAAGTGAATATTTTTCGTATTCATTATTTCTCTTTATTAAAAACGAGGATACATGATGCCCTTTTCTCATGTTTAACCAATATATACTTCAATGTGTTGTGTCCTCTTTAATCTAATTATTTTATTTATGTCCTAAAACATGGGTGATATGGAAATAGGTGGCCTAAACGTTAATGGCTTAAAGAAAAGGATATATTGAGTGAACAAAACTCTTATCAATATGAGATATTAGGAGAGTTATGTGAAAAATTTAGCTAGAGAAACACTTATATTAAATGAAGATACAAATACCCTAAAATTAGCATGGTAAGAATAGATATCTAAAAATATTGATTGTATGAAATTTAGCCGTTTTATAAGTCATAAAAGATTGATAATTTTTAAACAAAATCAATTTTTTTGTTGTGCTAAATTGATTTTTTTTGGATGATTTTTCCAAAAAAGAACTCTACTTTTTCAATATTTTTCTCAAATGATGCCCTGTGTTATCGTTTTTCTTAAATAATATTTTTTTATTTTTTAATCTCATAAATACTCTTCCTTCTCCTATCCTTCCTTACACATTATTTCCACCTCATAACGATATTACCCACCCTTTACCACTAGCCACCTCCACCTCGTCGCCAACCCTTCCTCATCGATCTCCGTCCATCACCTTCCCCCCTCGTCTAAATAGAGGTACTTGCATCGATGAAAACCAAATACCATTCAATAAAATATAAAATGATATGCTCTCCGATAGGCTCATACTAGATCATTAAATTTGAAATATTAATTCATTACCAAAGATGATATTCTAAATCACAAGCTGAAAAATACTAAGTATTTTTCTATCAATTTAATATAATTTATCTAATGATAATTATAATTTATCGTGATTTTACTTAAATTTTCTAGATGAATATATTGGGAGGATATTACTATTTGTAGAATTAAATATGCAGTATCAAATTTGTAATGACATGTACACTATTCTTAAATCTAAAAGGACTTATTAAGGACGTTTCAAAAACCATTTTATCACATAATGGTTAATCAATGCATTCTTGAAGCAAAATAGTATAGTTTAATTACTAGATTCAAGTTAAGATAAGATGAAATCCTTATATATGAATTAATAGCTAGAAACAATATAAAGAAGTTTTGAGACACAAAGATAAATAATCATAAATAGGAGGAGAAATTAAGGAAGAAGATGAAGGTTAAATAAAATAATTTTATCTTTTAAACATGAACTTCATTTTCTTCATACGTTCTAAATTTGATTAATTTTATTTATTTTTATAAGATGATGATGATACAATCAAATCAAATGTTGGACTAATAATTTTACAATACATGTATAAAAGATGCATTTATTTATATTATAGAGAAAAATGACGTAGCTCAGCGCCATGCATCCGACATATGAGCTCCATCTTAGTTACTCAGTTTTATGTAATCAAGTTGCTAAAGCCACTTAGATGACCTGATGAGATCATATGGTTAATATATCGACTTAACATGATTGAGAGCCATTTGGCCAATATCTCGATTCTATATGGTCAATATGATGGAGTCATCTAACCAACACCTCGATTCTACATGGCTGACACAATGGAGTGACTTAGCCCCTTGGAGCAGAGTCAGTTGGCCATGCTCAATCGATAGGTTTGGCATAGAATGTTGGCAATTACGATCAAATCGCATGCCCCCATTATGAATAAATCAGACAATAAGTAAATATAATAAATTTAAACTTCTATTATAAAAAAGGAGGCTCACTGTATATCTCCACACACTAAACATTTTCAATTATTCAACTGACTTTATCTTCAAAATAAAAAAAAAAAGTTAAAGAAAAGAATCATATCGAATTCGAAGTAACTTTTAGCTCAAACAACCAAAGTCTATCCAAATAATTTATTAGACAGATATTGGCCATTGATAACGTTTCTCTCGAGTGATTTATTTAAAATGCTAAAACAACTTCTCTCGTGAAAACCTTCTTATTGGATCATTGTTATTAGTATTATTCAAGATGCAATAGTGTCTACTTTCAACGTGAACTGAACTAGAAATCGCCGATACAAGTTGGATCATTATTCAAAGTTTCTCTTTGTTCGAGTCACGTAAATTGCTTCCCTTGATTACTATATTATTATTATTATTATTGTTCAATATACAGTAATTGTCTGCTTTCATTACCAACTATATTAGCAAGCATCCACCGGTGACAAACAATAAAGCATCCTTGTATGATTTCAAGGAGAGAATTGCGGATCAGGTCTGGACTAAGAGGAACACAATGTTTACTCTCTCCAAAAGGATCTTATTCTCCCAAAAGGATTACGGATTGTAGGATTGTGGATTGGGTTTGGATCAGAAGACATTGATTCCTTGCTCTCTTCAAAAGATTATGGATTAGGTTTATCCCAAAAGTCATATTCCTGGCTCTCTTTAAGCTTATTATACTTGCAATGTTCAAATCAATTAAAAATATCGATGAAAATATAGTGAAATGTCAGTATGTTAACAGACTGTTGATTGATTGGGTTAGCTTTAGAAGAAACACCATTCGTTGGGTATAGTACTAAGTGAAACTTATCCTATACAAGTGAATTAGATGTTAAAACAATCTTGTACGATTTATCTCACTCTATTTTTGTGAATTTAGTTAGATGATATAAACGATTTCATTAGAGGAGAAATTTAGCTACGAAAGCATATATGTTAATGACGTTCACATACCCTAAAAGGAACATAACAAGAATATATGTCTATGGATGTGGTATGAAATTTAATCACTTCATAAATCATGAGAGAATGATTAGGTAACAAAAATTAACCAACTTATCTGTTATGTTAAATTGATTGATATTCTTTAATAATATGAAACAATCTATAAAACCAAGTCAATGACACACTATATAAAACAACTTATTTTATTATATTTCCATAGAAGCTTACATCAGTGCTTCTGAATCCTCAAGCAATAACATTTGTCGCCAATCCTCTTACAATGCATGTAGAGGATTGTGGATTCCTTCATCTCTCCAAACTCATGCAAAATATCCCAAGGATTGTGGATCGAGTTTGGACTCAAAGAAATATTTTCTTGTATCTCACGAAGTCCCCAAACGATTCCTTAAGATAGTGTTCGAAACACCACGAGCACTGAGTTTCCTGTTATGAGCCACGTTATGGAATTAGAATGGAGAGACAAAGTTGATACTTATAGGCTTTTATGAAAGTAAAAAATGAAAGTCACCAATTTCATATGCAATAAATCTTGAAATATTTGATTCTGGAGAATCTGTATATACAACCACATCTTGGAGATATATTCCATAGATGATATTGATCCATTTTTTTTTTTAATTTTAAATATACATGAATGCATTTTAGATGGATAGAGATATGTGCATTTATGAACATTCAAATACCATTAACTAAATATAGGAAGACAAGCTCGCTCTTTTGTCGTGTGAAGAATTTTATTGAGAAAAGTTGATGATCATTACAATTATTGAGAAAAAGTTAAGAATTGCTTACTAAATATGATATTCTGAATAACAAACTTGAAAGTATTAGGTATTTAAATATTATTTTCATATAAAATAGCTAACAATGATTATAATCTATATTTTCGAACCGTCCAAGGATCAAGCATTCAGTCAAAGAATTAGTTATTGTGTTAAAACTTCATCGAACTAAGGAATTGGATATCAAGTAGGAGAATTGATCGATATGTCAAAAATCAAACATAATGTTTAAGGATAAGATAATGTGTTGGAAGATATGATAATATAACATGCTGAAAGTTTCAACAACATGCCAAGTTTTGACATTAAATTAGAAGTTTGAACAATATGCCAAAAACTTCAACAAAATGCAACAAGAGTTATTGATGTATTAAGATTTTGTTCGAATCCAAATTAGATTGTTATTGATATAAAATAAAGCGCACTTGTCGAGGTAATTATTGAGCTTCCAATTGGGCCAAATTTGGATCTTTAAAAGGCTATATGTAGAATAATATGATCTAGGGCAATAGTATCTCTCGAGTGAATTGACAATAACATCAATACTTTATTAATATTATTGGTGAGGGCACCACCTATGGTGGCAATACTATTGCTAATGTCGGTTGTATCAAACTTTACGATAGTGGCACCCACCAAAGTCAATGATGGTACCTCTAATATACCAAAATCATAAATATATGATATTTTGGCTATAATTACGAGTTCTTTTGAGGTTATAAACATGGTGTTCGACTGTTGCTAGTAGAGCACCTATCATTGAGTTTGCAAAATATTTTAACTCCCACTTTGAGTCTTATTTGAGTTTTTCTCGCTTCTTTGAGTAAAACTTATCGATCTAAATGGTATAAGGTTTTTATATAAGATTGAATATAAGATTTTCCCCTAAGTATTAAAATAAGAACATTATAAAAGTTATAGTTGATATCCGCCTGTTAAAAAAAAAAATATTAACAAAAGTCAATGACCCGAGGATATTGAAATTAGGAGCCGACGTGAGTTAAAAAGATTAAATCATTATAAATTTTGTCTCTCTTTTATCTCCGATTTACATTTCTCACTTGTGCTTATGTACTCATCTAATTTTATTTCAAATAATTATTTTTTCAATTAAAATTCTAAGTTAAGTTTACACCCGCCCTAATTTACGATTCAGAATATTAATCTAAGCAAATGCGAGATTTTCTTTCCTAAGAACAATTACCGAGGCATATTTGTGATATCTTAAAAATTAATAATAATTCCCTGTTGTTTCTCTAATAAGTTATTTGCTTCGTCTTACGAAGCGATCATAAATCACAATAGAGCTAAGTTAGCGGTTCTCTACTTTCTCAAGCCAGTGGGTATAATTTTATCCTTAGCGCTATGTCTTTTTATTTCCTTGGATGTCAAATAATTCTCTTAACAAAACTATTCATATCATCAAAAAATATTCTCTAGAGAAAGAGTGAGGATCTAATGGATAGATCAACATTTCTTAGACTCTTATCACTCAAAATAAGGTTTTGGTTAAAGACATTCATCTAAATTTGATGACTACTAGACTTGGAAATATAATAAGAATGCAATGCCTCCACCACAACAACTGCTTATAAATTTTGTACCCTAAATATTTAGGTATACTACTAAAAGATGATTTATTGAATGAATTAGAACTAAATTAATTTTTTTAAATACCAAAACATGGTTTGCTGTTAGATTTTCATCCTACATCCTTTAAATTTATGAATTGATCACAATATTATCACTAATGCTGTACCAAAATTCTTCTTTTTTGTGTTGAAAATTTTAGGATCTCGGCAAATGCTTTATTCCAATCGATAAATATTATAAAAATTATCACTAAATTACGAATTAAGTTATAGGTTTGTATGTACGAAATATATGATTATACAATGTGAGCTGGCCCAATAGCTCACCCGATTGTTGACTTGATACTACGTTGCACCGAGAGATCAATATAATTTATTAATTTTTTAATCTATAGATTTCTAATAAATAAATAAATATATTTATTTTAAAAATTATTTTATAAAAGCTATGATTTTGGCATCATAAACTAAATTAGAAGTAATGCAGTTTTAAACATATTCGAACACCAAATATGTAATTTAAATAAGTATTGGGTATGTGTGTGTAAGAAGGGCCTATTTGTTTTGGATTGGTCATTAATTTTGGATCTTCCTCATTTCGCAAACCTAAGTATTGCCCTTGGGACCCTCTCCCTTAGGGTTTTCTTGTCACCGCTTGTTTGTTCTCTCTCCTACAAAACCCTAAGGGATCCATATTTGCAAGAGAAGAGCAAGTTTTAGGCATCCCAAGTAAACCTTCAAAAATAAAGACTCTTAACTTCTTATCCTAAGGAGCAAGGTTGAGTCCTGCATTAACAAGCCATTACTCACTCATCTGAAGGATTGTAGTGGACTCGGATAGGGCTAGAGTATGTTGATGAAATTTCTCTTTCTAACCTTTGCAACATTGGAGCAACATTGGAGAATTTTCGGATAGACCAATCCAAGTTGATCAGCCATCAGTTCTTCGAAGAAACAAAAAAGAACATTTTCTTCCAACTCTTGCAAGAGGTCAGATCCCCCTTAAACTAATATTAGAGTCGGGTGAAGAGGAAGAATGCTAACCCCCTTGAAGCATAGGCTGTAGTTGGCCAATACAAGGGTTAGTGTCAAGGAGATTCGGAGCCTTCTATATTCCCTAGCAAACGTCACAAAAAATCACCATGAATTTAACATTATCTGAGCAAGCAAAAACTTTCAAAAGTTGAAAGCGACAAAAAATAGATGAAAGGGAAAGCGAAGCCTCGCCTCTAATACATCTGTGCATGTGTAAAACATGTGGCGTGACACATAAGGTCAGTCACCTGGCCGAGCAAGCATCAACTCGAACTCGATCGATATGCGATAAATTTTTTGGAGTGTCTCCAAGTCGAAGGTCAACTCTATGGAGTTCAAGTTGAAAGACTCCACCATAGGTGATCGGAGCCACATCACAAGGTAGATTCAACTTTAAGGGGGCAGCTTCTATCAGAGCGATCAACTCAGCTCCTTCTGATGATAAAACCTTTGCTACCGACACCGAGGGTGGTGATGGGATCGGTGATTTATTCGAGTCTGAGGTGCTAGAGGAAAAATGTTGAAAATGACATTATGAACCTTTAATAGCTGGGTGATCAAAGCCAAGGCTATTGTCCGAGGATGTTTGAGTCACAATGAAATGTGAGGAACAAGTATTGCTATAGGCCACTATTTAGAAGAGCTGAGATTGGCGCTTCTGCTACTTGGCCACTCGTTTACCTCTCGAACATCTCAAAGAAGGGGGGGAGGGGTATGCAGGCACAATCTAGAGTGCTCTAAGACATGTGGCATGATCTAGATGACCTAAGGGTCATTCGAATCATCAAGAAAATCTCATCGAATTTGTCATGATCTACGCAACGACCATGTGCAAGCTAAGGACTTCTCCGTGAGAACTCAATTTCAGGTGGGTATAGTGCATGATCCTTCGTTAGATAATGCCTTGATCCACCTAGATCTTCCCACTCACCAAGAGTAGGAACGTGTACCGCATGTGACCTCACCGCTATGCTTGACCGTGTGGTCCATCATGCGCCACTATGCCCAACCATGTCAACCCATCATGTGTCGTCATGCCTAGCCTTGTTGACCCACCGTGCCCCACTATGCCCAACCTTATCAGCCTACTCTGACCTACAATGCGCCTTGACCACCATCTAAGTGTTAACTCAATCCCCACCAACCCCGAAGACCCTATAGCCCACAACTTGGACAACAACACAAATCAAGCCTTACTTCTTGACCTAAATTTACTTAGCTCCCCAACTCGAGAATAAAGAAAAATGACATAGCTGACATGTTAGCTCCATCTAAGCATGTTAGTCTAAATACAATAAACAATTCCATTAGAGGAGAAATTTAACTATGGAAGCACTTATGTTAATAGATGTTTCACATATCCTAAAAGTATCATAATAAGAATATGTCTATGGATGTGGTATGAAATTTAATCATTTTATAAATCATGAGAGAATGATGAGGTAACAAAAATTAACCAATTTAATTGTTATGTTAAATTGATATACTTTAATAATATGAAACAAACTATAAAACCATGTCAATGACACACTATATAAAATAACTTATTTTATTATATTTCTGTAGAAGCATACATCAGTGCTTCCGAATCCTCAAGCAGTAACTGATTGCTTGTTATCTTCAAAAGGATTATTGAAGGAATTCGAACCCAAAGCAGTGACATCTAGATCTCTCCGGAAGGATGATGTATTGGGTCCGGACCAGGATGATGTATTGGGTCCGGACCAGAAGGCACTGATTCCTTGCTCTGTTCAAAAGGATTATGGATTAAATTCGAACCAATAAATATTAATCTATTTATCTCTCCAGAAGGATTAATGAGTGGGCTCGGAGCGGAATGATGATGGATTGGGTCCGGACCAGAAGGCACTGATTCCTTGCTCTGTTCAAAAGGATTATGGATTAAATTCGAACCAATAAGTATTGATCTCTTTATCTCTCCAGAAGGATTAATGAGTGGGCTCGGAGCGGAATGATGATGGATTGGGTCCGGACCAGAAGGCACTGATTCCTTGCTCTATTCAAAAGGATTATGAATTAAATTCGAACCAATAAGTATTGATCTCTTTATCTCTCCAGAAGGATTAATGAGTGGGCTCGGAGCGAAATGATGATGAATTGGGTCCGGACCAGAAGGCACTGACTCCTTGCTCTGTTCAAAAGGATTATGGATTAAATTCGAACCAATAAGTATTGATCTCTTTATCTCTCCAGAAGGATTAATGAGTGGGCTCGGAGCGGAATGATGATGGATTGGGTCCGGACCAGAAGGCACTGATTCCTTGCTCTATTCAAAAGGATTATGGATTAAATTCGAACCAATAAGTATTGATCTCTTTATCTCTCCAGAAGGATTAATGAGTGGGCTCGGAGCGAAATGATGATGTATTGGGTCCGGACCAGAAGACACTGATTCCTTGCTCTGTTCAAAAGGATTATGGATTAAATTCGAACCAATAAATATTAATCTCTTTATCTCTCCAGAAGGATTAATGAGTGGGCTCGGAGCGGAATGATGATGGATTGGGTCCGGACCAGAAGGCACTGATTCCTTGCTCTGTTCAAAAGGATTATGGATTAAATTCGAACCAATAAGTATTGATCTCTTTATCTCTCCAGAAGGATTAATGAGTGGGCTCGGAGCGGAATGATGATGGATTGGGTCCGGACCAGAAGGCACTGATTCCTTGCTCTATTCAAAAGGATTATGGATTAAATTCGAACCAATAAGTATTGATCTCTTTATCTCTCCAGAAGGATTAATGAGTGGGCTCGGAGCGAAATGATGATGAATTGGGTCCGGACCAGAAGGCACTGATTCCTTGCTCTGTTCAAAAGGATTATGGATTAAATTCGAACCAATAAGTATTGATCTCTTTATCTCTCCAGAAGGATTAATGAGTGGGCTCGGAGCGAAATGATGATGGATTGGGTCCGGACCAGAAGGCACTGATTCCTTGCTCTGTTCAAAAGGATTATGGATTAAATTCGAACCAATAAATATTGATCTCTTTTTCTCTCCAGAAGGATTAATGAGTGGGCTCCGAGCAGACGGTGATACTAATTCCCTCATCTCTCCAAACTCATGCATAATATGTGATGAAGGATTATTGAGTGGGCTCGGAGCAGACGGTGGTACTAATTCCCTCATCTCTCCAAACTCATGCATAATATGTGAGGAAGGATTATTGATTGGGCTCGGAGCAGACGGTGGTACCCAACGAATCCCCCAAACAAGCCCTTTAGATAGTGTTCAAAACACCACAAGAACGTAAGTGAGCATCATTTTATGAGCCATGTTGTTGGTGTGGAGTTAGGTTGGGGAGACAAAGATGATACTTATAGGCTTTTCTGAAACTAAAAAATGTAAGCCTCTAATGTCATATGTAACAAATCACGAAATATTTGGTTCCAGATAATCGGTATATACTACCACGTCTTGGAGATATGTTTCATAGATGATATTGATACAGTGCAAAGATCTATTAATTTGGTATTTTAGAAAATTTTAAATGTACCTGCATTTTTTAACATTCTAAGAACCATTGACTGAATATAAGAAGACATGTTCTTTTGTGTTGTGACAATTTTTATTGAGAAAAGTTACCAAACTGCTTACTAAATATGATAGTCTAAATAACAAGCTTGAAAGTATTAGGTATTTAAATATTATTTTCATATAAATTAGTTACTAATTAGTATAATCTATATTTTTGAACTGTCAAAGAATCAAACGTTGAGCCAGAGAATCAATTATTGTGACAAAAGATCATCAAACTAAGGAATTGAATATCAAGTTGAAGAATTGATCGACGTGTCAAAAATCAAATATAATATTAAAGGATAAGGTAACGTGTTGGGAGATTCGATAACACAACGTTTCAACAACATGCAAGTTTTGACAACAAATTAGAAGTTTGAACAATATACCAAAAGCTTTAACAACATGCAACAAGAGTTAGATTGTTACTGATATAAAATAAAGCGCATTTGTTGAGGTAATTATTGAGCTTCAAATTGGGCTGGACCTTTAAAAGGCTACACATAGAATAATATGATTAGGGGCAATGATACCACTTGAGTCGATTGACAATAACATCATTACTTTATTAATATTATTGGTGAGGGCACCACCTATGGTGGCAATACTATTGCTAATGTCAAAAGTAAAGGTTGTATCAAACTTTACTATAGTGGTACCCACCAAAGTCAATGATGGTACCTCTAATATACCAAAATCATAAACATATGATATTTTGGCTATAATTACGAGGTCTTTTGGGGTTATATATACGGTGTTCGTTGCTAGTAGAGCATTTATCCTTGGGTTTGTAAAATATTTTAACTCCGTCTTTGACTCTTATTTGAGTTTTTCCCACTTCTTAAACATATCATTCTAAATGGTATAAGATTTTTATATAAGATTGAATATAAGATTTTCCCCTAAGTATTAAAATAAGAATGTTATAAAAGTTATAGTTGATATCCGCTTGTTAAAAAAATAAAAAAATTATTAATGAAGTTAATGACCCGAGGATACTGAAATTAGGAGCGGACGTGAGTTAAAAAGATTAAACCATTATAAATTAAGAGCGGAAGTGACAACTAAGTGAAAGAAGAGTCGATGGACAAATTTTATGGAGAAATGACTCAAAAACTTTAAAAGTTTGCGAAACGATGCTCGTTAAAGCTCCAACAAGTATCCATCCAGTTTAAGCAGAGTGAGACATTTAAGAGACTAACGTATAGTAAGGATGGTCTTTTCTTGAAGGATTCACAGGAACCAACAAGGATCAACACAACTCAGCCAACCCCATACTAGAGTCAGAGTAATTGGCGAGTTGAAGTAGCATGGCGGATCAAAAGTTCGACTACTCAACAACAACGGTGGAGAGCAACTGGGAGCCAAGAGGCGTATTGCAGTTGGAGCAAAAGATTGAAGACTCAACAAAGGCGAGGTGTTGTAGTGTCGGTAAAGTCTTCGAGGAGGACGTCGAAGGAATAAGTGTGTGAGAATGTTACGGACAAAACTATAAACATGGTGTTTAATGTAATGCTCAAGTATGTTCGTGTCTCTTGGTTTATTCATACTTTGCACAACATGTAGAGGGACAATCGAAGGCTTAACAACCCTAATTTAGTTGGGTTTGGTGGCCATTTTAGGCTTATAAATAAAGGTTGTGTCATATGGACACTTACGAGAGATTTCGATCTATAGTGGACCATTTAGACCCTTTGTTGTGTGACCGTTCCGAGCTTGTAAAGTCTATTTGTAATTTGCATTAGTTATGAAGTGTTTACTCAGATGATTGTTTGTGGATCTTGAGTGAAACATTTTCTCTAAATCGTTTTCTCTTTTGTAGGAGTCAACTGACCGATTGGGCAATAGGCCGCAAGAGAGGACGATGCGCCGAAGAATCAAATGAAGAGTCGAGGGACCAATGACATGCTGGACAACTTGATTAATGCTTAGTATTAATTGTCTAGATCGAAGTGTGTTTTTACTTGTGCAGGATCAACTATGATAGCAAGGCATAAAGCAAAATGAAGTCCCGGAGTCAAGGGCGTGATTACGTTGGGAGTTCGAGAGTTCATCGAAAGTTCGGACGTTCATCGAAGGTTCTAGCGGAACCAGCCGAGAAGTCTTGGAGCTTGCCAGAGAAGCTCATCGGAACTCGCTAAGAAGATCGTTGTGAAGTCCAAGAGCTTGTCGGGAGTCCACCGGAACATTGCAGAGAGATCGTCAGAAGATCGCTGGGCTTGGATTTGGGCCAACCCAATTAAGGGCCAGCAAGGCCCATGTAAGAACTGTGTTGGGCCCAATAAGAGGCCCAAACAATGCCACAAGAAGTCTCACCGTTGTGGCACAGTCTTCGAGACTGTGTCAAGCGGTGGTACCGCCTAGGGCAGTGTCAGTCAGATTAACACTGGGCGGTGGTACCGCCCATGCCCGGGGAACCCGGGATGGGAAAGTTTTAGGCTCCAAGTTTGAATCAACTTAAAGCCTATAAATACTTCTCTCATCCCTAGTTAAAGCACACGAGCACAGAGAGATTGAAAGAGAGAAAATGCTGCTGCGATCATAAGTGTAGTCCCTCCTCTAGCTTAAACTTTGATTTCTGTTTAGAGAGGAGTGTGTGTGCTTGTAAGGGTTATCTTCTAAACCCGGTAAAAGGAGAAGAGAGGTGTAAAAGGTCTCTAGTGGACGCCGGTAACCTCGTCAGAGGAGGAAGCCGAAAGTGGATGTAGGTCACGTTGACCGAACCACTCTAAAACTATCGTGTTCTTTGGTTTGCATTTTATTCTTGCTATTACCTTACTGCAAACCTCTTTAAGTGTTTACTGCCTTCAAGCTATCTTTACGCTCTTACTTCGCTTTCAAAGTTAAGCATTTTTTAGTTCGGTTTTCAACTTATGAAAAGATTTTTCGAAACTGATATTTTTATCTGCTGCACTGATTCACCCCCCCTCTTAGTGCGCTCTTGATCCGAACACTAGCAAATTTTTGCTTCCTTTGTAATGTTTGAGCTAGCAATTTTGCTTCCTTTGCAAAGTGTAAGTTTTTAAATTTTGCAAGATGAGCTAATGATATTTCTCCCATTTTGTCAATGTCAAAAAGAAGGGAAGAATACAATGTTGTAATTCTTTTTTCCTTTACGTCAATTTCTAAATCATGACAAAGGTAAGTAATCATTCTTATTTCAAAATCCCATAATTGAGATAAATCTTGAATTCAAATCTAAGCAATCATAATTCACATCATATGCAATACATCACATTCATCATCATAATTAAAAAGCATAAGCATTGTATGCATAATACCAAATCATCATGTATATTTTCAAAAAATAAAATCATCATTACATGCATGATTTCAAATTATCATTCATAATTATATCAATATTAGCAACAAATCATAGTATTTCGAATCATGATGGTATTAATTTGTCAAATTGCATCCTACCATGCATGATCAAAACTTTTCCCTCTTTTATCAATGTAAACAAGAAAGAATAAAAGAAGAATAAAATAGTATAAAATATTTCAATCATTTCACATACAAGTCATAAATATAAAGACATCATGTCATGAAAGATAAAACCTCTTGAATTACAAAATACATGATTCATTTTATCAAATCTCTTATATTTATAAATAGCAAAAAGAAACATAGGAGATCAAATGATATAATATCTTGATTCATGCATAATAAATCTCAAGTTATAAATATCAAAAAATTAAGATAAGTCTCATTCAAATTCAACTCATCAAAATCATTTTAATGAGATTCAAAATGACAATCAACTTTATCAATCTCTTAGTGAAAAATTGATAAGATAGAGAAAAAAAAAATTTCAAGAAAAATATTTTTCTCTTTTTAGTTGTTATAATTCATGTGATTTATTTCATAGAACCACATATTTTTTATTTATGCCAAAAACACGTATCAACGTTTAAAAATCAGAAAAGTCACTTTCATTACCGTAAAAATCTATAATTCATAAATCTCAAGAATCATCATGTATAATTACGAAATTTATTAAGCATGATCATTATGTATGACATCAAGACATGGTTTCAAAATATTTAATATTTTCATTACATAATTACATCATTATGCATTATCAAAATTGATTTCATCAAACATAAAGCATTTTCCATCATTTTATTTTTTGTAGTCATGCATTTTTCTTTTTAGGTGAATCTAACTTTTCAAGCTTTATTTTCGATACAAAATCCATGCATCATCATTAAGTATGATATTAAACTTCTTAATATTTTCAGTAAGACATCAAGCATGGTTTCAATCAAAATCGAAAATCATCAAGATACACATTATTTCTTCTTGAAAAACATACATAGGATTATTATTAGATTTAAATCTAACATTTTATTTCTTTATCATAAAATATATAATTTTTATTATCATTTTTAAAATTACTAGCATGATAAGCATGATCCTAATATTTTTTTACATTTTTATTACATCATTAAACATACAATTTTCAAGAAAAATAATTAAACTAAGTTAAAAATAATTCATTAAAAGCATCATGTAATTTCGAAATAAATTAAGAGAGTTTCGTTTACCTCATCGTCAAAAGCCGTTAAGGCGTAGTTTGCCACCTCTTCTTTGTTGATTTTCTCCTCGTCTTCGGAGGAGCTCGATTCGTCCTAAAGTGCTTTCTTCTTCTTCAATTTGTTTTTATTTTTTGATTCTTGCTTTAAGTACTTTTTAAGTTTTATTGTGAGAAGTTCAAGTTTATTATCACTTTAGCTATTGCTCGTGTGGTCATCTTTTATTCGAAGTGTCAAATCCTTCCTCTTCTTTGGAAGGTGGTTCTCAAGTTAATCATGTTCAATATGTGTTATAAAACTCATTTCATTGGTCTTTAAAGACCCTATTAGTTCTTCGAGTGGAAAATGGTTCAAATCCTTGGCCTCTTGTATGGTCGTTACTTTAGAGTCTCAACTCTTATTAAGATAACGTAAAATTTTATGTACAAGTTCAAAATCTGAAAAGCTTTTGCCAAGTGCTTTTAAACCATTGACGACATCCGTAAAATGAGTGTACATGTCAACAACGGTTTCGCTTGGTTTCATTCAAAAAAGTTTAAAATTGTGCAATAAAAGATTGATTTTAGACTCTTTAACTCTATTTGTGTCTTCGTGTGTGATTTTGAGGATGTGCCAAATATCGAAAGTCGTTTCGCACAAAGAAACCTGATTGAATTCATTTTTTTCTAAGACGCAAAAAAGAGCATTCATAGCTCTAGCATTTAAAGAAAAAGTCTTCTTCTCCAAATCATTACAATCTTTCATTAGAAGAGAAGACCTTTGAAACCCAAATTCAACTATGTGCCATAAATCGAGATTCAATGAAAGCAAGAAAACTTTCATTCGAGTTTTCCAATAAGTGTAGTCCGTCCCATTGAACAAGGGAGGATGAATGAGGGAGTGACCCTCTTAAAAGCTGAAAAGAGTCATTTCTCTTTAAGTGTTAAACCAAATGAGAAAACGAGGCTCTGATATCAACTATTAGGAAAGGGGTCGGCACTAAGAGGGGGGGTGAATTAGTGCAGCGGTAAAATTACGTCGGTTCAAAAAACTTTTCGTACGATAAAAGTCGAACTCGGAAATGTTTAACTTGAAAAATATGTTCGTAAATATATTGAAGGCAATAAGCTATTAAAGAGGTTTGTAGTAAAGATAAATTGCTTAAATATTGAAATGCAAACCAGAGAAGAACACGTCGATTTTATAGTTGTTCGGTCGTCGTGACCTACATCCACTCCGATGATTCCTCTTCCGTCGAGGCCACCGGCATCCACTATCGATCTTCCTTTATAGGCAAAGATCAACCTCCTTCTTATAGCTCTTTCTCCTTTTACCAGGTTTAGGAGATAACCCTTACTCCCCCACTCACTCGTCTCTCAAACTATTCTAATACTTAGACTTTGAGAGGAGTTTCACACAAGATTACAGTAGAGTTTCTATCTTGTTTACTCTCAATGCTTATGTATCTTAACCAGGGATGAGAGGGATATTTATAGGCCTCAAGTTGATTCAAACTTGGAGCCTAAAAATATCTTATCCCAAGTTTCCTGGGCACGAGCGGTACCACCGCCAGTGTCAATCTGACACTAACACTGTGTTGGGTGGTACCACCACCTGCAGCCTCTCGGAGGCCGTGTCTGGGCGGTACCACCACCTCTCGAAGACTATGTCACGATAGTGTCACCTCTTGGGGCACTGTTTGGGCCTTTTTCATTGGGCCCAACATAGTTCTTTCATGGGCCCAATTGGTCCATAATTGGGTTGGCCCAAATTCAATCCCAATTACGTGCTAACTATGAAATCCAAGACATTTCCTAAACTAAACAAGTTTGTAAGTCTAGTTTCTTCCGGCGAGCTTCCGGCGATTTTTTGGTAAACTTCCGACAATCTCTCAGCAATGTTCCAGCGGACTCTCGACAAGCTCATGGACTTCACGATGATCTTCTTAGTGAGTTCCGATGAGCTTCTCTTGCAAGCTCCGAGACTTCTCGGATAGTTCTGATAAAACTTCCGACGAACGTCTGGACTTCCGACGTACTCTCGAACTCCCAATGAAATCACGTCCTTGACTCCGGGACTTTATTTTGCTTCATGCCTTGCTATCGTAGTTAATCCTGCATATGTAAAAACACACTTTGATCTAGACAATTAATACTAAGCATTAATCATGTTGTCCGGTATGTCATTGGTCCATCGAGCTTCGTTTGATTTTTCGGCACGTCATCCTCTCTTGCGGCCTATTGCCCAATCGGCCAATTGACTCTGCAACTCTGATATCCTTAGCACAATATCTGCTCGTCTTGGCCCAATGCCCAAATCCATGGCCCGAAGCCTTTTGTCGATACGTCGATCGATCCACCGACTCGACGTCCAATCTTTTGACATGTTCCACCGGCACAACATGATTCTTCCTGCTTTAATTGTCTCATCTTAATCAAAGCATTCTATGTCACTCAAAATGCAGATCAAATCATAAACACTTCGCAATTGGTTTCATCATCAAAATTCGAGATTCAACAGGCTGGCCCAATAGCTCACCCGATTGTTGACTTGATACTACATTGAACCGAGAGATCAATATAATTTATTGATTATTTAATCTATATATTTCTAATAAATAATTAAATATATTTATTTATTTTTAAAATTATTTTATAAAATCTATGATTTGGCATCATAAACTAAATTAAAAGTAATGCGGTTTAAAACATATTCGAACACTAAATATGTAATTTGCATAAGTTTTGGGTATGTATGTGTAAGAAGGGCCTATTTGTTTTGGACTGGCCACTAATTTTGGATCTTCCTCTTTCTCAAACGTAAGTACTGCCCTTGGGATCCTCTCCCTTAGGGTTTTCTTGTCACCGCTCGTTTGTTCTCTCTTCTGCAAAACCCTAAGGGATCTATATTTGCAAGAGAAGAGCAAGTTTTAGGCAGCCCAAGTAAATCTTCAAAAATAAAGACTCTTAACTTCTTATCCTAAGGAGCAAGTCTGAGTCCTGCATTAATGAGCCATTACTCGCTCATCTAAAGGATTGTAGTGGACTCAGATAGGGCTAGAGTATGTTGATGAAATTTCTTTTTCTAACCTTTGTAGCATTGGGACAACATTGGAGAATTTTCGGATAGACCAATCCAAGTTGATCAGCCATCAGTTCTTCGAAGAAACAAAAAAGAATATCTTCTTCCAAATCTTGCAAGAGGTCATATCCCCCTTAAACTGACATTAGAGTCGAGTGAAGAGGAAGTATGTTGACCCTCTTAAAGTATAGGCTATAGTTGACCAATACAAGAGGGTTAGTGCCAAGGAGATTCGAAGCCTTCTATATTCCCTAGCAAACATCACAAAATATCACCATGAATTTAATATTATCTGAGCAAGCAAAAACTTTCAAAAGTTGAAAGCGATAAAAAATAGATAAAGGGGAAAGTGAAGCCCCACCTCTAATACATCTGTGCATGTGTAAAACATGTGGCATGCCACATAAGGTCAGTCACCTGGCCAAGCAAATATCAACTCGAACTCGATCGATATGCGATAAATGTTTTAGAGTGTCTCCAAGTCGAAGGTCAACTCTATGGAGTTCAAGTTGAAAGATTCCACCATAGGTGATCGGAGCCACATCACAAGGTAGATTCAACTTTAAGGGGGCAACCTCTAACAAAGAGATCGACTCAGCCCCTTCTGAGGATAAAACCTTTGTTATCGACATCGAGGGTGGTGATGGGAGTCAGGTGAAGAAGAAGTATGCTGACTCCCCTGAAGCATAGGCTATAGTTGGCCAATATAAGGGTTAGTATCAAAGAGATTTGGAGCCTTTTACATCTCTTAACAAACATTGCAAAAAAGCACCTTGAATTTGGCATTATCTAGGCAAGCAAAGACTTTCAAAAGTTGAAAGCGACAAAAACTAGATGGAAGGGGAAGCGAAGCCCCACCTTTAGTGCATCTATGCATATGTAAAACATGTGGCGTGACACATAAGGTCAGTCACTTGGCCATGCAAACATCAACTCGAAGTCGAAGGTCAACTCTATGGAGTTCGAGTTGAAGGACTCCACCATAGGTGACAGAGCCACATCACAAGGTAGATTCACCTTTAAGGGGGTATCCTCCACTAGAGCAATCGACTCGGCTCCCTTCGACAATAAAACCTTTGCTACCAACACTAAGGGTGATGATGGGATCGGTGATCTATTCGAGTCTGAGGTGCTAGAGGAAAAGGTTGAAGATGACATCATGAACCTTCGATAATTGGGTGATCAAAACCAAGGCTATTGTTCGAGGATATCCGAGTTACAATCAAATATGGGGAACAAGTATTGTTATAGGCCACTATTTAGAAGAGCTGAGATTTGCGTTTTTTCTACTTGGCCACTCATTTACCTCCCGAACATCTCAAAGAAGGGGGAAGGGGTATGCGGGCACAATCTAGAGTGATCTAAGACATGTGGCATGATCTAGATAATCCAAGGGTTATTCGGATCATCAAAAAAATCTCATCGAATTTGCCATGATCCATGCAATGACTACATGAAAGCTAAGGACTTATCTATAAGAACTCAATTTCAGGTGGATATAGTGCATGATACTAGTCATATGTGCCATGCAAGCCAATCACGTGAGTGATGACATGTGTGACTTGACATGCAATCTTTTTGCTTATTATTATTATTTAGTATTTTATCACTTTATATTGCTTGTTACTTGAATATATTGTGATGTTCATGAATATGTGCAATGAGAATCGGATCATGATGAGATCATGATAATAAGACATATTCGCTATTAAACACAAATCCTAAATAATCCTTGTCAAAAGTTACTCTTGAGGGATATCGAGATAACCGGATAGACTGGTGTGTTGTATACCCGTCCATATAATGGATGCAGCTGATCTCGTAGCTGCTTGTGTAGGGACACTAGGGAGATAGTACAAGTGCTCATTGGAGAATGAGTTTACTGATTAATCTGCTAACGGAATGCTGGATGGTTGATGATGCCTTATTGTCAAACAGTGATTCTGTGGTCCTAGTGGTGTATCCGATCTTAGACTTGAAACACCAAGGATCCTGTATGAGTACTATACTCTTTAATACCGAACTTATAGGTCTGAAAGTTCCAGATCTAGCACAGCCGGTCATTGGGAATGGTAGCCAACCTTACGAGAACTATTGAGTGTCGATAGATGATCATCCACTCTTAGTGTCATGAGAGAAATATCTCATGTGTTCTTACTCAGACAAATCCCTAGCTAGAGTCATTCGAATTGAGAGAGAAAGAGTTCTCCGGGAGAATTCGATTAGAGCGAGACTCGAGTAGAAACCATTTGAATCTGACAACACCATACCTAGTATATAATCTTTGGGATATTAGATGACTGAGGGACTATAGGTATACGGTAATTGAGGACAGACAAGTCCAATGGATTGGATTCCCCTGTATCATCTAGGGATTGTGGCATAGTGGCCTAGTACGTTCATAGTCGATGTGTCGAGTGAATTATTATGAAGATAATAATTCACTGAGTCAGAAGGAGTTCTGACAAGTATGACTTATAGTTAGCTCAATATTTGGCCTAGAGGGTCACACATATATGGTAGGCATTGCGATGAGTAAGGTTTGGATATGATATGTATGTCGGAGCTCCTCTCTTATTGGATATCCAATAAGCCCCTAAATTATTGGATCCTATGGATGAGATCCAAGAAAAATTAATGAGAGATTATTGGATATATATCCACTAATCTAAGAGGCTTTGGTAGTTGGATAGAGATCCAATACCCATTAGGGTCAGATTCATTAGGGTTATGTTGACAGGAGACCTCTATAAATAGGAGGGAGCCAATGGTTCATAGGCTAAAGCCTTTTTGGATTATCTCTCCTATTCTCCTCCCCTTCTCCACCTCAGATAACAAGCATGGAGTTTTGAGTGGCATCATCGTAGCCTTACTGTGTAGATCACTGCTAGAGAGGAGGACGCTTAACCTCCTTCACCCTCTCCTAGAGATATGTAGGGATTCAGGAATATACGATCTCCCTATGTAACATAATTTTTCATATACGTAGTTTTAAGTTTTACGGATTTTATGCATCAATATTCGTACGACGACGAACACATCTTTGAGAAATTGGAGATTTTATTTTATGTTCTTCCGTTGCACATGTAATGTCGACCCCTATGATTTCTCAACACATGATCCTTCATCAGATAATGCCTTGATCCACTTAGATGTTCCCACTCACCAAGACAAGGAACGTGTGCAGCATGTAACCTCACCACTATGCCCGACCATGTGGCCCATCATGCACCATTACGCCCAACCATGTTGACCCATTATGTGCCATCATGTCTAATCTTGTTGACCCACTCTGCCTCACCACACCCGAACTTGTCGGTCTATTGTGCACTAACCCACAATATGCCTTGACCACCATCTAAGCATTAACTTAATCCCCACCAACCCCAAAGACCCTATAGCCCACAGCATCAACAACAACACAAATCAAGCCTTACTTCTTGACATAAATTTACTATGCTCCCCAACTTGAGAATAGAGAAAAATAACATAACTGACATGTCAACGCCACACACCCTACATTCCAGCTCCATCTCAGCAACTCAACTCCACATAGCTGAGTTGGTAAGCCCACTCAGATGACCTGATGAGTCCACATGGTCGAATCCATAGTTCAACATGGTCGACACCTTAACTCCATGCGGTCGACATGGTGAAGCCATTTGGCCGACACAACAGAGCCACCCAATCGACACATCGACACCACGTGGCCAACACGACGGAGTCACTTGGCCCCTTAGAGTGGAGCCAACTGACCACACCCGATCGATATAACATGGAGAGGAGTTATGCAATCGTGGGTTGGACGTAATAATCGAACGTATCAGATCTAAACCTTTATTATAAAGGGGTCTCGTAGGTACATCTCAACACATCGGACATCTTTAAGTTTGATTTGTTCAACTAGTCAATTGATCTTATCTTCAAAAGAGCACCGTCGAGAAGTGGCCTCGACGTAGTTTTGCAAGTTCAAATATTATTTTAAAAATTTTCACCTAAAATTCAGGTTAGAAAAAGAATCAAATTGAATTCGAATCAGACAACCAAAATCTGTCTAAACAATTTATTAGACAGATGTTGGCCATTCATAACGTTTCTCTTGAATGATTTATTTAAAATACTAAAACAACTTCCTTTTTGAAAACCTTATTGGATCAATAGTGTCTACTTTCAACGTGAACCGAACTAGAAATCGCCGATACAAGTTGGATCATTATTTAAAGTTTCTCTTTGTTGAAGTCACGTAAATTGCTTCCCTTGATTACTATATTATTATTATTATTATTATTATTATTATTATTATTATTATTATTATTATTATTATTATTATTATTATTATTATTATTATTCAAGATAGTGTAATGTCTGCTTTCATTACAAACTACATTAGAAAGCATCCACGGGTGACAAACAATAAAGCATCCTTATATAATTCCAAGGAGAGAATTGCGGATCAGCTCTAGACGAGGAGGAACAAACTGTTTACTTTCTCCAAAAGATTTTGTTCTCCAAAAGGATTATGGATTGGATTTAGACTCGAATGAATAGATTGCTAGCTGTTTCGAAATACTTTCATAATATAGGATTGTGGAATGGGTTTGAATCAGAATGATAAACCGCTTAGGAATTCTATATAGATTGATCTTTGAGGGGGATCAATCTTTAGAATACTATACGGGTTTCATCCTTCTAAAAATCGGTCATATGACTATAATTGTAGATGAATCTAATTTCTAAAGAGATTGAGGTGACGTGCTTATATAGGGCTCTAAACCCTAGCCTAAGTGGCTGTTTCCTAAGTGAGTTATCCCTTTTTCCTTCAACCCTATTCGATCGGTCCAAGAAGCCTAAAAGTCCAAATATAAACCCTAACCACTCTTCTTTATATGATAAAGGTGATTAGGTAGGGTTTATTACAATATCATATGGTTTTATTAGCTATTTCTTAGTTAAGTAGGACCCAACCCTATTAGGATCATATCGTACAAGATATTGATTCCTTACTCTCTACAAAGGGATTATGGATTAGGTTTGGACCATAAGTCACATATTCCTTGCTCTCTTTAGGCTTATACTTGATATGTTCAAATCAATTAAAAATATCGATGAAAATATAGTGAAATGTTAGTACGTTGACTGTTGATTGGGTTAGCATAAGAAGAAACATCATTCATTGGGTATACTACAAAGTGATGAGTTAGTTAAAAGATATAAGACAAGTGAAAATCAACTTAATGGAAAAGAATGGTAGTCTAAATATAATAAACAAATCCATGAAAAGAGAAATTTAACTATGGAAGCACTTATGTTAATAGATGTTTCACATACCCTAAAAGTATCATAATGAGAATATATGTCTATGATGTGGTATGAACTTTAATCATTTTATAAATCATGAGAGAATAATGAGGTAACAAAAATTAACCAATTTATTAGTTATGTTAAATTGATAAACTTTAATAATATGAAACAAACTATAAAACCATGCAAATGACACACTATATAAAATAATTTATTTTATTATATTTCTATAAAATCATACATCAGTGCTTCCTAATCTTCAAGCAGTAACTGATTGCTTGTTTTCTTCAAAAGGATTATCTAAGGAATTGGAACCCAAAGCAGTGACCTCTAGATCTCTCGAGATGGATTATGGATTGGATTCGGACCAGAAGGTACTGATTTCTTGCTTTCTTCAAAAGGATTATGGATTGAATTCGAACCAAAAGACACTGACTTCTTGATCTCTCCAGAAGGATTATGGATTGGGTTCGGACCAGAAGGCACTGATTTCTTGCTCTCTTCAAAAGGATTATGAATTGAATTTGAACCAAAATGTACTAATCTCTTGATCTCTCCAGAAGGATTGTGAATTGGGTTCGGACCAGAAGGCACTGATTTCTTGTTCTCTTCAAAAGAATTATGAATTGAATTTGAACCAAAAGATATTGTTGACCTCTTGATCTCTCCAGAAGGATTGTGGATTGGGTTCGGACCAGAAGGCACTGATTTCTTGCTCTCTTCAAAAGGATTATGAATTGAATTTGAACCAAAATGTGCTAATCTCTTGATCTCTCCAGAAGGATTGTGGATTAGGTCCGGACCAGAAGGCACTGATTTCTTGCTCTCTTCAAAATGATTATGGATTAAATTCGAACTAAAAGGCACTGACCTCTTGATCTCTCCAGAAGGATTGTGGATTGGGTCCGGACCAGAAGGCACTGATTTCTTACTCTCTTCAAAAGGATTATGAATTGAATTTGAACCAAAATGTACTAATCTCTTGATCTCTCCAGAAGGATTGTGGATTGGGTCCGGACCAGAAGGCACTGATTTCTTGCTCTCTTCAAAATGATTATGGATTAAATTCGAACTAAAAGGCACTGACCTCTTGATCTCTCCAGAAGGATTGTGGATTGGGTCCGGACCAGAAGGCACTGATTTCTTGCTCTCTTCAAAAGGATTATGGATCAAATTCGAACAAAAAAGCATTGATCTCTTGATCTCTCCAGAAGGATTAATGATCGGAGTTGGAGCAGACGGTGATACTAATTCCTTTATCTCTCGAAACTCATGCATAATATCTGAGGAAGGATCATGGATTGAGTTTGAACCCACACCACGAATCCCCCAAACAAGCCCTTTAGACAGTGTTAAAAACACCACGAGAACATAAGCGAGTATCATTTTATGAGCCATGTCGTTGGTTGGAGTTAGTTTGGGGAGACAAAGATGATACTTATAGGCTTTTCTGAAAATAAAAATGGAAGTCACCAATGTCGTATGTAACAAATCACGAAATATTTGGTTCCAGAGAATCAGTATATACTACCACGTCTTGGAGATATGCTTCCTTAGGTGACATTAATACAGTGCAAAGACCCATTAATTTGTTTTTTTAGAAAATTAAATGTACCTGCATTTATGACTGAATAGAAGAAGATGTACTCTTTAGTGTTGTGACCATTTTTATTGAGAAAGTTAGGAACTGGTTACTAAATATGATAGTTTAAATAACAATCTTGAAAGTATTAGGTATTTAAATATTATTTTCATATAAAATAGCTAACAATGAGTATAATTTATATTTTCCAACGGTCAAAGGATCCAACGTTGAGCCGAAGAATCAATTGTTGTGACAAAAAGATCATCAAACTAAGGAATTGAAAACGTGCCAAAAATTAAACATAATATTAAAAGATAAGATAATATTTCGAAAGATTCGACAACACGCTAAAAGTTTTGACAATGTATTAGAAGTGTCAACAACACGCAGAAAGAGTGGTTGATGTATTAAGGCATTGGTTGAAGCGAAATTATAAACTTGGACACTTAGAAGGCCACACGTAGTGTAACACAATCTAGGGGTGATGGTATCAGCACTTCATCGATATTATTTGTAATGATCGATAATTTCTTTCTTAACATAAATTAATTATTATAAATGATATATTATTTTATTATTGATGTACTATAGTTAAGAAAATAATTAAATTTAGTTTCCTTAATCACATGGATAAATTAGAAATTCTACTAATCAATTAAATTATTAATTGATTTATTTCCTAATGAGTGATTTGATATTTAGGAAGTAAATAGTTTACATTCCATTTTTGTGTGTGAACTCTAAGAAATAAATATTATATTACTTTCTTTGTATGTGAAAGTAAAAGAAAAATAATTTAAAAATAAAAATTAAATTATTCTTTACCTTTCGGGGATATCTCATTCCTCATTTCTCACCGAACCTAATAATGGAAGGATTGATGAGAGAACTTCCTAAAGAGATGATATTGAAGAAAGGATGGTCGAGAAGATGTATGATCATTTCTTTTTAATTAGCTTTCACTTATGTTTTGAAATTTTGATGTTGAGATTGTTATAATTTTTTATAATGTATGATGATGTTTTAATTTCAAATTTTCATGATTACTAAATAATAATAATTGATTTGTGATCTTAGAATGATTATTAATCTCTAAGCTTAAGTAAATTTTAATATCTATTTAATTATTTAATTTTTTATTTTTGAATTAGCATAATAGTTCTAATTTATTTAATTAGATATATCTATGTTTTAAGAATTATGTGTCAAATTCTATAATGTAATTAGTTTTAAATTTAAGATCATGAATTTAAATTTTTAGTTAATGGATTTGAGTTATTCTTTAATAATTTTAAATATTAAAATTTAATTTGATAAGAGGAGTTTAATTGGGGTCCGACTTGAGTCATGTTGATTTGTCAGACCGGATCGACTTAGCCTATGTGGTCATGTACAACATAGCTCATGTGACTAGGCATGATCCAGCCTATGTGGCCTAGTAAGAGCCAACCCATGTGGCAAGGTACGACCTAACCCATATGGCAAGGTACGACCCAACCCATGTGGCTAAGTATGATCCAGTCCATGTGGCTAGGTATGATCTAGTCCATGTAGCCATGTATGACTCAGCCCATGTAGTAAGATATGACTCAATCATGTGGCCAGGCATGGGCCAGCTCATGTGACTAGGTATGACTCAGTCCATGTGGTCAGATACGACCCAAATTCATATGTCTAGGTACGACCAACTCGCGAGCCAAGCATAACCTAGTTCAATGGTAAAGCTTAGCCCAACTTATAAGTGAGGCTTAGCCTAGTCCATGAAGTTAAGTCTGCCCAACTATGCGATTGGCATTAGACACATTGTCGCTCCTTTATCTAGCCCCTTGTACTTAACTTAACCTACTTGGAATAAGCATGTGCAATGCATGTGACCTATCCAAAACTTAGGTGGGTTGGTTTGGTTTGGATTAACACTATACGACATAGTCTAATTTCCTCTCCCTTATTGGTTTGAGCTTGTTAATTGACTAAATCAGATAGGTTTGATCGGTTAAAGCTAATTTAGGGTGATTCCAAACTAACTTGACTAATTCAAACCTACTTGACCTAATCGAGATCAATCAAATCTAAATTAGACTAGTCTATGGTGATTCCAGACCGGTTCTATAAGAATTTGAGGTTGGTTCCATTAGATCATAATCGAATTGATTTCGGTTTAAGTCAATTGAGCATTCCAACTAGGGTTTTGGTTGATTGAGGAGTATTAAGATATTGATGTTTCATGCATTTATGATTTGATGAATTTAAAGGTTTTATCTGAAGATGTCATTTGAAAATGATTATTGGTTTTCTATTTTTTTATGTTTATGATATTGATATGACTAGTATCATGTAGTAGATGTGACTAGACTAGTGGTTCATATTGGGAGTGCAACCTGTGAAAAGAGCTGCAGGCCCATCATAGTGCGGAGCCACCAATGAACATAGTCGAATAGATTTACATCAAGTATTGTCTCTCATAATATTTAATCATATTGATTTCTTGATATATGAGTGAATGGATGAGTGTAAATGAATGATCATGAATGTTTATGTATCCCTACTAAGGGCAGGTATGGTGATTCCCTTCGGGGATTAGCTGGCCGTCAGACGTGATGGTTAGACGGTTCCTCCATCCGTTGTTGGGAGGAATGTTTCCCCACTTGGGCGGGTGAGGGATACCACTCCATCGCTGTTGGGAGTGCGATATGGATTATCTCCATCCGTTGTTGGGAGGAATCCATCCCGTGGAGTATGCCTCTTTATCCGCTGTTGGAAGAGTGCACCATCGCATGTGATATATGCCTTTGTTATGTGGCCGATGCATGATTTTATTTATTATGTAAGAAATTATTATATCTTTCTTATGCATAAGTTTTATGATAAATTGATATATTTTCTTATTGAATTATTGATATATGTTTATATTTCATGAATATTAAAGATTATTTTTATGATTTTTCTGAGGTTTCTACTAGCATGTGTGGTTGCTGATATATTTTTATCTTATATTTATTTTCAGAGTAATATACTACCGTGTAATAGATCTGAAGCTTGGATGGAAGAAACTTGTGACCCTACCAAGAAGATGTGGTCATTTTCTAGTTAATAGAGTATTTACTATTGTAAAGATAAGAATTTAAATTTAAAGACGAATGAAAAAAAAAAAGGGGGAGAGAGTCTATTATGTAAAGTATGAATAATAAATTACTGATTTATTATTATTTTTATAAATTCGAGATGTGATATTGTTGGTGATGGCACCACCTATAGTGGCGATATTATTGCAAATGTCAAAAGTAGAGGTTGTTAAACTTTATGATGGTGGCTCCACTAAAGTCATTGATAGTACCTCTAGTATTCCAAAATCATAAACATATGATTGCTTTGGCTATAATTATGAGGCCTTTTGGGGTTATAAATATAGCGTTCGAACTTTGCTAATAGTGTATCCCTCCTTAAGTTTGCAAAATATTTGAACTCCTTCTTTGAATCTTATGTGAGTTTTCTCTATTTTCTTAAGTTAACGTATCATTCCAAGTGGTAAGAGGTCCTTAACATATAGAGATCATCGACTGGTGAGTCAATCCAATTAATTCTCTATCAAAAGTGTATGTCCCTTATGCTGGCTCTTCTTGGTTGATGTGGAGAGCAGGCTTCATAGGTAGGATGAAGGAATTTATAGAGAGAGGCAATTCGCCAAGAGCGGCTCAGTCTTCGAATGGTGAAGCTTGGTTTAGGAGCTGGGCAGTCCCCTTTGCTGGGTAACCTTCTGGTTGCACCTCTAGGCTACAACAATGACCTTACACAATAGGCTTGCATCGAGGGTGTCTCGACTCGACCCCTTTAATGCTTAAGTTAAGAAAGCATGGGGGAGGAGAATAATAATATCAGTAGTGTAATCAAAAGAGTAAAGAGTCTCTTTTGCTTACTTGCTCTGGTTTAGTCCGGGGTGTGGCTTTGATACTTAGGCATTTGGTAGAGCTAATGGGCCTCTGTCAAGGCCCCCCTTATTCTGAGTGGTGAAAACATTTAATGCGAACAGCTTGTCGATGTGTGCTCCCGAGGGCAATGTTTGGGGACTATTGGACTTCTTACTTCTTTGGGTCAAGCAGGGCGTGGTCCCCTTATTGTTCGTTCGGGAAAGGAAGGCTAGTGAAATTGGGTCATGCCATCGACCATTAATGCAAAGCCAGGTTTATTTTTCCAACTGGGGGATTAGTGAGGAGTGGGTTTTGCGGGCCCACTTCGGGAAGTCAGGGTAGGCAACGTGACCTCCTATTGGCGATCGTATGGAGTAAGTGGTGTGAGAAGCTGGAGGGTGCCAAGATTATCCTTATCACTCGTCCCCCTGAAAAGGCTTTTTTCGAGGTCTCAAAGGATGTCGCTTTTCTTACATTCCTGTATGGTATATGATCGTTATTTATCTTCGGGTTTATCACTAGCACCATGGTGGTTGGCATGAAGCCCGTTTATGGTGGGCTATGCTTTCTTGCTAAGGCGATCTTTTGTCAGATGAGTGTTAACCTAAGGGATACCTTTCTCTTTTCCTCCCTCTCTATCTTTGTTCTTCCCCTTCCGCTTGGGAGTTCATTCTCTCTCATTTTTTGACCTCCCCCTTTTGTTTTAGGATGTTTCCTTATTTGTTTTTGTCTCCCTCTTCCACACGAGAGGTTGGATCTTCTTGGGCCTACCCCTTCTTTAACTTATGGGGGCAAGTACTCAATCGCTTGGGTGGGAGTGTAAGTTCGCAATAGTGGGTGTTGACTTGATCACATGAGCAGGAGGATCGATATCAATCTATCATAGTGGCTTTCGCCATAACGGGTCATGATTTGATTATCATAATGGGTCTTAATTCGACAGCCATAGTGAGAGTATCTTTATTAGTTTGTCATAGCAGTTTCCGCTGTAGTGGGTTTTGATTCGATTGTCATAGCGGGAGAGTAGATCCACTTTAGTAGCTTCCACCATAGCAGGTCTTGAGTTGATTGTCGTAGGTGGGAGAGTGGATCCGCCTTAGTGACTACCACTATAGTGGGTCTTGATTCGACTATCATACTATCATAGACTTAGTTGGAATTACCTAAGTCATGAGGCACCTTTGCGGTTAAGTCACGGGCTTAGTTGGAGTTGCCTAAATCGTGAAGCACATTTGTGCCAACTTCTCGGACTTAGCTGTGATTGCCTAAGTCATGAGGCGCCCTTGGAATATATGTATCCGTAAAGGGTCAACCTAGTTACAACCTTGTATAGGTCCTAAGGGGCATGTTAAATAGCAAGTTGATTAGTTTGAAAACGAGCGATTAACAAGTTTCGACATCTCGCGAAGAGAGAAGCTTTACAAGCAATTCAGTTAGCACCTTGAGTGCAAGAGAAAAAAATAAAGGATGGAGAAAACAAGGACTCTAGAAGGCTAAACAAATAGTTATAAGTTCGTAAACAACTACTCATCGGGTGTCAGGTGTAGAGGCAAGTTCCCATCAAGTTAATGTGCAAATTTATGAAGAATTAGTGCTGTCAAGATAAAGTTTCGATTTAAAATTTTCAATTGATAAAACCCATATCATAAATGTATTTAACTATAAATATAAGTAAGGGTAGTCAATAAATAAATCAGCAAGTAATGACAAGACAAGGTAAGAAGGATGCAAATAGATTTATAGTGGTTCAGTCATCTTGACCTATGTCCACTCCCAATTCCTCTTTCCTCGAGGCTATCAACTTTCACTACCAATCTTATTTTCAATGGGTAAAGATCAACTATCTTTGTTACAGATCTCTCCTTTTCATGGACTTGGGAGAGAACCTTTATACCTCTCTTCTCCTTTTAACAAGCTTAGGAGAGAACCTTTATACATTTATATCTCTCTTTTATATAAGGCCTCATACCTTCTTACTATAACATCTACACTTAAGAGGAAGATGCAGGGAAATCTAGGGGCGACATCACATGCGTAGTGGAAGAACATAAAACAAAAATATTAAATTTCTCAAAAGTTGTTCTTCGATTGGTGTGAAAAAAATCGTAAAACTGAAAACCACATGTGAGATAGTTGTGTTACTTAGGGGGATCATATATCTCTGATTTCCTATAGATCTGTGGAAAAGGATTAAGGAGGTCAAGCATCTTCCTCTTTAGCGGTGATCCACATGATAAGGGCTATAAAGGCACTCCTCAAATCACTGCCTAAATATCCACACTTGTTATATAAGGAGGAGAATGAGAGAGGATAATAGGAAGTGACAACTAAGAAGCCTAGCCATGGCCCTTTGGTTCTCTCCTATTTATAGATCCCTCATGTCAACTTAACCATAATAGATCCTACTCTATTGGGTATTGGATCTCCATCCAACTACCTAAGCCTCTTAGATTAGTTGATCTCTATGCAATAATCTTTCATTGGCTCTTATTTGATCTTATTCATAAGATCCAATAATTCATGGGCTTATTGGATAAATAATAAGATAAGAGCTCTAGCGGATATCTCATAACCGAACCTTTACTCGTCGCAACACCTACTATATATGTGTGACCCTCTAGGCCTAATATCGGGTTGATCATGAGTCATACCTATCAGAACTCTTTCTGGCTCAGTGAATTATTATCTTCATTATAATTCACTTGACTCATCGACTGAGGATGTACTAGGCTACTATGTCGTAGTCCCCAAATGATATAGGGGAATCCAATCCATTAAACTTGTCTGTCATCAGTTATCATGTATCTATAGTCCCTCATCAATCTAATATCCTAGAGATCGTATTTCGGGTATGGTGCCCATACCCTCGTAAGATTTCTACTTGAGGGGTATAATGCCTATCACTTGTCAGGCCTATACAATTTCTACTTGAGTCTCACTCTAATCGGATTCTCCTAGAGAATTTTTTCTCTTTCAATTTGAATGACCCTGACTAGGGATTTGTTTGAGTAAGAATATATGAGATATTCCTCTCATGATTTCCAGAGTAGATGATCATCTATCGATACTCAATAACCCTCGTAAGATTGGCTACCATTCTCGATAATCGATTATGCTAGATTTGAAACTTCCACGCCTATTAGTCTAGTATCAAAGAGTGGAGTACTCATATAGGATATCTTTAATATGTCAAGTCTAAGAACCAAATACACCACTATGACGACAAAATCGTTGCCTGACAATAACGTATCATCAATCATCTAATATTTCGTAAGCAGATCAATCAATAAACTTATTCTCCAATGAGCACCTGTGCTGTAGCCTTAGTGTCCCAACATGAGCAGCTATGAGACTAGCCGTCTTCATCATATGGACAGTATATAGCATAGCAGTTTGTCCGTTTATCTCAATGTCCCTCTCGAGTAACCTATGACTAGAATTATTTAGAGTCTATGTTTAAAGGTGAATCAGTCTTATTATTGTGACCTTATCACGATTTGATTCTCATTGCATAGATCTATATATATCACAATATATTTATGCATCAAGCAATATAAAGTGAGAAAATAGTATAATACTATTAAGCAAAAAGACTGTGTGTCATGTCATACATGCTATCACTCACGTAATTGACTTGTGGGGTACCTATTACTAGCAATCTCTCACTTAACCTAAAGCCAATCACCTATGTGTCTGATCCATATCAGACCCCTATGACGCTCAAAGACAATTTGAGATAATGGCTTTGTTAGTGGATCTGCGATATTATCTTTGGATGAAACTCTTTCCACTACCACATCTCCTCAAGTGACTATCTCTCTGATACGTTGAAACATTCTCAAAACACTTCTGATAAGACCTGGGTTCCCTCATTTGAGTAATCACCCCGTAGTTGTTGTTATATAATGGAATTAACTCCTTGTTTCCCGGTATGACTCTCAGATCTGTAATAAACTTCTTCATCGAGACTCCCTCCTTTGCTGTCTATACCACAGCAATGTACTCCACATTTGTGGTCGAGTCAATAGTAGTATCTTGTTTGAAACTCTTCCAGCATACTGCTCCTTCATTCAAGATGAACACATACTATGAATTAGACTTGTTATCATCGACAACGAACTAGAAGCTCGAGTCTGTGTAGCTCTCAGCCCTGAGGCTACTTCCTTCGTATATTAATAAAAGATCTTTAGTCATTTTCAAGTACTTAAGGATACACTTTACTGCTTTTCAGTGCTCCAAGTCTGGATTCGCTTGATACCTGCTCATGACACTCAAAGCATGCACTATATCAAGCTTGGTACTAACATAGTATACATGATATACTCTATCGCTGAGACATATAATATCCTATCCATGTCTGCCCTTTCTTCAGGAGTCCTTGAGGACATACTCCTAGAAAGCGATATCCTATATCTCATCAGTATAAGACATCTCTTGAAATTTTTCATGCCAAACCTTTTGACAATGGTGTCTATATACCTAGACTGAATCAAGCCAAGCATCCTCTTGGATCTATCTCTATATATTCGAATCCTTAATATGTAGGATGCTTCCCCTAAGTTCTTCTTAGAGAAATGTCTAAATAGTCAAGCCTTTACTAAGGAGAGCATTCCTGCATCATTCCCAATAATTAAGATGTCATCCACTTATAATACTAAGAAGGTGATAGCGCTCCCACTTATCTTCCTGTAGACACAAGGCTCATCTTCATTCTTAATGAATTCATAAAATATGATCGCCTCATCAAATCTTATGTTCCAACTTCGTGTAGCTTGCTTTAGTTCATAGATAGACCTAAGCAATCTACATACCTTACAAGGATCGTCCTTGGACATGAATCTCTCAAGCTATATCATATATACCTCCTTATTGAGATTACCGTTGAGGAATATGATTTTCATGTTCAGCTATTATGTAATGTTCCTTACGCCAATCTCTTAGGCTTTGCTAAAATCTATAATAAATTGTAGTTGTGATAAGCACTATCGGTATTCAATACAAATGCACTATCACAAAAATCTGATAATTGGAGATTGATCATGAATGTACTTGAAGCTTCTCCAAGCTTCTGTTTCGCCCTCTCTATAAGGTACTTTTTGTAGTTCCTCTTCTAGTGCTCATCTTTGCCGTAGTGGAAGCACTAGCCTTTATCCTTTGCTAGGTCTTTCTTAGCAACATTTTCTTTACCCGATCTGCCCTTGCCATTGCCCTTCTTAAGGGACCTTTTCTGGCTTCCTTTTCTTTCTAGTCTCACTAACACAGAGAACTGACTTCTCTTTCATGATGGTGCTCTTTGCCTCCCTCAACATATTGAGGAGCTTAAATAGAGTCAACTCAAGCTTGTTTATATTAAAATTCATTATAAACTGAGAAAAGGAATTTGATAGGGACGGAAGAGACTCTTGGATATCTCATATCGCTGAGTCCTACCCTGTTCCTCAAACAATTTACGGAGATATAAGAGAATGGATCTAACATCCATCTATTCATACTATCTATATAACTCTGGAGTTATAGAGCCCAACATGTGATACTGAGCAAGAATGGAATCGTTTATGTACTTAACATAGCGAGCGATCTCATCCTCGCTTACCCCTTTCTCGGGCGTAGTCACTATATCAAAGACATACATGATTTTCACTACCGTGAGAATGATTCTCAATTTGCGGAGCCAATCGATGTAATTTGGACTAATGAGGCGGTTGACATCAAGTATGTCACGTAATGGATTTAATGCGATAAATTTCTGAAAATAAAGATATAGTAGAAATAAATAACATGTAGATTTTATAGAAAAATAAACAAATATCGATGTCTTTCTCAAGTAACCTAAGACTATAATTATTTAGATTTTGTATTTAAAGGTGAATCGATCTCATTATTGTGATCTCATCATGATATGATTTTTATTGCACAGATCCATAAACATCAATATAAAGTGATAAAATGTCAAATATAAAGTGTGTGTATATATAACAATCAATATAAAGTGATAAAATATTAAATAATAATAATAAGCAAAAAGACTATATGTCAAGTCACACGTGTCATCACTCACGTGATTAGCTTACAAAACACCTATGACTAGCACTACTTTAATCAAGATACGACCGTGAATCCTATGTTATCCTATATATTATTGGTTCATCTGGCACTGCGTTCGAACCTTCGGTGCATCATCCTCTCCTTCGGTGTATTACCCGATCCATCGACATATTGACCTCCCACAACATTCGATCTCCTTTGCGCAATATTCGATTATTTTGGTCCGATGCCTCAACTCTTGGCACAAAGTCCTTCTATTGGTATATTGACTAATCTTCTAACATTGTGCTCTCTAACCCAACGTATGATTCTCCTGCTTCAATCGATTTATCTTTCCATAATTGAAGTTAGTTCTGCGTCACTCAAACGATGATTAGATCATAACTTTATCAATTGATTTCATAATCAAAATTTGAGATTTAATAGAAATACTTTAGGAGTTGGCCCTGGTGCCTTCCTAGGTGACCCTTCCTGATGAGTTCCTCGATTTGGTATCTCAGGTCCCAACACTCTTCTGTGTCATGTTCGTAGTCTTAGTGGATGATAGTACTTGGATCTATTCCTTTGCTCCAGAGACCCTCTCATGGGTCTGGACTTCTTTAGGAGGCCCTTCTTGTTTATTTAGAGAAAAATATCCATCCTCGTCATATTATGGGGGATAACCCCATTCTCTCCCGTGAATCATTTGTTTAAGGATGTCTTCTCTAGGGCAACTCCGGGGCTAGGACCTAAGATTCATAACTCACCCTCTTGTTGTCCTCCCAACATCATGAGATTATGGCTTTGGATAATGTGTATTAGTTGGCCCTTTGAACATCTCTAGGACGATCATAGGAGGTCTTTTGATTAACAACAAAAAAAAGCAGGAAGGTCTTAGGCCCATCATGAAAGCTTAGATTATTAATTAGAGGTGGACATCTTGAATCCCTTAGATCTTCCCAGTGAACCGAGTGACGAAGTCGGATAGGCACCCATCCTCCCTTTGCTTAAGCCTAAGCAAGATAGTGGTCAAAGGTTTTGGTTGCACATTAGCAAAGAAGTATAGCTCAAACTCTTTGGCGACTTGTGAAAAAGAAGTAATTGAAAGGGGCTTGAGGCGACTATACCATTCTTGGATTGACCCCCTTAGTATCATTGGGAATGCATGACACATCAGAACATTCAAAGTGCTGAACAAAGATATCTAGACCTGGAACATGAAGGCGTGTTCTATAAGGTCGGAGCTGCCATCGAAGGTTCCTAAACTAGGGAGGCAGAAGTTGGCTAGGATAAACTCCTCCTAGATTCTCTAAATAATAGGGGATACGTGGGGCATATCGAGTTCACCATAGGGGTGCTAAAATTCCTATTGAAACTCGTCTAGCCTCCGATTCATGGCTTGAGCTATGCCATCATCGAGAGTTCCCAAGAATCAGTGGACTGGGCCTTAGACTTTGCTAGGGTTTGGGTGTGATTTGGCGGAGCACTGAGCTTGCCATCAGAGGGTGTGGTGCAGCACCGACCATCCCTTCTAGTCAAGAAGGTTATTGGAAGGTAGAGCGTGGACTCTTCGGTTGAGCCTCAAGTGGAGGATGTGCAGCCGACGGTTCGAGGGTGGGCCATTATATCAGAATCGCCAACTGCATCAATAGAGGGAGGAGTAGAGCGATGGCTTGCATCATGTAGGTGAGGATATGGACCTACTGAGTGTGGCCCAAGAGCACCTCTAACGGGATGAGTAGGGAGCCCACTCCCAACCCTGGAGTGGAAAGTCCTAGGTCGTTAAGAAGGCGCTAGTAGGGCCTTGGCATCTAGGCCAAGGTAGATGCATCGTTCTATTGGAAGCGAGGTGTGTGCCCTCTTTGCTCAAAGGTACTAGAGGCTGTAGGTAGCGTCTCCTTGTTGGATCGCTTGTTAAGAGTGGTAGAAGGATGTTCCTGTGACATTCAGCCCTCCTTCTAATGCCAAAATATTAGCACACTAAGATTATCAATTGGTGAGTTGGCCCAGTTGATTCTTTGTCGAAAGTGTAGGTCCCTTCTGCTAGCTCCTCCTAGCTGATGTGGAGAGCAGGCATTATGGGCATGACAAAGGAATATATATGGAGAGGCGATTCACTAAGAGTGGCTTAGTCTTCGAGCGATAAAGCTTGGTTTGGGAGCTGGGTGGTCCCTTCTACTATGTAGCCTTTTGGTCGCACCTTCGAGCTATGCTAATGACTCTGCACAACAGCCTTGCGCTGGGAGTATCCCAGCTCGACCCTTTCGATGCTTAAGTCAGGAAAGTATAGGGGGTGGAAAACTCAACAATGTAATCAAGAGAGTAAAGAGTCTCTTTTGCTTGCTTGCCCTAATTTAGCTCGATGCATGGCTTTTATATCTAAGTGCTAGGTGGACCCAAAGGACCTCCTTTAATGCCCCCCCTTACCCTATATGGTGAAAATATTTAACGTGGGTGGCTTGTCGACATGTGCTCCCAGGGGAAGTGTTTGGGGACTATCAGGATGATGTCTCTAGTCGAGCTTCCTCACTTTTAGGGTCAGGCAGGGCATGGCCTCCTCGTCATTCATTCGAAAGAAAAGGTTGGTAAGGCCGGGCCATGCCATCGACTATTAATGTGGAATTAAGTTTATTTTTTCGACTATAGGATTAGTGAGAAATGGGTTTAGATATTACCTACGTGGTAGGAAAAGTTGAAGAGTGTTAGGATTATCCCTTTTAAAGGTGATATTTCTTTGTACAAGATTGAGTATAAGATTCTTCCCTAAGTATTAAGACATGAATGTTATATGAAGATATGTTAAATTATGTTATTTAGACTAAATATGATTAAGGGCCACTTAGAGTACCCTTTTTAAATTCCAAAGAAAAAGTTTACTAATTTACATTTGGTGAGGATACCCATTGGTATACATGCACTTGATGTTGAGCGCATTGATTTTTATTGGTGGACAAGCATTAGAACTCTAGGAAGGTAGAAAACGGTTGATGAGAATTGGCATAAGTTATATCCTTCTAATGACCGCTAGATTTGGAAATATAATAAGAATGCAATCCCCTCCCCCACAACAGCTGCTTATAAATTTTGTACACTTAATATTTAGGTATATCACTAAAAGACGATATGTTGAATCATTTAGAACTAAATTAATTTTTTAAAAGGCAGAAACATGATTTGTCATTAGATTTTCATCCTAAATCCATCAAATTTATGAATTAATCATAATATTATCACTGATGTTGTCACAAAAATATTTTTTTTTGTGATGAAAAGTTTAGGATCATGACAAATGCTTTGTTCCGATCGATAAATATTATAAAAAATCATCACTAATTTACGGATTAAGTTATAGGTTTGCATGGATGAAATATAGAAGGATTATACAATGTGGGCCGGTCCAATAGCCCACCCGATTATTGGATTGGAAGGGGAGATGAATATAATTTATTGATTATTTAATCTATAGTTTTCTAACAGATACTACATTTTTATTTTTAAAAATATTTTTATAAAATCTATGATTTTGGCATCATAAACTAAATTCATAAAGTGTTTTCACGCGATAGGATCTTTTGTAATCTCGAGGGTTGTAATGCAAAGTAATGCGGCTTGAAAGGTTTTCAATAGATGTAAACATGTTCGAACAGTAAATATATAATTTGTACAATTGTTAGGGATGTATGTGTAAAAACGGCCTATTTGTTTTGGACTGGCCATTAATTTTGGATCTTCGTCGTGTCGCAAACGTAAGTGCCGCCCGTCGGACCCTCTCCCTTAGGGTTGTCTCGTCACCGCTCTCGCTCTCGCTCTCGCCTCGGGTTCCTGCAGGCGTGGCTTTAATGGCGATCCAGCAGGATGATAAGCTCTTCAACCGCTGGCCCTTCGACGGCGGCGAGGTTCGCTCTCTTTATCCCGGCGAGCCTATTGTGGAGGCTGGCGATTTATCGAGTTGTGTTGTCCTTTGCCTATGTGGTTAATAACTTCTATCCGAAATCGAATGGCATTGTGACTCCATAGCGTCTACAATTCAAGGATATTTATATCACACCCAATTGTTTTCTTTTTTTTTTTTTATTGGAAGCTTGCATCGTGGTGGTTCTTGGGGTTTTTCCACCTCCTTTGAAGGAATTCTTTTTGGATGTATCTTTATGGTATATCTTTGTCTGTATGATTCTGGCTCCTGATGACAGTTGGGAGCAAGTTCTTTACTGTTTGATTTCAGGATCGAGAAACAAGGTCAACTGTAGAACAATTGTACAGATCAAACGCAGGTTCGTGTAGAATCGATGCAAAATGGGATGGCATCATATGCTCGATCAAGATTGACAAGTTTAGATAGCAAAAATTTGACCGTCCAATAAGTTTCTCAATAGTTTATGGTATCAGGTGGCTGAAAAGGGATAAGCTTTGCTGGCAGTAGATGCTAATTGCAGAATTGTAGATCTTAATTATAGATGGATCTGTTGGTAGTCTTTCTGGTAGGGAGCTCAGAATATCTATGTATGTCAGTCTTGTTTTTTGTTAGTTATTTTCTCCTCCATATATAAGTATAATGATAATGCATGCACTATACACATATCATGTAACTCAAAGCCCTGACCGCTTGACTGCACATACAATCCACTGACCACTAGGATGTCTCCTCAGAGATAAGTATGCTATCTTGTATCACAGGGAGTACAAGTGATAAGTGGCTTGGATTAGATTTTGGTGATATTATGCTAATCACTGAAGTTGAAGCCCTGACCGCTAGATTTCACATACAATCTGCTGACCACTAGAATTTGGCTTGCATTAGACAATAGTTTTGTTTTATTTTTTCTGGTTAGTGCTCCCTTCTTAAGTTTCAACTACCAAATGTTAATATGTAGTTCATGCTTGTGCCAACTTTTTTTCCTTTATTTTATGATGATGACGTTGTTGTTCTTAGGTACTTCCGATGGGTCTCAGCAAGACTGAAATTAATTTGAGAAGATTGTTGGATGCTGCTCCACGACAGAAGAATCAAACAAAGCTCATACATGTAAGTGAAACCCCAAGGCTGGGAAGAAAGTTACCAATTGCACCTTCTCCTGCATTCCATGCGACAGAGTTGCTCATTTATATTTAATATGCCATCCTCGATTATCATACTCGTGACAGACAAATTTCCATAGTTATGACCATGATTCATGCATGCTTGGGTGTATTTTAAACCGTTTCATATTCTAAAGCTAGTTAACACTGAAAATATTAATTAACCTATTGGAAGAAAGTGTTAAATCTTGATGCTTTCTTTATTTGTTTATTCTAGCATTATTAATGTAGCATCTGCAATTTATATGTTTTCTATTCATTGCAAAATAAAGATACTAATTTTTCTGAACAATCATAGTGCATATTTCAATGTTTTATTAGTGTAAGAAAATTGGTAGTCTGAATTACATGGCCCTTCGATTTAAGACTTTTACTTTTATGTAAGTGTATATTCTCGTAGCCTCAATTGATCTTCCATGGCAGTGTCATAATGTATAAATTTTTTACTAAGTAAAACCATATCCATATGCAAATGTAGGCATTGATGATAAAAATAATGTTCTGAAAATAATGTTGGGCAACTTTTACACATTGCTCACACATGCAACAATAATGGAAACATCTTGTCAAAGGCCATTGCAATTACTTGATGAGATGTTGCTTCAGAAAACCGTAGTACTTTGTTAGATCAAATATAACTAAGTTTGATGTCGCTACTTTTGCACACCTATTTTCTAAAATTTTGGGTATCAGGAGTCACTATTGTGGTTAGGATAGAAAGCACTTATGGACATAACCCAGATATGTGCCCTCATGACATGTTGACCATGCAATAGCAGACAAAATTTTTATGTTTGGAGTTTCCCTTTGGTTAATCATGAAAGCTCATGGCCTGCTGAGAAGACAGGTTTAGTTACACAAAATTCTTTATTTTACTTGAATCTTCCGATTATTGTAGAACCTCTAAGAACTCTACAATTGAAGAAGAACAACCAACATATATCTTCTGGTGTTTTTTTAGGTTTGCATAAGTTAACAATAGATTCTTATATTGACTAAAAATTCATTAACTTTGGCAGTATGTCACCACATTAAGGGAACAATTAGAGCAATTAGGTGCTGAGACTACACCACAAGGAGCACCAAGGTTTGTTTATCTGTTTTGAATAATTGCCTTTCTTATTTCATTTTTTGCCATATAAGAAAACATTACTAGATATTGTATTTGATTTTTTTTTTTCTTGGGGTTCATTGCATATTAAAAATAACTCAAATTTCAAGCATTGCCCTAATGGTCACTTTCTGGGAGCAAGAGGACAAAAGCAAAAGACATAACATTAATGTAAAGACAAAGGAAGTAATTTATCGTAGCATAAGCAGAGGGGAAGTGGTGCAGGTCAAATGATAGCGCAAATGGGAAGCTAGAGAAAAGTCAGGCAGGAGAGTATCATTGAGAAGGTTTGGTCACACTGTGTTTTCAAAAGGCACTTGAGTGAGGTGAGGCCTGAGCGTTGCGCAAAACCTCTGGGCGAGGCACTTCGTTGAAGCTTTGCTCAGGCACTCACTTGAGCCTAGGCGTTGGGTGCCTCAGGAGAGCACCCGAGTGAATTTGGGTCTAGGTCCATGCTTGGTTCAATTGAACAAGCAAGTTGGTTCAATCGAATCAACTAATATTCCCTAACACAAACCCCTCCACCACTAGATTGTCTTCGAATAGAAACCCTGCGTTTGCTGCCGACGTCTTTGTCTGCAGCTCTATCCGTCGCTGCTGCCTTCATCCGCAGTTTTGTCTGTCGCCGCCACTTTTGTCTGCAGCCCTCTCCTTCCCCCACCTTCCTCCACAGTTGTCGGTTACTCCTCTTCTTAATTCTATCTTTAGAACTGTTTAGCACTGATTAAAACTGTTTAACAACATATTGATCCACACTTTATAACTGTTGAGCATTGGTTAGAAATCTATATAGCATAGGTCTCCATCAGTAGAAACCTGTTAAGCATATTTTTGTTTCGCCACATATATCATATTGATATGAAAACATTGCATAGAACACTGTTTAGAACATAACAGCGGTTAAAAAACACTGATTAGCAGTTAACATCCACCTCAAATTTCATCCCTTTTGAAAACAATGCGCTTAGAACATAACAGTTAGCATCCTATCATGTGTAGGCTTGCAGCATACTGCATGATATGTTGTTATTGACATTTTTGTTATTAGAAGATGGACAATATAATTTGATACTTTATATGATTTCAATTTGATGTGCCATTTTTATTTATATGACCATATATACCTATTGTAATATATATTTTTTAAAATTTTAATATTTTGGAGCACCTTGCTTCATTAGGGCGGATGCCTAGCACCTTAGGCATTTTATTGTACTCAAATCACACTAGATTTTTATTGTACTCATAACTCAATCAAGCACCAGTTACCAATAGAATATTTTAACATCCAAGCAATTTTATTTGCACTAGCTTGCTAAATTAGGTGGTACGGCTTGTGTTAACATGCAAATTTTTATTCAATAACAATCTTTGACCTTGCAACAAAAAGCAAGCTTAACCCCATATGCGAAATTAAAGCTTTAACTGATCAAGCTAGAAGGAAAAACTGTAAATCGTTTTTTGTATTGATTGATTTCTAGAGTGAAGATATATGGCATATTTGTGTTGCTATCAATGAATGATATGCATTGATATGTCTCTATTACCTCTATGTATAGACAAATCTTGTTATTAACATAAATGCATGTCATCTAAAATGTTCCAAAGTTGTGTAAGTTGTTATTTTGTGGAAGATGCTTTTTTATTTCACTAACCATTTCTAGATTTGTTGTGTTAATAACAACTAAAGTACTGCATCTTTTACACCTTCTTAAGCTAACAAGAAACCAAATATGCCCTTTTTTTTTCCATTTTTGCTTTGATTTCAATGTTTAGTGGCACAAATTTACTTTGTGTAAAATATTGGATGATAAATGAGATGAATGCAAAATTTGATATTTCATTATCATTTGTTGAACAAGAACTTTTTAGGTGTGCCCATATTAAACAGTTGGTCTTTTTTATTGTTTTTAATGATGTAACTAGTGCTAGTGGTGAGCATTTGAATATCAAACCATTCCAACAGTAGAGGCTGGCATTTACCAGCTAATCTCATGCAATATGATGTATATTGATTATACTGAAGTAAAGGTGGTGCATAGATTTTCTTTTTTATATTTTATAATTTTCCATAGACATATACTGCTGCTAGCAATACCATACCTGATGTACCATGGTATGAATTGAATCATACAAAATAGTTAAATATTTATGGTATATTATATGACAATGTGTGTGTGTGTAAATTGATTCATCTCTACAAGAAGCTTCATCATTCTATAAAGATTGAAGAAAGATTAAAGGCTATCAATCAAGATTATCCTCCAAAATATATATGAAAATTAATCCTCTTCGAAGAAGAAAAGGTTAGAGTAAATGATTCTTTTTTATTTAGTAATTTTGCATTATTTGTGTGTTTTCATCTTGTTATTGGGGTCTATAAAAAAAGGAAAAGGGTTTGTAGATGGATCAAAGAATGTGATTATTAATAAATGAGGGGTGCATTTTCTTTTCCACAGTACGTGTGAGTGGTATGAGGTTATATTTGAGTTGCTGATGGCATAATTGGATCATATACATGTCAAATGTCCAAAGGTACAGGACATTCATTCCTCATGTATTTCCTTGAGTCTGAGTGGACCTAATAGTCATCCATTTCTTTTTTTGTTACCTTTTCATTATTATCCTTCTTTTCTCTAATTTTCGTTATTCTCACAAAAAAAACCTCTTCGTCACGAGCTTTTGGCCTACATCAGAAGTGCATCTTAGAAAGATTTATAAAGATTTGAACAGTTTTCTAGAAAAGATTCCTTAATGAGGTAGAAAAATGTTTGACTACACCTTATGTGAGAGGTTTTTAGCCTGTTTTTCTCTGTGGAATCTTTGAGTAAGCTTATATCCTGGCACACACTTATCTTCCTTCATTCTCTATGCTCATGATAGTTCTTTTACATTTCAATCCCCTTTCTATTTTTCGTTTTTATTTAATCTCTTTGCTCCGCTGCTACCCTCTAGTTACAGATAAACCAACAAATAGCAGCTCTTTATTCCATATCTTTTCCCTTAATACTTACACTGTCATCCAATGCCATATCTCTGAATACTTTGAGCCTGTGGAACCAAGCTGTCTACAGAGCTTGTTTGGAAAGTATTGCATGTGTAATGTAGCTGCATCATTTATCCAAACATCATATGCTAAATTTACAATTATATTTCAATTAATATTAATGAGACTTCAATAAGTTGATTTTAAAACACTCTGTTGCCATTTTCTTTCTCATAAAACAAATAATTCTTCAATGAGAAACTTAAAATTTCATTGCTGACTAATATCTGTATTTTTACAAGTCCTAGTAGTTTTTCAAGCATTAATTTCATTAACATTGTTACTCTGGCTTTACAACTTCTAATCTGTCTTTTATGGAAAGAGTAACCAATTGGAAGTACATGCTCGATATTAAATTCTAAAATACTCAGGAAAGAGCTTTTTTCAGCGAACTCTTTTCCAAAGAGCTAAGCTAATCTCATCTGTGCTAGTGATTTCTTTATTACAAATTAGGATGTTTGTGGTTTTAACAAGCTGACTCGAGCATCATCTCTGTAACTCATTTTTATACTGACACAATCTCATATAATCAGCATCCCAAAAGCAAAATTGAATGAATACTCTGAGAGGATTGAAGCCCTTGCTGCCAAGTTAGCTGCTCCACTGGTAAACTTGTCTCTTTTGCATTGTTACAAATTCCATTGTCTTTTGAATTTAGACAACTGAGCTAAATGGCAATAAAGGACAAAATGGCTGACCCAATCCCATTGAATCAATGATCCTTATAATGTCTGCTTTGTTCCTCCAAGCATGTCTGGTTTAAGTAGTCAGGCTTTAGCTTTGTTAAATGGAGAATTTAGTTTTTGTATTCATCTTTATTTATTTTCAAATGGTTATTTCCATGTTTTTTTATCTGATAAAAAGTTGAAAATGCAGCAAGTTATGAGTCATCAAAGTTTCAAACAACCCAAATGTTTTCATGACAATGAGTTCATATACACCCAATCGACATGACAGAGAGGACTCCTAGAAAAAGGAAATTTGAGATTTTTGTCCAACAAGTTGAATAATTTCACAATCAAATTCATTTAACTATATAAGCTCAATGATAGAATAAGGCTTGCACAACATGTTTACAGTCGTGATGGCCCAAATACCGAATAAAGTCAACAAACTAAAGCACTTGAGAATATGTTTTTTAGATCTTATAAATCACATTACATATAAATATCTTCACTGTCTTAGCACATGTAAACAATCTGATGAGATTCTTTGTTTGGTGTTCCAAATATTCTCTCTTAAAAACATCAGCAACCCCACATAGCTAGATAATGAAAACTTTTTCTAACAGAAAGCCAAGAAATAGTATTTACCCTGAAGTAGAGGAAAAAGGAAGTAAATGATAGCTTAAATTATTATGTTGCTAAATTGAACATACCTGTAGAGTCAGCACTTGTTTGATGCTTTTTCAGCCCTTCTATTGTCTCAGAGACCGATCTATTTGCACTGAAACATTGAGCAATCTGAGGAAAAAATGTTTTCATTTGAGCGTCCGAAGCAGGATCCTTCTTGTACCCAGCTAACAGTGCATGGATGTCTTTGTCAGGCTCATCAGTGCTGCAAATGGAAAATATAACAAATCAATATTATCTCGATGATTAGAAAACATAATTAAAATGCATTTGGAGTGATCAATTTTATATAAGATATGCCAGAAATTTTACTGGTACATCTTTCATAAAAGCCATGATTGTAAACAAAATTTTCAGTTGCTTCTGTGGAGCAGGCATAAAGATAGGACATTAAGAGACAAAACGGAATATGCTAAAAGTTGTAATTTGCTGAAACTGGGTAGGAAACATACAAAAACTCAGATTGAAAGGCTGTAAAGAATCAGCCTAAGAAGAAATTTAGAATGTGATTGGATTCAATGACCGCACCTTCTAGTTGCTTTTAGATTCACTTTAAGCCAAAAAAATAATAATAATAATTTTCATATTCTTTTCGTTCTAAAACAAGTTCAGTGAAGCATCACTAACATGCTTTTAATGGATCACAGGAGCCAAGCAGCCTACAAATATTTGTTTCAGCCCAAAAATAATATGAATATTTGTATAAGCTATCATTCAGCAGGTATACATTCAGATTACTGCTTGACCTAATCTGCAGGGTGAATCTGAATTTCAATATCAAGAATAAAACACTGGAAATAAGATTCTCTAAATACAACTGTTCATTAAAACCACTTGCGAGCAACTCTATGGTATGTATCAACCATATGGCCACTTTGACAATCTATATTGAAAACAACATCATCCATCAAATATACAAGCTATATAACTTGGACTAATATATTCTTTCAGTTCGCTTCACTCAGCTTCATGATTACATAAAATAGCTATCAACAAGCATCAGATATAAACCATAACATAGCAAATGCATCATTAACTCCTTGCTTAAATGGTAACTTACACCATTTAGGAATAAATTTTGCCTTACTCTGCAAGTAGGAATCTATTTATTTATTATCATGTTTGATAACTCAGTTTGTATATATTCAATGTCCTCTTGATGTGAATTTCATAATTTAGCTGCAGTTCTTTTGATTACTGCACTTCTTGTGTTCCATATTTCATTTAGTTCTGTAAATATTAGTAACAATTGTATCAGGCAGAACATGAAGAGGCTACTCATGAAGCTAAAGAGGAGGGCCCATCCAGCACAGAGCAGACTGTGAATTATACAAGCTCTCCTCCAGGATTGAGGAGGAGGCCCACGTAAGTAACAGTGCAGATACTTGTATTCTATATAGTTGGTGCCTTGCATGTTTCCTGTGGTATATATCAAACAACTCTTCCTTTCAAATGCTGCATAGAGCTAAGATGGAAACCAAGGAAAGCAGTCATGATGCAAAGGAGAAGGATTCAGCAATGCCAGTTAAATTGGATGCATCAGCACTGGATCATATTGAGAAGCATAGGTATGTTATATGCTTGTTTATTCAAATGATAATTGTTTGCAAAGAGGGTTTTATTTTCCTCCTTTTGGTGAGACATTTCTGCTACCTGTGTGATAAATTTCATCATAGTGCATGCAAACTAATAAGACCTCTTAATCTTGTTTTGCTAATCTATTTTGTTTGTTTGTTTACTCTTATAGTCTCCTTTGACCTCATTAGGGACCACAGCTTTAAAACTTGTTGGACCGATATGGTCCATTTATTATCAATCCACAATTATAGGATGGTAAGTTGGCCACCCTCAGGTATAAAACATAACATGGTTTTGACCAGGCTTTTCTGTAATGCTTTAAAGTCTGGCTAACTGTGCCCATCAGTCTTGGAACTTGACAGGGTAAAAATAAGCACCAGTTTGCTTCTTTAGAGCATGAAACCTTGAGTGAGCTTCATTACATCTGTTCATTTAGGTAATGGTGGAGCAGAAAAAGAGAAAAAGAGAAGAGAAGAGGAAGTGACAGAAAAAAAGAGGAAGAGAAGATGAATAAGAGGATACATGGTCTTTGGCCTTAATCAAATGATGTGGAGGAGGGACTCACCTACAAGTCCCTGTTTTATCCTTTTCCTTATTTTGGTATCTTTTTTCATTGATACACTGTGATGTTGGCCGTAATCCTGGCGTTCCACTGGTGGACATCAACTACTATGAACCAGAATTTAAACTTTGCTGTGGATTATTTTAGAAGTTTGTGCATTGCAAACTGGTTAGGTGCTGTCTCCTAAAAGGATAAAGAAAAAAAAAATCATGTCAGTTCATTGCTGTAAAAGGCTCCTGTTTCCAGAATACCCTTTGGTTGTGCATAAAAAAATTGGATGTATATCATAGGCAGCTCCTTTTTTTATTATTTAAATTTGAGTTCTATATCAGTAGTCTAAAACATATCAAAATATTGGGTCCTGCCCCTCCATTGTGCCATGATGATATCTGCTGGACCAGCCAATTTAGGATGAAATCGGCTTGGATTGGTTCATTCCCATAGAGACTGAGTACCGCCAGAGACAAATGAAATATGAACAAAAATTAAAATGACCAAGAGGAAGGGTAATGAAAATTTATGATTGTCTGGTGAGTGGAGGACAGCTGCTTTGATGGATCTTGGTGGCTTCTATGGAGGTGGGAAAGCTTTGAGCATGGTAGTTGTCCTTTGACATCTCTGATGGCATTGGAGGTGAACGCAGGATAGGAATAGTCCTGAAACAGAGTAGATAACATGTTTGGACTGATATTTGAAAAGAAAATAAAAGGAACATGATCAAGTAATGAGAAAATTATATGTGGTCCTCATCAAGAAATTTAATTTTGAGCAAAAAGTAACTTTTCATAAGGTGGTTTATTTATTTCATATCTTAATAAACTGTAATTTTTGGTTAAACTGTGGGACTCTGCATCTATATTTCAAGGTGTTCTTTTTGTCCTGGCTGTAAGTAGATGATGCGACAGAGTTGTATCTTACTGCTTGACACTTGTGATAAAGTATGCCTATTTGTCATCTTGTCATCAAAGGGCTTATCTGCTTATTTTTACTAGCTTTGCCACTCAATAGCTAGATCTGAAATTGATATATCTTATATAATCGAAATTTTCTTCTGCACTATTTCTTGACTTTTTCATAAACAGAAAGCTTCAAGAAGATTTAACAGATGATTTGGTTGCCTTAGCACGACAGCTTAAGGAAGGTAGTCTCTTGATCAACCGATCTGTGCAAGACACAGAGAAGGTACTGAGAATTTTCTTTGTTTTTTTTTTTGTTGATCTCTTGTGCTTTTGTTATCACTTTAAGGAAGTGCAGGAATAAATTTAATAGTCAATGCAATGCAGACCACTTGATTCTCAAACCACTAATCCAGAACTTATTTATGGTCATTTTATCCTTTAACTTGCATAATCTCTATTGAATTTCCAAGTTGAAATTTTGGCCATTTTGATATACATCATTCTCTTGCTTATGTAACCTCGTTTCACAACTCTTACAATTTCCAATTTAATTATGGTGCTTTCTCAGCCATCTGATCTTAACAATTAACAAAAAGTTTAGAAGACTGTGTGCCAAACAGAGACATTTAGCGCACTCATTATTTAAATAATAATAATTTTTCTGCCACAAACTTCATGTTTGAAAAATTTAGTGGTAGATATACTTTCAACCTAACTTAACTAAATATATAGTGTTTTTACAGATTTCAATAGTGACAAAAGATCCATGTAGCCGACTCCAAATAGTTGGGATTTACAGTTTTGTTGTCGTTGTTGTTGTATATGCTATCACATTTCGCAGTCTTTCTTTAGTTATTCTGCTATCCATGCGAGTCCTTATTGTAGCCTTAGTGGCATCACTAGGTAGAATGCTTAATCACCGCTTGTGGTCTAGCCAAGTATCACCAGTGATTTCGGCCATCATCCAAAATTTGTTTGAAGCTGCAATGCCAACTTGAAAACACCGGAGAAATTCTATTCCTTTGGAACTCTGTGTTGGTTTATACATCTGCAGACTGTTAGTCTTTCCTTTTCCTCTTGCTGTTGAAATATGGCTTTGCCACTGAACACATGTTAATTAGAGACTTGATTTAAACAAATAGATTCAGGCATATTCACTGAAACAAATTTTTTGTTTGCAGCATGATCTGGAGATCCAAAATCACTTCATAATTTAAAGCAAAATAAAAAAAAATTGAAACACTTATTGTATTGTTTTTGGTGATTTTTGGAGCCTGTTTGCACAGTCAAACATGATGTCTAGGAATATGGACAAATACTACACAATGATGGATGGCGTGCAAGAAAATTAGGGTTTTCATGAATTCCATATAACCTGTTTGAGTTCGTGTTTTGTCAGTTTCTTCCTCTGCTTAGACCAACGCAGCTTTCATACTTGAGTTTCATGTCTTAAATAGATTCTTGATTCCACTGAGAACGCTGTGGAGCATAGCTTGGCGAGCACCAGCCGTGCCAGTAAACGGGCGATCGAGGTTTACTCGGAAAGTTTCAAGACCACCTGCTTCACATGGCTTGTGATCTTCATTATGATTTGTGTGTTCATTACGGTGGTTTTGCTCATCCGTATAACCTAACATGCCTTTGTTCACTTTGTGTATTATTTCGTATGGAGTGGAATCGGATTGTCTTCCAAACTATTTTTGAGTCTCTCAGAAATTGATTTGCAGATTCCAGAGATATTATATCAATTTTTTCCTTATTACCTGCCTTATTTTTTTCAAGATGATATAACATTCATAAACTATTATAAACTAAAATAACACCATAAAATCACATAAGACACCATAATATTTACAATGTATAATATGACGAGAGATTGGTATAAGATAGCATAATATAAACAATTAGTAAAAATAAAATAGATAAATTTATACTTGTACAAAATTGTAATCAAAGTATCAAATAATATAAGGATGGGACATAAAATTAGTAGAGAAGAGACTATATAATATTTGGTAAAAGCAACATTAAGACAAACAAGAGAGCGAGATTTCATCATCAAAGACAAAATCACTAACCCCTAAATAAAACAAATTTTAATTCAGACCATTAGACAAAATAGAGACGCGCAGGAATGCAAGCATATGCCGTGAGAGAGAGAGGGCAAGGGTTCATGCATGAAGTCATATCGAGTGTTGTGTTCATGCTTGTGCACCCTTGCGCGTTCTTGCCAGCTTTGCCTCTCTCGTAATATGTTCTACTTATCGTGGAATTGTCACTGACGTTTCCATTCGACCACGTAGTTATTAATCCGGAAGAAAGTTCATACGCCTAAGAGATCTAACATTTCTTAGCTCCATAGCAAGATATATATTGCATGTGTTCGTTGGCCAGTAGATGTCAAACTAAAGGTGATATCAACAAACGTGGAAGGAACGAAACATACATCACTGGAAATCGACAATTTCTAGTTTCCTCATCTTGGAGTCTCTCAAATCACAATGAGTTTGTACTGGTGGAAGGATAATGATTTGTGTCAAAAAGCCTACCCCACCTATGAAGATATGTGGGTGGGCACACAGAATCGCCAATGGCTCCACAGGTGATATGGCAGCACTGAGAGGACTTGGTTGTCATGTTCAGCTACCAGTTTGAGGCATGTAGGTTTGATCAAGTGAGCTAATTAATGAAGCAGAGGCTGATCCATCAACGGATAGACTGCGTAGGTGTTCAATGTCTCTGGATTTGGGATGTGTTGCAGAACAATTTTGCTGCTTGATGGTAGATAAGCAAGAAAGATGGTAAATAGGCAGTCTAATAATAAGCTTTTCGTAAGGTTCTGAAAGTTGTCTTGCTGCCGTTTCTTGGTTACTTCAATCATTGTCCTTTCAATTGCCCTTTGCTGCATATGATTAACTTTTATTGGCCTGAAAAGAAGTAGAATTCCTTTTCTTTCTAACCCATGAAGAAGTCAATCTCTGCTGCCTGCATGTCTCTCGAGAGAGGGTAAGAAAAAGTAGGAAACATAAGGGGACTCTTTCTCATCACACACACACACACACATACAGATTCCGGGATTAACGTTTGACTTCGGGGCAAGAATTAATGATTCGTATTGTTTGAGAAAAAGTATGTGAGAGTTGTGTCTGAGAATCGCTGCTTGGAGTTATTTATTATGTCATCAGAACCCCACTAGCCATATTGCTTGGGATTCCAGCAGCATCGGAGGGAACGATGATGAACATGTCGCTATGTGTACGAGCGTTTCTCACAAAGTAGTTTACTAATGCGAAAACGATAAGTAGACACACTGCACCCTTTTGCCTTCCTTTTGATGATACAAGTGGATGGAAACTCAATCTTTTATAGTCAGGACAAGACTAAAGCCTATGACGTGGAGGAATTTGATGGAAGTGATGTAATGCTGCGACATCTTCATTCGAGGCCATGCTTCATACTGCGTCAATCTCAACCCCTTCCTCGGCTGCCATCTTTGCCTTCTCTACGCCTTCAGTACTGCCCTCACTCGCCTTCTTCCGATGATCGTTCTCCTCGACGCCGGCCTGCAACTCCGAAGCTGGAGCTATCGCCAGCTCCGCAATCCTGACGATGTGTTCGATCCCCGCCGGCTCCACGACGACGTTCTTCTTCTTCTTGTAGACTATGTAGAGTACCATTTGTGCGACTCCAAATAGGAAGCCCAGCACGTTCGGGAGCTGCTTTGGTCAGAGAACAAGGTGTCAGGGAAGCATATATATATATATCACACACGAAACAGGTTTGCAGTCACGATCACCTGAACATAGATGTCCTTGGTGAACAGGCCGTAGCCGAACCACGCGATCGCGCTCAGCGTGAGGAAGAAGGAGAGGTAGAACGGCAGAAACTCTACGCTCTTTGTACGGATAACCAGCCTCTGAACATTTGATTCAATGAAGAGCATCAGTTGGATCTGTAGCAAGATTTTACCGAGACCATAGCCACCGTTTCAGTTCTTACTATGACGCTCAGCGGAGCAGCAAAGACACTGACGGAAAAGCCGACGCAGATCCATCCAAGCACCTTCAAGCGAATGGAGCCAGTGAAGAGTAGCTGAGTCAAGAGAATGATCGCGGCAAACGCTACCACATTCAAGAGCACGAATATTCGCATAGACATGATCTGCAACTCGAAATGAATTAGTACAGTAGTCTATATATGGATGATCTATGTATGATGTATACTAACCCTAGTCTTCTTGGGGGCGTAGATGAGGTAGATGGTGATGTAGGCTGTCTCGATGAATACTCCGAAGGAGTTTATGGTGATGAGGAGGATGGAATCGGTCTTGACATAAGCGTAGTAGATCCACAGCATGCAGCTGAACACAGCAACAACGTAAGGCAGGGAGTGGAACCCTTCTGTTGATTTCTTCCGGTAAACTCGATAGAACGTGGGGCTGTGATGATGAGCAGCAGTACCGAGCGTCGTCACATTGAGGCAGCAAATCCATAAAAGTGAAATCAGAACAGAGAAGTGTGATGCTTACATTGGGGCGAGAAAAACCATGAAGGAGATGAGGTTGCCTGCCAATTCGTCATCCTTAGCTATCAGTAATATTCCATGGAAGAAGAGGTTTTGCATGAAGGAGTAGCACAAGTACGTAAGGAGTACTTGTGGAAATGTACATCTCATGATATTAATAGAGTAATTATACTCCAAACAGAGACAGCATTTATGCATGCACTCTTGTCATGTACAAGCTAATTACACACATTGCAAGGAAAATAGGCGATGAACAAGAACTAGAGAAGGTTACAGTACTTAGAACAACGTAAACGACAGTAGATTTGCAGACATGCCAAGATAATAACCTCATGAAAAGGGTTTGGAAGCTTGAATTGACCGAATGATGTGCAGAAGACAAATGAAAGAACAAATGAAGGATCACCTAGCATGCCGAAGGTGAAAGGTAAAGGGTGTTGCAGTGATAGGCCAGCCATGGAACCTCGAGGCAAGCAGAGCAGAAGAAGGATGTATCAAGGAACGAAGCAAGAGCAAGGGTCTTTCCCTCTCCCCTTGAGAAGGAAAAGAAGAAAGACAACCTTCCTCCACCTCCTCAGTTACTTTGTGTGCCTCCTTAGATACGAGGAGAAGGCCCATTTTATAGGAGAGATGGGGAGATGAGCATCATCCTATTTGATATATGTGAGTGGGATGCCACTTGGTTGTCACTGTCAACAATAGCAGTTATGCCATCAAATGTAGATATCAAGATTACCAGAGCTATATATATAAATAAATATATAGCATATATTTCAACAAATTATTAATTTCATATTCATGATTTGTTGGAAAACCTAAGGTTAAGAAGAAAAAAAAATGGAAAATGTGAATCAAACATCATGTCATGCAATTCTTGCTTTTCTTTCAGACTCTAAATTTTCAGATCCAATGGCAATGTCAAGGTATAGAGGATGGTTTGATGCAGCACATATATAGTTGTTAGCACAATTGTGAAGCAATCCATCATTAGCATTTCATAAGAAAGCCAAGATGATTGAGTTGTGCAAGTCATAGAAGACTGCACTAGTGTTGGAATTAATTGCAGAGCAGTGTAGGTAGATGCAACATTTAGAGTCTCTGAGTGTGATGCAGCTAAGTGAGTGAAGATTAGAAGTAGAGAGAAGACAGAGAAAAAGGTGAGAAGAGGAGACAGTAAAGATTAAAAATAATATAGAGAGAGAGAGAGAGAAAATATAAAGTGAGATACAAGAGAGTTGTTTACATTGAGATTAAAAGTTGCATGAGTGCCTGATCCATCCACCACCCTGTTATTGCTGACACTTTTTACAACTTGTTCAGAGAAGCCAACCACTCACTCTCACAAGAACAAGATCACATCTCGTGTTTTACTCCCCCCATGATCTCTCTTGCCACCTTGTCCAAAATTATCTCAATTCCTTTTCCAGCATGAATTTTTTTTCTTTTGTCCCCCATTTACTCATTAGTCAGTGGCATAAGATATGCAACTCATTTTTCTGTTCTTGAGAAAAGATAATTTTGTTGTGGAAGATGAGATTAGAGTCTTTCCTGGAGTTTTTGTTCAGCCTAAGCTACCTATGCATATCACAAAAAAAAAAAAAAAAACCATAAAATGTGAGCTTCATTTTTTTATTTCTAGTTGTTGATATTTAGAATCTGAATACACAAGGAAATGTCCCTCCAAAATCCCAATAAGTTCAGTTGAGTTAACTTTTCCCATTTGTAGTCAGATGAAAATTTTGAACTTTCTTCAAATCTTTATACAAGTTTAGTCAGCATAAATGATATACCTGAAGATGTTAGTGTCTAATCTTACTAGAATTTGCTAAGAGTATCAGAATCAAAGGTCCTCTTCACTTCTGCTGCCAACATTCAGTGGACTACTCTTTTTCCCTTATTGTGTCCTCATTAACTTACTTAACCGTGAAGCCTTATTCTATACTATTTCAAGGGAGGTGAGGGACAACAAGCAAAGACTTGTTCCTCTTTGTTCTCTTTCTTCCAGTAGTTTGCTCCTGTGTACCCTATAGTATTTGCTTGTTTGGTTTGAAAGCAAGAGTTTGAGTCATTTATATAGAAAGACTGGTTGAGAAGGATAAGAGATTTGTTTTGGCCATAATTGTGTGTAGTCCCCAGTCTTGGTTTTCCCCCATCTTCTCATGCATCCAACAAAGCTATCTTAATGTCTTCACCTTCTCTACTCAAACTTACCCATGCTTTTTGTTGTTGAACTTAACTGAACCCAAGAAAACAAGGAGATTTCTTGTGATGGTTTTCAGTTCTAGCCAGTGAAAGAGGCTTTTGCTCAGTGATCAGTAACCATGCTATCAATTGTAGAGGAGGATCAAAATCGATGCAGCAGTATGTTGAACTGAAATCATTTAGTGGGTGAAGTTCCAATCGATGTGGCAACAACATTAGTCCTCACAACTGGGAAGATTCTTGTCGCTTGAGTCTTACAATGTAATGCGAATATGACCTGCATATTCTTTCCCATTACCAATGCCATGCTTTTCATCTCCAACGAAAGCTGTGGCAGTGGTTACGAAATAATCTGCCGTAGACGATAAGAACATGAATAGCTCTTTTCGTAATATGTGCTCTCAGTTGTGGACCTATGAATTGGAATTACCAGTTGAAGGCCAGCACTAAGTGTCCGGTTTGACATTTAACCGTGTGCGTGAAATGGTAATGCATGATCTTGTAATGATGTATATGGGGAGCAAAGTCAACCATCCCATAGATTCCAGTTCCATGGACACCTTCCCTATGAGGACTGAAGGGTGTAGCAGTCTTGTACTCCCAGAGTCAACGTTGGGAAGGCACCTTGATCGAATCAGGACAAGTTAGGATTTGGCTTTTGTGTTCTCCTGAGACAGATCTTTGATGCTCGGTAGCTATCTGAAGACAGGAATCCTCGCAAAAATTTCTTCATGCTTCAACTTAAACCAAATTATTTCTTTTGCGTGGTAAACAAAGGGGAAGTATGTTAATACTGCTGTAGAACAGTCGACTTATATGTATTATGTTTCTGAGTAAAGGACTGAGCTTAATATTTTCATGACTTGCTGCCGTAGAAGAATACAATGGAGGAGGAGCACTGAAGTCCTTCGGCTTCCACTTGGCTTTGTCCATACTCTCACGCGGTCTTTTCTTTAGATGCATATATAGGGTGGCCTTGTGATGGTATGTTGGAACACTGTATCATTCTGAGACAAAGACATATGAGACTGCAGGAGAAACATATCTGTGTCCTTTTCTTACTGACCTTAGATGTGTTGGAGATCCCTTTGTCCTTCTAACTCAGTACCATTTCAGGGGGATTCAAGAATAATAATGCGACCACTTGAACAAGTGGGAGATGGGTGGAAGCCATGAAGCTCGTCCTCTCTTTTCTTTGTCAGGAAGCCATGGGTGGTTAATGAAAGCTGGAAGTGCAGGCCTGTGTGGCCTTTGCCAAATCTTCCTTAACCCAGCACTCTGGATAAGGGTGGTGGTGTTCAAGGTCGTCTAGGGAGGCCAGAGCGATCCAGCTCACACTTTGCATTCTGAGGCGAGCTTTAGAGATCCCCCGGAAGGTCCTCTTGATCTGCCATTTCTGCATCAACTACTGCAACTTGCCCACTGTGGCATCGCCCACTGGATATGGTTGCATGGAGACTCGATAAGCCTCTCATCATGATAGTAATAATGCATGGATTACGTTAGGAAAGGTGAGATCGATGTGACATCTTGATGAGCCAATCTATGAGCTAGCGAGTCATGGGGGATGATGCAGAGCATGTGGGAGGCCACTACCGGTGGGGTGGTGCTGTTCCTCCCTGCCATATGACGTGCTCCGCCTTAATGAATCTGCCGAGATGGCGGACGAGCAAGACAACTAAAGAACAAGATTCAAGTTTGGTCTCGCCGTCCGACGTAAAGGCGTCGGCCATCCCAACACGACTCGTGCCTCAGCTCGTACGAGGACGCAGCGTGTCTGCCAATGGGAGCGTGACGCGTATAGGGAATTTTGGGACGGCAGGTCGACAGGGGCGCGGGCCGGTACGGACTCCGTACTGGCGGTGGTTGATGTGTCGGAGGCGAGTGGAGGACGGCTGCCGCCCCGTTCTGTGCGTTGGTTGTGGCGGTGGGGAGGATGTCCACGTGGGCATAGGCGTGCTTCTCTGATTCCGAGGCAAATCCTACGTGGAGATTCTGTCAGGTCATAGCTTTTGCACGTGACGTTTGCTACCGTGCACCGTATATATATACATACATATATATGTATGTATATATATACACAGCCGATTTTAATGGAAACAGATTGATGAGACTACTAAAAAGCATCAACCTGTTACAGTTGCTATTTTATTTTGGAATCATAACAAGCAAATATCCACTAATTTCATCTATCGGATTAATACCTAAATTAACTCAACTTTGATTAAAGGAATTTTGAGATATCTTTTAGTTTCAATGTCTTCTCTTCCTCCCAACACAGATTAACGTTTCTGTACATTCACATACAAATCCACAAATTGATCAAAGGAAAGATCCATAGATAATCAAACAAAAGTATATTACATATAAATTTAGATGAATCACGCTAGTGAAGTCTTTTTTTGTAAAGACAATTACTTAAGTTGCGATGTTCTTGTTTGACTTAAGTAGATAAATGTAATTCAATAATTTTAGACCTTGATAATATAAAATACCCTTAATTATCCTTTAATCTTCATCTAGCACATAAATAGTTCTTAATAATTTCGTATAGTTTTACCCTTTAAGGTGAGCCCAAAAGGCCCACTATTATTTTTTCTACTCCTCGATCAATATAAGATTAATACGAGTAAAAGGGACATTATAGGCTAAGAACATTTACTCCTCAACTCTGTCCCAAAGGTATGAATGTTCAGTGATACACTTGACCTCCGTCAAACAGATCTCAAAGAGGTCCTAAGCTGCTAAGACTGAATCAAGTAATGAGGCACTTCAAACCAATTACCACTCAACCAACATCAAGAAACTGGATTTCCTTCATCAAGCCGTAAACATCTTAGATATCCAAGCTTAAAGCACCATTAGTAGCATGTTGACTAAGAATCCTAACAATATCCCACATTAACATCAGAATTAGAAAAAACCCACTTGATGAATCATGTCAACAGGAAGAAGAAGAAGAGAAGAATGAAACCTGAGGCAAGACCAACTGATTACAAGCTCTTCTGAAATCACAAATACAGGTATGTATATACATGCCAAACAAAGGAGTCCAGTCCGTGACCAGTGTCTTTAAATGTCAAATTATGAGGACACCAATTGCGGCATAAGTTAAAGGAGAAGCAGAGGTAGATAAGAGACTGGAAAACACAAAAACCAAATTACAAGACAACAGTTATCTAGAGTTACAAATTATGCAACCCCCTGGGTAGCTCACAAACCAAATCACATGAAGATACAACAGGCCTTTCATAATGCACATCCTACATCTACAAGATTCCAGACCTCAAGTGTGTGTCCCTGTCCAAATACCTCACTAGTTTCCTGTGGCAATGTTGCTGCTACCATTGCCACTGGCCATCCTATTCGTTTCCCCCCTTGCAGCTTCCACAGGCTGAAGCTCGTATGTTCTCTCCCAGCTCCCACCTCTGCCCCAACTTGAGCGTCTATCGTGCAATGCAGCTTGCACTTCCATGCTCCTTGTTGAAACTGCCTCTCTGCTTAAATCTGTGGATGCTTCGCCAAGCTCACGAACCTTGTCATCCTCTATATTTGCATTGTGTAGACCTTCTTCCAGATCACCAATCTGTGTGATTGCCCTTAATTCATCCCATGTCACAGGCTTCCTACCCATCTCAATGTCACTCACTGCTTTCCCCATGTTTGGACTCATGAAACCTCCACCCGTAGAACGTGGTTGAAAACGTTGTTCTTGTGGCACCCTTGCCCGGAATTTGTTCTTCGAGGGAGGGATGCTTGTAAAAAATATCTCTTTAAAATTCTTGACCACCCCTCTGTCATATGGGTTAGCTCTCCGATCATAACGGTATCTGAAGTTCTCATAAGTTGTCTGGCCAACAAACAAAGAAATGGTCGAAGAAAATAATCAGAAGATACTTATCAAACTTCTTACAACCAGTCACTTGGAATATTACCTGATTGGTACTCATCAGATATAAGTGGAAGACTGAAAGGCCACCCACGAACCAAACAGATAAAAAAGTGTAGACTATGAGAACAATGGAAGCTAAAGTCTTGGTCATTGCTCTCCAGATAGAAATTTGTTCAGCGTTTCTGATTTTTACTATGTACACCCAACAAAATCCAAAGACATAGAGGCAGAGTAAAGTTGTTGAGAAGACAAACATATAGAAGAATCGATAGTTCCTCTGTAGTTAAAACAACAGGCATCAGTAATAGCCAGAAGAAATAAACTCCCAAAAGATCATCTTTTGATCCAAAGACATCTTTGTCAAGAGCAATTAATTCAACTAATTCTTACTAGTATTCATCTAGCAGGAATGGATTGCACACAGTTTTAAGATTTCATTAGTCTCTCGGCAAATTCACTTGTTAATTTAGTGCATATTGGCATAAAAACAGAATCAAACATTTGCATGAGAATTTGCAACTTACAAGCCCGATGCATTGTCCAACCCATGGGCAGTGATGGTCGAAACGTTCAACGCAGTTATTGCAGATCGAGCAATGAGAGCAACGAGGAGGTCGATAGAGCATGCAAGTGTCACAGTATTTCACCTTCACAATTATCCCATTCACATTTACATCCTTTGTCCGTGGTAAGCGTAATTGTGGAGTTCGGACACCTCCAATTTCAGTATTGCCCTCAAAGATTTCGGGTTCTGGAGGATGTGCATTACGAGGTACTATACCCGGATCTCTACCAGAGGCAAGAAGGAGAAGTGTTAAATCCTGAAAAGCAAAGCCCACGTCATGCTTTTTATCTAATAGATATTTTATAAAAAAATTATTGAATAATTCAATGGAAATCATAACTTTTTTTCACTTGAACAAAAGAAAATAGACACCAGGTAAAGATTAAAATTAAGTGGTTCATGGAGGTTATGGATGCAACAAATGACAAAACAGTTAAGACGTTATTCCATTTTTTAAGATGTCTTAAGATTTTTAGAGTAGTTAGTAGACACTTAAAGAAAAGAGAATATTCCATGTTTTGTAATGTACATAGAGTGAACAAACTATAGCCTAGTGAACCACTTGCTCAAAAGAAATAGATAACTAATATATTAAATTAAAAGATTGTGAAGTTATACTTGAAGAAAGATTGACTATAATGCATATGTGACTGCGATGGACTGGCTTTCAGTTTTACCAAGCTTGGGCAAGAGCATAGGCCCAAGTGACTGAGATGAGCTGGGTCCAGATATTAAGATAATAAATGCAAGCCTAAATGTGTACTTAGATGAGCTAGGTGTACCGCTCGGTATACCGTACCGTACCGGTATCGAGCTCAGATCGAAACTCCGGTACGGTACGGACCTTGCATTAAATAACTATTACAATATGTCCTTTACCATTTGCAAATAAACAGAGAGCAATCATATTGATTAGTTCAGATTTAATTGATTTTGATGAAAATGTGGTTCGCATCTTGAAATTAACTTTCTACTTGTTGAACTTGAGTGTCCCCTTGAGGATTTGAGTGAGATTGGATGAGATTTTAGAGGGATTCAGAGAGAATGAGAGGATGAGATGCCAGATAAATTGAGAGAGGAACTTTTGCGAGAGATTAATATAGAACCTAATGGCCTTTTTTTGCATCCAAGAGCCGGATAGTGAGGTTGCCGCCTGATTCAAGCCTAGTAACAGTAACAAATCAAGCAGTAAGCCTAGTTTCTGGCTGGAAACAACCACCCGTAATACCAAACAGGACTGGACCAGGTGGTTTAGCCTGGTCTGTGTGCTCATTCAGGGGTGGACCCGTTGGTCCCATTTTTTAAACCATGTTAGAATCTATAGATTTTGAAAGCAGCATCCAAAATAAAGCAACTAGATACAAATAAAAAAGTCATGATAAAAAGACTAAGATGAAGAAATACTTACATATAAGGTGAAAACAATAGCTGCAACCATTACTGGTAAACCTAGAGTAGTGGAAAAATCATCCATTAGTTTTTTAGCAACCAATGCACAGAAGATTGATACAGGTGCTACAATCATGAATATGGTGAGGAACAATGATCTCCCATCAGGACCAAATATAAACCTTCCTTGAAGAAAAAATATCTGCAAAATATATAGCAAAGATATCAATTAATGACCCCTAATATTAATTTTGCAGTAAAAAGAAATATTTTCACATAGTTGCATAAAATTATTGCAACTCTTCAACTAAAGAAGTCGAAAGTAACACAGGCAAATGGCAGACAGAAGTCATTCCCCTTAAGAAAATAAAAAATACAGTATTCACAAAATTTATGCAAGAATTGATTCAGTGTAAACTAGTATTTATTCAGTATCACACAATGGCAAGACTGTTGGTCGGTACAAATGTTGAATGATTTCATACTTCTATGATGCAAACAGAAAATGTCCTAATCTTATGATGTGCTAACAGGTAAAGATATGCTGCCAGTATTCACAAAATTTATGCAAGAATTGGATCGGTGTAAACTAGTATTTATTCAGTATCACACAATTGCAAGACTGCTGGTTGGTACAAATGTTGAATGATTTCATACTTCTATGATGCATACAGAAAATGTCCTAATCTTATGATGAGCTAACAGGTAAAGATATGATGCCAAGCAAAAATAGCCTGGCTAACTCCTTTCATGTTTAGTTTCATATAAAATATGTACTAATTCATTTCATCGAATCAAGAGATGTTTCATAAATAGTCATCATAAAAGGACCCTAAGATTCAAAAAAAGGTTACTCTTCAGTTTCTCTTGATTGTAAAGATGATTATGACACCTTCGGTCTTGCTGTTTAGTATACGAACTATAATCAATTTCAGAAGTTCATTGATGAAATATGCTAGACTTAGTTAGGATTACACTAGGCTGTATATCAGTATCTAATGCATCATAAGTACAGTAAGTTTCTTCACAAGTGTCATAATGATTCAAAATATACAGAACAGGAAACTGAATGGATAAAAGAAACCCGAAACAGTCCTCACTGTACTCTTGAGTAGATTTTCCTTTCAAGCGCTATGCTAAAGTCCAGAGTGCATGCAAATTAGCATCTTGTATGAATCAGAGTAAACCTCGCAAAAAAGTAAGCATCCTAACAAGCATACTATGTTATGATTATTCAAATGTAAATGCAGGAAGAAGCAGTGAGTTGCACTGTTCTACAAAATGTTTTTCCTTCATTTACTGTATATAAATCTTATTTATTATCGTTGATAATCCATTAAAATGACAGCATGCAGCATCGACACAGAAATTAAACACCACAACAGAATTCCACATTCAGTGACCAACAAGGAACTTGCTAGATCAAATTATTAACCAAATCGTACACTAAAAGCATTGCAGTTTGGTTATCATTCATCATTACAATCAAAAAAGCAGTCAAAATCAAGAAACGTAAACTGCACACAAGATGTAGACCTAAAAACGGGCAGATTCAGAAGACACTTCAAAGAAGCGGGTGACACGATCGCAATTTCTTCATCAAAAATGTAAATTGGACAGAGAATCTAGATTCATATTTTAAGCGCAGATTATGAATGCAGCGCATACGACAAAAAGAAAGATTAAAGCTTTAATTTCCCATTTCCTCCGCCGCAGAAATCACGTTTATGTTCCTGAACAACAAGCCGCCTACGGTTGCCTAATCCAGCTGGAGAGATGCGTCGGTAAAAGTTGGAGGAAATAGATCTACACTTACGTTGCTCCCCTTCCAGACCTGGTACACTCTCGGGGCCTCCGCGCCCGCTGCGCCTGCGGCGGCGAGATCCGGACCCCGAGGAGGCGGGACAACATACATTGGTCCTCACAGGCGCCTCTAAACCACCTCCCTCCCCCCTCCGTAGAAACCTCGGCTCAGCACCAAACCGTCCGCCGGCACCCTAGCGTTCCAACTCGCCCCGTGCCAGAAACAGCCACCGCATCCGGCACTCGCCTCCTCCGCTACGAGTGGTTCCGCTGCTCCACCGCCGGCCACGGCCGCGTCTGGTGGTTCGCTTTTGAGCCTCCGACGAGATCACCAGAGAGAGGCAGGAGGAGGAGGAGGAAGCGGAGGGGGAAGCGTTTTCTCCTTTGCTATTTTGCGTTGGGTTGGGGCACAGCTGTTCTGATATAAACAGAAAACAGGAACCCCTTGAGATCCCGAGCGACCGCCATGTGGTGAGACAGTGAGCAGGATCGCCCTTCGGGAATCATTTCTAGCGCAGGGGGGGAATCAAAGCCATCCAACTTCTAACTATATTATTTAATATCCTTCCCAACTCCCATCATGCCAACTGTTATCATCATTCTCATCACATTGTATTATTCTTTTCTGTCGTGCAATTACATATGATTATTTCTGTGTCAATCTTGGCCAAAGTTTTCAAGTAAGTTATACTTACTTTTAGATTGGAATACAACCTGTTTCATATTAATGACAATTGTATCTATTGAAGCTAAAGTAAGTTATTCTAATACGTGAAGTCATCCGAGATTAAAAAAGTGGAAGTAATATTTTTATACTTGATCTTAAAAAGATAGTATGGTACGTGAAGATTTCATAGGGAGAGTGATTTATAATCAATCCGAGCTATTTCTTAGATACAATATTCCTATGAATATTCTATAAGAAGAGATAGTTTATAATTGATTCAAGTTATCCTTGGACTCCCATTTGCATGAGTAAGTGGGTAAGAGTTATCTAAGCTTTTTTCCTTTATGGTGCTTGCACAGCAGGTGATGGTTAATTGATTGTATTTTCTCTATTATTTGTTCTTCCTTGAACACATACTTTGAGATTTTATAAAGTAGGGGAACCAAAGGCTTATAAGCTTCTAACATCATTCTTACCCTCAAATATGTCTTTTGGAGCTCATTCCAAAAGGGTAAAAATATACAGACTCATCAAAAATAGATAATTCCTCATGAGTCTTCGTACTTGAACCAACGACGATAAAATATTGACTCATCAGAATAACACTAGAAGGTGGGTCATGAGTCCTTTACTTTTTTTTTTTACTTAAAGGGTACTGATAAAAATATTTAGTTCTATTATTAAAAAATTAAAAAAAAAATCAATAACTTATAAGTCTTTCGCATCACCCTTACCCTCTAGACAATTTTATGAAAAAATTGTATGGATTTACTGAAAGTGGATAATTTTTTTATGAGTCTTTAGACTCGCACTACTATCCAATATATATATTTTTATATAATCTTTACCAAAAATATATAATGATATGATGAAGACAGTGGGCCTGGCCATGTCTATGTCCAACGAAGCCCATCACTGCAATAATATAGCAAATAATATACATGATTAAACCGAGTATAAGTGAGTTATTCGATTTATTAATATATTATTGTATGATTGATAGTTCTCTCGAATCGATATGTAAACGTTATCTACACTATTTAATATAATAAAAAAATTCTTAAAAAAATGGATATATCTTTGACTTACGCTTTGGACTGTTATGCTTGTTTTTTATTGCCAAGATTGTGAATATGTCCTTCCAAAGTTGAGTCCATGATCTATGTCTCTTAAAAAGGTTCTTGCATTATGAGCTACACTCGGATTGTGTCACGCATGCACTTGTTTTTTTTATCTTTTTTATAATATAATATATTTTAGCTGTAATTTTCTTTTTTTTAACATCTCCTGTAATATAAGGAAATGAAAGTAATCAATAATGCTAATATAAAATATTATATATGTATACATGTGTGTGCGTACTTATTTGGGAACGATATCAAAAATAATTAAATTAGTTTAATATAATTCTAATCTAAGTGTGTGGTTAGAAAGATATAAGCATTGAACTGATATCTATACAAAGATCGAAGTCGGATAGAATTTTTTAACGCTTAAGTTAATAATAAAAATAAGATAAAGATCAAAGTAAATAATATTTAATCTTAAATTAAGGTGATACGATGGGTGTTTCATTATTAATCCAATTTGAAAAAATATTTTACGATATAGATTGAATGTTTTAAGTATATTTTATATTTGATTAATGTCTATGTGGATCATATATATATATATATATGCAAACCTTTGTTATTTTAACTCATGTATAATGAAGCTAGTTGACTAATAAATTCTTTTTTATTCTAAACCTTATTAGGAGATAACAAGACGTCTTCTTGTAGTTGGTGGGATCGTTTCTTTCTCTAAGCCTTAGAGAGAGATTTCCTAATGCAGCAGTCAAAAGAATGCCATAATGCAATGCTGGAGGATAAGCACAACAACCGATGCACAGCTTTCCGAGGAGCCCATAGTGTCAGCTGCATTCTCCATATCTTATTCCTGGAACTCATGGCCACCTCCGTGGCACTGCATCATCCTTGACGAGGACGAGAATAATGCGCAACAGCCCCCCTCAAATAATGTCTGTCACATGTAGGGTTTGATAATTATGTAGAACAGCTCTCCCACCTTCTCCTGTGAAAATGGATTGTCCACAAAGCAGATAAGCTTCATCGCTCTCTCTCTCTCTTGCGCGTCCACCAAAATGTGTAGCGGACAGCAGGGATGACACCAACTGATGGAGCTGCTCCAGTCGAGACAAAGCATCAAATTGTTTTTGTTGTGAGCTGCTCCATCATTCACCAAATGATGTTGCTGATGTATGTCTCTGTAAAGGATATTGTGACCTTAAGGTGCAGATACAGCCATCCCCAGATGGCCTGAAATGGAGGTGAGATGGAACTTGCAACTGTGGAAGGTATTGATGTTACCAATTGGAAGGATATGAGAAAGGAAGCTATTTAAGTGGTTTAAATCACCAACAAACACCTTAGAGTTGATATTATACTTTCTCATATACTATACGTGGAAGCACAATTATCCATTCATGTTAGATCTGTGAGAGGGGATGGATATATCCTTAAATAATTTATAGGGTAATTAAATCCACTTAACTAGTAGAAGATCTGATCTCTAGTTCTCTCACCATCAAAACTTCAAAAGCCAACCTAACTAAATAGGATCTTTTTTCCTTGTGCAAATTTATGATAAAAAAATCATAATTTTTTAGATAAATTTAATTAATTTTAATTCTTGTATTTATGTCTTGCATCTTTATTCTTAGGTCATATAATATGTCATCTCGTCGTCACAGATATGTTACTCACTTGTTGAACTTTGTAGCTTATCTTATTATTATATAATTGTTTTAGATTAACTTGTCCGAGTTGAGGTAATGGAATAATACTAAACAAGTTTAGGTAAGTTTTTTATGATTTGACATGATGTTGTTATAAAAATACAACTTGTTTCTAATATTATTCAAACAAATCCAAATCGATATACTGTAAAGGTTAAAGACCTTACTATTGTTTGAAAGTTTAGAATGCATAAAATTTTATGCTGATATAAACTTATGGTAAATGGTTGATTTTATGATTATAGTAATTCTTGCTCATATGGGTTTATAAATGGTTGTAAATGATTTTTGAGTTTGACTTTGAGTTTAATTGAGTGATCGAATGATGTATTGCATGATTATAAATTACACAAGTTGAACGAGAATTTAATACTCATAATGTTATGGATTTTTATGTCTTCGATCCTTAGTTTAGATTATGGATGATCGATAATTTTCTTGATTTAAAATAAGTTCACACCTCTTAAATACTATTTAAGGGTGTAATAGAGATGATATCAACTCAAGCATAAATCTCCGCACATATTCATTTTTTACATCAATTTTTTTAAAAAAATTATCTCGATGTATCTTTTAGAGAAAAATCTAAAGACAATCAAATATAAATATTTATCCTCAGTCCCATCGGAGACCTATGAAGAATTTATAAATTAATCAAATCTTAAATTTCAAAATAAGTCATTTCCATATTAAGATTTTTCATCCTCTAAAAATATTGTCCGTCCAAAATACTTGTTAGAGCCCTACAAATTTTATCTACATTTTTTATTATAGTTAATATTGTATCTTGATTCTGACTATATCACTTCAAGCTTATCTTTTTGAAGCTGATCTATTTCAACCCATTTATGATCTTGAATTAACACTTTCAAGATTTATTCACATATCAGGATCCCTTGTTAATTTCACGAGACATGAGATCATCGATGAGAGAGAGTGAGAGAGGTAGGGAGAGAAAGAATAGAAGGAGGGTGGCAGAGAGAGAAAGAGAGAGAGAGAGAGAGAGAGAGAGAGAGAGAATATAAGGGCGGCCGACAAAGAGAGAGAGAGAGAGAGAGAATGGAAGGGTGGCCAACTCGTAAATCCAAGAACGGGTTATTGGCGCGTTAATTACTGTTACAGCGGATCACGTCCTGTCTCATCGGGTCAAACCTCGACATGCACGCGCCAACAGACGCCACCGCGATGTCAGCGGACCAGACCGTCGCTCTGCATCAAGATTCGCGCATGCATCCACCCAACAGGCGTGGCTCCAGGTCACGCGGCTTCCAGCTCCGCACAATACACGCATCTACGGATAAGATCCGGTGTCGCAAGGGAGGTGGGTGTCGGAGACACGCAACCTTCCGGCCGCTTCCCTCATGGCCTTTAAAGCGCCCCCCGACTCTCCTCCGCCCCTGTGCTTCACCGGTTTCACGATACCTAAAGCACGTCGGTTTCGTGGTCCGACTGGGTTAACGATGGCTCTCAAGGCCGTCCACGTGACCGACGTCCCCAACCTCGACCAGGTCCCGGTGAACCCCTCCATCCCCAGGGCCGCGAGAGGGTTCGTGTTGGTGGGGCACCGTGGGAAGGGGATGAACGCGCTGGGTTCGACGGACCGGAGAATGAGGGCGGTGAAGGAGAACTCCCTCCTCTCCTTCAACCGCGCCGCCCTCTTCCCCATCGACTTCGTCGAGTTTGACGTCCAGGTACAATTAGTCACCCCCCTTCTCCCCTCTCTCCCTCCCCGCCGTTACTTCGGCCGGTAGCTCCTCCGTCGTCGGCATCGTGGCACGCGGCTCGTGGAACCGAACCGGCGATTAATCGCCTTGTGGGGCCGCCGATTTATTTTTTTCTTGGTCTTCTTTATATCTTCGACTCCTCCGTCGATTTCTCGACGGCAATGCAGTGGAAATATAGATTTGGCGTCGATGGGTTAGCATATTTCTCTCTTGATTGATATATATATAGATTTTAGCACTCCGATTTTTAGGTACTGATTTATGCGTTCTTTTTTTTTGGGTTTTTCTTCGAAAATAAAAAGGAATAGTGTGGGTGAGGATGAGACTACTGTAGAAGAGACCCATGAAGTGTCATTTTTTGTAGGTGACCAAAGACGACGTCCCCATCATCTTCCATGACGACAAAATCCTCACCGAAGATGCTGTATGTATCTTCTTCCATGTCTGTCTTCCTTGCTTTAAATCATTGTTATATCTTCTTCCGGCTATGGATCAATGCAGGGTAAGATCTTGGAGAAGCACGTCACGGATCTTTACCTGGAAGAATTCCTTTCGTACGGGCCTCAGAGAGAGCCCGGCAAGGTCTGCTTCTTGAACGAGATCCGACAGCGATGAGTTCGCTCTTGCATCAATGTAAATGGCATGTAATTGATGTCGTTCCAGGTGGGGAAATCGTTGCTCAGAAGGACCAAGGACGGGAGGGTTTTGAGCTGGAAGGTGGAGGACGACGACTCCCTCTGCACATTGCAGGAAGCGTTCGAGAAAGTTGACTCTCGTTTGGGCTTCAACATCGAGCTCAAATTCGTTGACCACGCGGTGTACCAGCTGGAAGATCTTACTCACGCTCTTGAGGCCGTCTTGAAGGTCTGCTCAAATTAACCTGTCCAAATGGGTTGGATCAGCAACGTAACGTGTTCTTGACTTGGCTGCTGCTCATCAGGTTGTGCACAAGCACGCAAACTGCAGGCCCATCATCTTCTCCACCTTCCAACCTGATGCAGCACCGCTGCTGAGGAAACTTCAATCGGCTCACCCTGTAACTTTTATTCTACTGCATTCAACAACAGGTTTAGGATGGAAAACATAGCTCATGTTTCTTACAAACCAGGTCTTCTTTCTCACCAATGGAGGCACTGAAACATTTGATGATGTGAGAAGGAACTCACTGGATGAGGCCATCAAGCTGTGCCTGGAAGGTGGCCTGCAAGGCATCGTCTCAGAAGTGAGAGGAGTGTTCAGAACCCCATCGACAGTGTCAAGAATCAAAGAATCCAACCTTTCCCTGTTAACTTATGGCCAGCTGAAGTATGCTCGGTGATTCATTCCTTGGTTTAAGATTGCTGATCTGAACTTGATCCTTAACCCTGTCTCATTTTTGCTGCAGCAATGTTCCTGAAGCCGTCTACTTGCAGCATCTAATGGGAATCGATGGTGTGATCGTCGATCTCGTCGACGAGATAACAGAGGCCGTTTCGGATCTTACCAAACCAGCTTCAGCTCATGAAGGAGGTGAAAGCTTCTCCGGTTCGCTAGAACAGAGACAAAGACCCAACTTCTCGCAGCAGGAGCTCTCGTTCCTGCTCAAGCTTATACCTGAGCTGGTGCAGCATTAATGGAGTCACAGTAGGAAATTGTATTAGAAATTATCCACACAAATGAAACAATGGAGATGAAAAGCTCCAAGAAAAATAATCCTCAGTGCACTGCTCTCCAACTGCGACGATTTGGTGTCACAATTCATCATCCATTTTTGGTGTCTTTAATGCCCTAAAATATATCTTTAATTCACAAGAAAAAGATGAGAAACGAATGAATGATATTAAAATATATCGAATCGGATGAAGGCATGTATCTTAAGCCCATCAGTGACGAGCATGATGAAGGCAGATTCAACCTGAACTTGGAATACATTTCAAGCCAATCTCAAATTTGAGTTGCGAGAACTCAGTTGACGCCAGAAGTCTTTATCTTTCAATTGGTGACGTACGGTGTACACTCCAATATTAAAAGATGATATAGGAAATTAGATTAAAAGAAACAAAAAAAAGATAAATTAATTGTGTTGTCGAATACGAAAAACACAAATATCTTTGGCCATCAAAATGTACTAAAAATAATACATAAAATTTTTTTATATATGGGAAAATTCCTAAAAAAGACTCTCTTTTTTAGCTTTTCTCAATAAGTTTCCTCATTTTCATAATTCTCTAATAGCGCCATTTTTTCTCCAATAGCTTTTCCCATTTTTCTCAATTTATTATTTTATTATTATTTTTCTCTTTTTTTACCATTTTTACTACATATTTTATTACTGCCTTATTATTTTACTACATATTTTATTATTTTATAATTCGCTTTTTTTTATTAATCAATCCAATTATAATATTTTAAATAATACTAAAAAATCATAATGCAGTACAAAAACACAATGCTACAATATTATTTTCCTAGTATTTGTTGAAAATATTATTTTTATATTATGATAATATATTTTTGAGATATATATATATATATATATATATATATATATATATATATATATATATATATATATATATATATATATATATATATATATATATACACACACACACACCATTTCCAGTATATTATTCCCATCGAGATCGTCAGCGGCGGCGTACTCTTTCCTCGTTACGTTACGTAACCGTCGCCGTCTCCAATCTCTTCGCTCCTTTTCCTCCTATTCTCACTTCACGCCGCCTTCGATTTCGAGGTACTCTTTCTCCTCTGCTCCACTCTTGATTCCCGACGCTCATAGCTGTGTCCGTTCATCTCTTTTACCTTTTATTTTGGTGCCGACTCCAAAGTCGAAGAGCCAAGGGACTGAGATCTTATAGCTGCTCCACTAATCTCCCCCTTCTTGTTTCTTAAGACTGATCGCATTGCATATCCAAAGCAAAGGTGGTCTCTTGATATGCCTTTGGGCGTCTATTACGATGAATCGGAAATGATTTTTCTTTCTCGGTCCTTCGATTGATAGGAAGATGTGGGGGATCGCGCGGCGGAAGGTCGGATATGGACTCCTTGTTATGTCGATTCATGTGTCTCCTCTTTTGTTTTTGGTTGTTGGATTGGAGACATGACTCTCTTTTCTCACATTAAAAATATGGTTTTTTTTTGTTTTTTGTATTTGTCTCTTTGAGAACCTTGGGCAGGCATTGCAGAAGGTTCTGCCTGCAGGATCGGTTTCGCAGAAGAATACACGACAGCAGCAAAAGAGGTAATGTTTTATACTTAATTCTTTTATTTGCATTTTCAGCTGATCCGTCAGAAAGAGGTGGCGATGAACTACTGTGAAGTACTGGTATTTTCTGTGGTTTCTAGCATTACCAATTTACGGTTTTCCATTGTGTTTAATATTCTTGTTCTTTTGGGTTCTATTATTATCTTTGGCTTTAATATGCAGAATTTTCACGTAAATATTGTTATGTCATTTACTTTTCGGCCAGTCTTTTAAAACCTGTTTTAATCTGACTATTAGATTAGATCGAATCTTCACTTCCTAAAGGGGCATATAACATTTGCTGAAACATTCTGTACAACCAGAACAAGTATGTATTTTTGTTAGCTTAGATCACAGATAACTACAAAATCTC